>NC_083406.1:90912663-91512663 GCF_020745735.1 Hemiscyllium ocellatum
AGGACTTGCACAGACTAGGAGAATGGGCAAAAAAGTAGTAGATGGAATACAGTGTTGGAAAGTATGAGGTAATACACATTGGTAGGAGGAAAAGGAGCATAGATTATTTTCTAAATGGGAAATATCTTCAGAAATATGAAGCTTAAAGGGACTTGGAAATCCAGTTTAGAATTCTATTAATTCTGTTTAATTAAAACAAAGCATCGCGAAGGCCTCAGGTGGATGTTGACGCGATGTGATTTCTGCCCAGTGCTCTGAATGTCAAAGTGAAGAAATTCAATGAAGCGTGGGTAAACGGATATGCTGCCTAAAACTACGCTCAAAATTCCAAATACTGTCTGAGCAGAACCTTATACAGCCTCAGCAGTACATTTCTGCTCTTGTATGTTAGCCCTTGCAAAATGAATGTTAACATTGCATTTGCCCTCCTCACTGAACAGAGTCATAGTTACTCCTAAGGAAGGATGTGCTGGCTTTGGAGGGAGTCCAGAGGAGATTCACAACAATGATCCTAGGAATGAAGGGCTTGTCACATTAGGAGCAGTTGAGGACTCTGGATCTACACACAAGGGAGTTTAGATGGATGAGGGAGAATCTGATTGAAACTTATAGAATACTGAGAGGCCTGGGATGAGTGGAGAAGATGTTTCCGCTAGTAGGAAAGATTAGGACCCAAGTGCTCGCCCTGACAGTGAAAGGACAACCCTTTAGAACTGAGATGGCAATGAATTTCTTCAGTCAGAAGGTGATGAATCTGTGGATCTCATTGCTGCAGCAGATTGTGGAGGCCAAGTCATTGAGTGTATTTAAGACAGAGGTAGATAGGTTCTTGATTGGTAAGGGGATCGAGGATTATAGCGAGAAGGGAGGAAAATGGGGTTTAAAAACAGGTCAGCCATGATAAAATAGAGGAGCAGAGATAATGGGCCGAATGGTCTAATTCTGCTCGGCTATCTTTTGGTCTTGTGGTCACTTTCTCTCCCAGCAATATTCAGTGCCATGGGCATCTATTCCCACGTGAATGATAGCAAATATATATATGAACTTTTCTTAAGCAAACTTTGACCCATAAATGTTAAAAGTTACCTTAACAGTTTTACCTAATGCTGTCTTTTGAACTGAGGCCAGGTGTTGACACACTGTCTATTGTAGAATCTACCCAATCTTTACTTCTGGCCATTTCTAATATGGGGACCAAATTCAGAAATTGAAAGTTTCCATCAAAATTTCACAAGTTAAGTATCTATACTATAAATTACCAATGATTTATATCAGTATTTTGTGCAATAATGCATTTGATTTTTGTGTAGTACTGTTCTGGTTATGATGCCGCGCAAGTATGTTTTCTTACACAAGTCTCAAATTAAATCCCGTTATCTAAAAATAGTTTGACACTTGCATCATCAAGATATCCACTACTACAGTAGTTCCACTTTTTCTATTTTATGATTAGGATACCCTTCTGAGCTAGTAGGTTCTGTGAATAATATTTTATAAATGTGAAGTAATTTCACACTTTCTGTAAAGTAAAAATGGAGAGGATCACTATCATTTATCAAGATAACTTTATGAGCTATTTTGCTTTGTATATATATATTTTTAGAAGTACTGAAAATAATATTTTGTTTCCATCTCCTTGACCAGAGGTCAGCCAGAGATTTCCAACCACTCACCCAAATGGCCGGCAAATTATGCTCACTTATCTGTTGCCATGGCTACGTAACATTGAACTAGTGGATGGTGGACTTCTGCCCATTATGTCAAACCCACAAACTCCTGACGAACAATCTAACTACAAGGAGGAAGAAATGATTGAGGAATGTGGATTGAAAGGAAATGGCTGGGGGTCTCCACAAGCCACTTCACTGGTTCTTAATAATCTCATGTACATGACTGCCAAGGTAATGTTTTATTATTTCTTAACTATGGATACATGAGGGGGCTAGGTGGCTAGAGTGCACTGCATAATAATGCTGACAGCCTGTTTTTAATCCCCATACCAGCTGAGGTAGTGTTTGAACCTGTCTGTTCTCCTTGAGGCATGCCATATGGCAGAAGACATGACTAACAATTGTCAGACAATGAAGACAAAACATGCAGAGAAAAAGATGAATTCCATTTCTTCTCCAATTTAGCATCTTCAAACAAATTAAGTTAGACATATATATTCATGAAATGGTAAAACATTATTGATATTAAGAACAAATATGAAACTTTTGGGTCAGATTTTCATGCAAGTGTCAGTCAGAACAGAAATGGGTAGCATTTAAAAGCAGTGGGCAGCAACTGATTCCGTGATTCCCTCCACATTCCTGTTAAGTGGGATTTTTAAGGGTATGGGTCATGAGCCATCACGTTGTAATCCCATTGTTGCCTGCTCTATTGGAGAGCTATGCATTTTAGATGCTGTTTCAATGGAGGAGGAAAGGATTGCCTCAGAGGAATTGAGAGCCATGGGGAAATCCTAGTCTAGAGTTGTAAACCTTTGACAATTGAAAAGCATTAAAAATAGGAGCAGGAGGGGGCCATTCATTCCTTTGGACCTGATCATGGCTGTTCATCCAACTTAGTACCCTGTTCCGGCTTTTACCCTGTACTCTTTGATCTATTTAGCTCCAAGAACTACACCCAAATGCTTCCTGAAAATGTTCAGTGTTTTGGCCTTGACCACTTTCTGGTGGCAGAGAACTCCAAAGGCTTGCCACTTGGGTGAAGAAATTTCTCCGCATTGCAGTCCTACCTTGCCTACTCAGTATTCTTAGACTGTGACCCTTGGTTCTGGACTCCCCAGTAATCAGGAACATCCCTCCTACATTTACCCTATCTAGTCCTGTTAGAATTTTATACATTTCTAAGAGTTCCCCTGTCCCTGTAATTGTTCTAAATTGTAGTGAACATGGTCCCAACTGATGCAGTCATCCTTCAAATATCAATCCTGCCCATCCCAGGAATCAGCCTGATGTTGTCAACTACAAATGTGATATGAGAAACATGCTAAATACAGTGATTAATTGTTTAAAAAAGGTAAGTAAAAGTTAACCATTAAATTGGCAAGCAGTGTGAAAATGTTCAGATGCATTAAAGTACTTTATCCATACACCAGGACAGATGCAATAATGGAAATTTCAAACAAACAACAATATTACAGAAAATGATTTCTGAAAGTTATATACATTCATGTACAGGAAGCTTTTGTCTTCAAACAAAAGAATTATATTTAAGCTTTGTGCCTTTTTGTGTTAAGTAGAAGATTGGAAGTTTATGGTTTCTGTTGCTTTCTCTCTGGCAATGTCTTAACCAATCAGATTTGACTTGCCAATCAATCAGCATGTTTTCTTCTGTAATATTATTGTTTCTGTTTGAAATTTCTGTTCTTGCATCTTTCCTGATAAGTGCAAGTCAAGAAGCTTTGGCAATATGTCCTTCTTTCCAGCAATAGCTTGAACTACAAAACCCCTTATTATTTCGGAGAGTGCTACTAGATTCCTGCAGGCAATTTAACCCAACTCACACAGTAAATGGCTTTTTACACCCCATCTGATTTTACACACAATGATGATAGCCTCAATACTTCAAGCCTTTGAGTGTTACCATCAATTCTCACTTCTACAACTAGTTTAGTCTATCTTTTACTGAAAACTTACTTGGTGATATTTCCGTGGATCTTATTTACCCTTTAGTATGAGAAAAATACTACTGGCAGGTTAGATGGTGTTTGTAGAAACGTTATGATAATTAAACATGACTGCTCGATTTTAAATAAACTCAATTCACGACAATTCTAAATCAACATCTTCAGAAATTGACTCAAAGTCCACAATTACAAGTATTTTTTTTTCCTTCTTCTTCCAGTATGGGGATGAAGTTCCTGGATCAGAGATGGAAAATGCCTGGAATGCACTGGTAGACAATGAAAAATGGAGCAATAATCTCAGAGTTGCCCTGCAATTTCTGATCAGCCTTTGTGGAGTTAGCAGTGATACACCTCTTCTGTTGTATGTGAGTAGCTTAGACCATAACATAAATGCTGTACAGGCATTAAAATTTCAAAATCTGAAAGGAAAGACAAATTACTAATCGTTTTTTGTTTAGGAAGAACACAAGATTGCCAAATTTCACATGATTACAAAGATTTGTACGTATTTATAATCATTTACACCAATATTTATAATGGAGTGATACCGAGCACATAGAAAGATGTTTGTTATTATTGGAGGGCAGTCATCTCAGCTCCAAGACATCTCCACAGGATTTCCTAAGGATAGTGTCCCAGGTCCAGCTGTCTTCAGCTGCTTCATCAATAACTTTCTCTTCATCATAAGTCCAGAAATGGATGTTCATGTGGCTGCAGTTCAGGTCCAAATGCAAGACCTGGACATGTGCTGAAAAGTGGCAAGTAACATTTATGCCATGCAGATGTCAGGCAATATCTTACCAATAAGGAACAATCTAATTCCTCATAACATTCAAAGACATTACCATCACCAAATCCCCCAGTATCAACATCCTGGAAATTACCATTGAGCAGAAACTGACTGGACTCTCCACACAAATACAACAACTACCAGACCTGGTCAAAGATTCGGAGTCCTGCAATGAGTAACTCATCTTCTGACTCCCCAAACCTGTCCACAATCTACAAGGCATAAGTGAGGAGTGTGATAGAATACTCTGCACTTGCTTGGATGGGTGCTACTCCAACAGCACTTCAGAAGCTTGACACCATCCAGGGCAATGCTTGATTGGTACCACATTCACAAAAACTCCATCAATCCACCATCAACATTCAGTAGTAGTGGTGTGTATCATCTACAAGATGCACAGCAGGAATACATCAAAGATCCTTACCTAGCACATTCCAAACCCATGACCACTTCCATCTAGAAGGACAAGGACAGCAGATACATGGGAACATCACCCCCTCCAAGTTACCTTCCAAGCCATTCTTCATGATGCCTTGGAAATATATTGCCATTCCTTCAGTGTTGCTGTGTCAGAGTTATTGAGCTCCTTCACTAACGGTATTGTTGGTCTACCTACATTACATGTGTCGCAACAGTTCAAGAAGGCAGCTCACACCAACTTCTCAAGGGCAACTAGGGACAGGCAATAAATACTAACCAAGCTAGCAATGTCATCTTGCATGCTTCAATTAAACCTGCTTCGAGCACATGCCTCGACAGTGCATTCCCTATCCTAACTATTCATTCTGTGAAACTGTTTTTTGTCTCACATTGCCCTTGCTTCTTTTGTAAATCACTTTAAACCAATATCCTCTCATTCTTTGTTTTCTCTTTTATGAGCTGGAACAGCTTCTCCCTATCTGCTCTATCCAGCTCACTCAGGATTAAGTGAATAAAAGAAAATCAGACAAGTAGTCTGATAAATGTACAGTGGAAAATATTCAATATTTTTAGGCATTTCTATGTCCTGTAGAATTTCAAACATGGCTGACAACACTGATCAGAACCCCAAATAGTGAAGACTGACAACACTACGTTCATGGCCATATGGTCAGCAGAGGTGTTAGCAAACCAGCAATTCTCATTCTAGGGATCGGCTTCAGGGGCCTAAGAATATTTGGAGGTTCTCTTCAATATGCACCAGCCAGGGTATCTAGAATGGTTATATAACCTGCACTCTGCCCAACATTATTCATGAAGATGACAAAAAGCATCAGTAGAGCTGACCATTGCTGTACCCACCATTGCACCACCCTTCACAAATCACAGAACAGCAGTGTGATTGACACAGCTATGCTATCATGCTTCAAGTCATCAACAGTATTAATACCTGGGTTTTAAAATTTCCAAAAGAAAATGTAATTAGTCTCTACTGAGATCATAGCTGTCTTTAAAGACCACTTCTTGTCAGTCAGTTGATATTTGGTCACCGCTCCAAATGTCTCTCCTTGAATAATTAACTTTGTTTCCTTACATTTATGCAAAATACATTCAAACTTTTCTGAGATTAACTGCACTTTATGACATTACTTTTGTAATAAATCTGAATTTATTATGTTTCAGATAAAAAAAGTAGTAATCTACTTATGCCGTAACAACACTATTCAGACAATGGAAGAGTTATTATTTGAAATGCAGCAGACAGAACCTGTAAACCCTGTTGTCCTGCATTGTGACAATCCACCTTTTTATCGCTTTGCTGCAAGCAACAAAACTTCCACAGTTGCATCAGGTAAGGCAAATGCTTTTAATGGATCTTGATGTTCTGTAGGATCTCAGTAAAAGTCTGCCATTTATTGGTGTCAGCCTTGACTCAGGGATAACATTTTCATCTTCAAAATCAGAAGGTTTAGAATTCATGTTCCAAAGACTAGAGTTTATAATTTAGACAGATACTTGTGTGCCACATTGAATGAAACATTTGCTGTTGAATGATAAGTTAGATCAAGACCTTTTAGCCATCTTATTAATTAACGTCCCTAGACATCACTTTGCAGCTACAGTGTTTTCCTGTTTTGACTATAAGGAATACATCTCTTTGTTATTCCACGCTCTTCTCTCTCTCTCTCTCTCTTTCTCTCTCTCTCTCTCTCCCTCTCTCCCTCCCCAACCCCACCTCTCTGCTAATCAGTAAGCTGCCTGTGGTGAGCATGTGTCTTGCTGGCAGTGTGCCTCAACCTTGTAAATTTGAGGGGACATGAAAATGAAAAACAAGTCCCCAGCTGACTCCTGCAGATGGCCATTGCTGTGACCTCACTAACCTCATCGCCATTTCCATTGCATTCCAGCTGTTGTTGAAGTCCATCTGATTGACTTTTTATGGGTAAAATATAAATGAACTGTGCTCAAGTTGCCAGTTAATGTGCAATCCCATAAAACATGTTTAAAGGTAAATATTTTAAATAAATAAATGCATCACACTGCCCATCAGAAACCTAGCTATAAAGACCAAACTTTTTTTTTCCACATTAAGGCATGGCAGCTGATTCCTATGTAGAGTTAAATATTACTGCAGTTGAAATGTTTATCTACATTGTGTTATATTTAATATGGACATTTCCCTTGTCCACTGATCAATATTTTTTAACAACAGAAAAGTGTAGTCTTGTCTGAAGAATGGTCACTGGTTTGCACATGTCTGCGTGGGTTTCTGTTGTGTGCTCTCGTTTCCTCCCTTAGTCCAGGCACCTGCAGGCTAAGTAGATTAGCCATGGTAAATGTGGGGTTATGGGGAAAAGGGTAGATAATGGGGATAGGATTAAGTTAATTCTGCTTTTTCCCCACAGATCCTGCCAAAACACTGAATTTTTTCAGCAATTTTGTTTGATTTCCAATATTTGCAGTTCATCAATTTCTTAGTGTAGTCTTGTCAGCTTGTCACTGCTATCCTTGAGTAACCTATGTTATTGATGTTAGTAAGTATAATTTTTGTTACAGGGACTACGTCTAGCACCAATACTCTGGTAGCTGGACAGGAGAGTTTCCCAGAAATTGATGAGGGACGAATGATGAAAGAAACTGATGAAAGGTTTGTGTGCAATCTGAAATCTCATCAATAACTTGCAAACTTAAAACTAAGAGTTGCTGTATTGAGATCAAGCCAATGTAGTAAATTATGCTTGAAATTGACTCAGTTTGTTCTACTTCTTGAGAAGGCTTAAAGAATATTAGTTCGGGGATTTCGCTTCATAGAATCTCAACAGTGTGGAAAGAGGCTGATTAGTCCATCATGCCAGCATCGACCCTCCAAAGAGCATCCCACCCAGATTTAGCCCCCACTCTATCTCCATCACCCCACATTTACCATGGCTAATCCACCGAGTCTGCAGATCCCTGGATTATGGGGGGAAACTAGAACACACAGCAGAAACCCATACAGACAATCACCCAAGGCTGGAAACAAACCTAGGTCCCTGGTGCTACAAAGCAGCAGTGCTAACCACTGAAGCACCATACCACCTTCAACTAAGAGACAGGGAAATGGAAAATTTATTCCTTATGCCATGTAATAGCATAAAGAAGTCATTAGAGCCAAAATGTCTCCAACATTAAAAGCAGTAATCAGATGATCCAGGCATTCTACCTATCTTGGAAGTATGCCACAAAAGTACCCAAAAGTATTTGACCAATTGGTAATATTCTTGAGTTTAAAGGTGTAACAATAAGATTGGGAATTAGAAGGTCACAAACTACAAGCTTGCATATATTTCCACAGATTTTAATGGAAATACTATAAGGATTTCCACACTGTATGGATTCTGTGATAACTTGTTAGCATGTCACCATTCTGCATCATGCATGGCTAACCCAAAGACTTCCCCAGTCTACCTTAGACTTATCAGAAGGATTTACAGATAGATTATTGACCTTATTACAGGGCACATAGCAAACACACCTTCTATGATGAAATTCTGAAGTAGGACTGAAACCCAAAGCACCTGGCAGAGGCAGAGACACTATCATTGCACCATTAGTTCCAAATGGATTAACCACACTGATATAGTAGAGTTTGCCATAACCAATTCATATTCATAATGATTTTCCTGTATTTCGCAAATAAATCTAAAAGCTTGTAAAATAGAAGCATCATAAAAGCGGATTTAAATTTTCAATCATAGAATCCCCACAGTGTAGAAACAGGCCTTTCAGCCCAACAAGTCCATGCAGACCCTCCAAATATATTATCTTATATTTACCCCTGACTAATGCTCCTAACCTACACATCCCTGAACAGTATGGACAATTTAGCATGGCCAATTCACATAACATGCACATTTTTCGATTGTGGGAGGAAACCGGAGCACCTGGAGGAAACCCACGCAGATAGGGAGAATGTGCAAACTCCACACAGACAGTCACCCGAGGCTGGAGTCGGTCGGACCCAATCAGCTCAGTGGCTAACCACTGAGCAACTGTGCTGCCCCACTTTGCTAGTTTACAACTTTAACCATATACATCTCCCTGCACTTAAAAAAAAAAGTTCTTTCCAGGTCCTCCATATGACTCTTACGTGGCTTTAGATTTACTATGAATATTACCTGCATAGTTAATACAATTAATATCGGGTAGCATGTAATTCAAACCAATGCAACAATCAGTTGCTTGTTGATGAAGTGGAAGAAAATATTGTTCGGGAATTCATCTTTATTCATTCATAGGATATGAACATCGGTGGCCAGGCCACTGATTCTCATTTCTGTTTGCCATTAAGAAGGTGATGGAGCACCGTTTTCCTAAGCTGCTGCAGTCTGTGATTTTTCATCCACACTGCTGTAAGTGAGGGGGTTCCAGAATTTGGATCCTGTGTTTAGAGGTGCATGCATTTTTACCAGGAGGTTTAAGATTCTGGGGAGAGAAAAACATTTTACTGGAGAAGTTCAACAGCGCAAAATTCATTTTCACTGCACCTTTTAGTGAAAACAGATCACCTTCCTGAGGGTGCTTGCAGCAGAACCTCTGATAGTATGAAATGGTCCTTGCCTGGCACTTGTCTGGCATGAAGGTTATTTGCCATCTGTCACATTGGCTGTTGTCCAGGTCGTCCTGTGTATGGACATGCACTACTTCAATTTCTGAGGAGTTGCATGTGGTGCTGAGCATTGTGCAATCATTACTGAGAAACCCCACTTCTGACATTTTGATGGAGTGAAGGTCATTCTTGAACCAATTGAAGATGGTTAGGCCTTGGATGCATTCAGGCATTTGTTACCTTGATGACAAAGGCAATCACTTTCTCAACATCACTGTAGTTTCAGTATTTTTTATGTTTGGGCCATGGTTGCAATTAGTTCAGGTACTATGTAGCCCTGGTGGATTCCAAACTGACCATTAGTGAGCAAGTTATTCCTTTGCAAGTGCATTTGACAGTATTGACAAGAAACCCTTTCATCACTTATAGAGTCATAGAGTTATACAGCACAGAAACAGACCCATCGGTCCAACTTGTCTGCGCCGCCAGATATCCGAAATGGATCTAGATCCATTTGCCAGCATTTGGCCCATAACCCTTTAAACTCTTCCTATTCATGTACCTATTCAGATGCTTTTTAAGTGTTGTAATTGTGCTCACCTCCATAAACGCACCTACTTTCTGTGTAAAGTTTGCCTCTGAGGTTCCTTTTAAATCTTTCCCCTTTCACCTTGAACCAATTTTGGACTCCCCTACCCTGAGGAAAAGACTTTGGCTATTAACCCTATCCATATTCCTCTTGATTTTACAAACCTCTGTAAAATCCCCTTCAGTTTCCAACGCTCCAGTGAAAATATTAGCCTCTCCCAGTAGCTCAAACCCTCCAACCCTGGTAACATTGTTGTAAATCTTCACTAACATCTTCACTATAGCCAGGAGACCAGTATTGAATGCTGTATTTTAAAAGTGGTCTCACCAATGTCCTGAATAGCCACAACATGACGTTCAACTCCTGTATGCAATGCACTGATGAATAAAGGCAACTGTACCAAACACCTTCTTCACTACCATGTCTACTTTTCAGATGATCAAGAGTAGACTGATAAGCAAGTTACTGCTGGGTAAGATTTGTCCTGCCTTTTGTGGACAGGAGATACCTGGCAATTTTCCATATTGTTGGGTCAGTGCCTGTGGTGAAGCTGTACTAGATAAGCTTGGATGGGATATAGCTAGTTTCAGAAGAAACACTTCGACACTCTTGCTAGAATAAGACTTCATGGGGTCAAAGTCTTAAGGCCGGAAGAAATAGGAGCAGGAGTAGGCTGTTCAGCCTCTTGAGCTTGCTCTGCCATTCAGTAGAATCATGGCTGATCTGACATACCTCACATCCATTTGCATGCTCTTTTCCGCTGTCGCTTGATTGCCTTGCTGATCAAGAACCTATCACAGCTTTAAATATTCGCAAGAACTCTGCTCCTGCAGCTCTCTGTGGCAAAGAGTTCCAAAGACACTCAACCCGCTGAGAGAAGAACTTGGAACCCTTTAGTTTTCAGAGTATGCCCTCTGGTCCTAGATATTCCCATGAGAATCCTGTGTGTTTCAACGAGATCACCTCTCCTACATCTAAACAGCAGTGAGTGGAGTCCCAACCTGTTTAACCTTTGCTGACAAGGCAATGCCTCCCAATCATCCTAGTGAACATTATCTGAACTTTCTCCAATAAAATAATCTTTCCTTCAATACGGGAACTAAAACTACTCTCATTACCCCATACAGCTGCAGTAAGACTTCACTGCTCTTCTTATTTCAAGGGGCTTGAAATAAGGACCAGCATTCCATGAGCTTTCCTGATTACCTACTGTATCTATGTGCTAGTTTTCTTTTTGTGTTATATCTTTTTGCAGTTTTTCTCCATCGAAATTGAGTCATAGAGATATACTACATCAATCCAATTCACCCATGCTGAACAGATATCCCAACCCAATCTAGTCCCACCTGCCAGCACCTGGCCCATATCCCTCCAAACCCTTCCGATTCATATACCCATTCAGATGCCTTTTAAATGTTGCAATTGTTACTAGCTTCCACCACTGCCTCTGCCAGCTCATTCCACACACGCACCACCCTCTGTGTGAAAAAGTTGTCCTTTAGATTTCTTTAATATCTTTTCCCTCTCACCCTAAACCTATGCCCTCTAGTTCTGGACTCCCCCACACCAGGAAAAAGACCTCGTCTATTTACCCTATCCATGCCCCTCATGATTTCATAAACCTCTATGAGGTTACCCCTCAGCCTCTGATGCTCCAGGGAAAACAACCCTAGCCTATTCAACCTCTCCTTACAGCTCAAATCCTCCAACCCAGGCAATATCCTTGTAAATCTTTTCTGAACCCTTTCAAGTTTCACAACATCTTTCAGATAGGAAGGAGACCAGAATTGCACGCAGTATTCCAAAAGTGGCCTAACCAATGTCCTGTACAGTCACAATATGACCTCCCAACTCATGTACTCAATACTCTGGCCAATAAATGAAAGTATACTGAATGCTGCCTTCACTATCCTATCTACCTGCAACTCCACTTTCAAGGAGCTATGAACCTGCACTCCAAGGTCTCTGTGTTCAGCAACACTCCCGAGGACCTTACCATTAAGTATATAAATCCTGGTAAGATTTGGTTTCCCAAAATGCAGCACCTCACATTTATCCAACTTAAACTCCGTCTGTCACTCCTCAACCCATTGGCTCATCTGATCAAGATCCCATTGTAATCCGAGCTAACCTTCTTCGCTGTCCACTACACCTCCAATTTTGGTATCACCTGCAAACTTACTAACTGTACCTCTTATGCTCACATCTAAATCATTTATATAAATGACAACAAGTAGTGGACCCAGCACCGATCTTTGTAGCACTCCACTGGTCACAGGCCTCCAGTCTGAAAAATAACTCTCCACCACCACCCTCTGCTTCCTTCATTTGAGCCAATTCTGTATCCAAATGGCTAGTTCTCCCTGTATTCCGTGAGATCTATCCTTGCTAACTAGTCTCTCATGGGGAACCTTGTCGAACGCCTTACTGAAGTCCATATAGATCACGTCTACCACTCTGCTCTCATCAATCCTCTTTGTTATTTCTTCAAAAAATTCAATCATGTTTGTGAGATGTGATTTCCCATGCACAAAGCCACGTTAACTATCCCTAATCAGTCCTTGCCTTTCCAAATAAAAATACATCCTGTCCCTCAGGATTCTCTCCAACAACTTGTCAGGCTCACTGGTTTATAGTTCCCTGGCTTGTCCTTACCGCCTTTCATAAGTAGTGGCACCACGTGAGCCAGCCTCCAGTCTTCCGGCACCTCACCTGTGACTATCGATGATAGGCCAGCAATCACTTCCCTCGCTTCCCACAGAGTTCTAGGGTACACCTGATCAGGACCTCGGGATTTATCTACTTTTATGCATCTCAAGACATCTAACACTTCCTCCTCTATAATCTGGACATTTTTCAAGATGTCACCCTCTATTTCCCTAATATTCTGTTCTTTTGTTCTCTTTTCCAAAATGAACAAGTTCACATTTTAATTTGCCAACATTTTTCCTACTTACTTAGCCTGTTAATGTCCGCCTATAAACTATTTGTGTCCCACTCACAACCTGCCTTTCCATTATTTTTGTGTTGTCTACAAATTTGGCTACAGTACATTTGTTTCCTTCCTCCAAGTCATTAATATATACTGTAAACATTTGTGGTCCAAGCACTGATCTTTGTGAACCTCACTGGTTACAGGTTGCCAACGTGAAAAAAGCCCTACCCCATTTGCTGTTTTCTCCCCATTAGCCAATTCTCTATCTGTACTACCTCCAACACTATGGGCTCTTATCTTAAGACTTAATGTTTTGTGAATGTTGAATGTCTTATGGAAGCACCAGAGGGCATCAGATGATGTAATTTAGAATCCATCCAGATTGCAAATGATCATACTGAAACAGTCAAGCATTTAATGGTGATTACAGCTCATTAAATATCCCTGGTCCCCTCCCTCCAGGCACAAATGCTTAATTGGAATTGAAGTCGTAAAGGGGGATGGAGCAGAAATCAGACAGTGGTGACTTTGGGAGGTTGAACAAGTTCTGCATAACACATCGCTGGCAGGAACGGGAATGGGGTGGGACCATGAAATGGGGCGATGAGGAAAGAGGGAGAGACCCCAGGGACGATAAAATGCAAGCTCAGAATCTGGTAAGCTATAGCCTCAACACTGGGAGAGTTAGAAATAGGTGTAGATCTGAGGTTGAGGAATGGAGAATGGAAGAGATGTAGCCCTGAGAGTTGAGCAGGTGAAGGTACAAAGGAGCACAGCTACAATTATCTATGTCTGCATCAAATGCAACTTGCTACACCTGATGATATTTGTTTAAAAACCACATTTTGCTGCATATTTTCGAAGATTTCCCAGCAACTTCCCCAACCCTTCCGTTTCAACTGGAATTTACCCTTCTGTCTGATCGTTCCCCAGTTCTACATTCCCCACTCTGCCAAGGGTGACCAAATCCATGGATAAAATAAGGGATGCTCCACCAGTAGAGATAGGGTGGGGAGATGATGAACAAATAGTCAATAACATAAATGCAGCAATACTGAAAAAAATAAGAGTGCAATGGAATTTAAATTCAAAAGTATATAATGAAGAAATGAAGACTAGCATATCACCAATTCACCAAGTTTCCTTCCATAAGACCATAAGACATAGGAGTGGAAGTAAGGCCATTCGGCCCATCGAGTCCACTCCGCCATTCAATCATGGCTGATGGGCATTCAACTCCACTCACCCGCATTCTCCCCACAGCCCTTAATTCCTTGTGACATCAAGAATTTATCAATCTCTGCCTTGAAGACATTTAGCGTCCCGGCCTCCACTACACTCTGTGGCAATGAATTCCACAGGCCCACCACTCTCCGGCTGAAGAAATGTCTCCGCATTTCTGTTCTGAATTTACTACCTCTAATTCTAAGGCTGTGTCCACGGGTCCTAGTCTCCTCGCCTAACAGAAACACTTTCCTAGCGTCCACCCTTTCCAAGCCATGTATTATCTTGTAAGTTTCTATTAGCTCTCCCCTTAATCTTCTAAACTCCAATGAATACAATCCCAGGAGCCTCAGCCGTTCCTCGTATGTTAGACCTACCATTCCAGGGATCATCCGTGTGAATCTCCGCTGGACACGCTCCAGTGCCAGTATGTCCTTCCTGAGGTGTGGGGACCAAAACTGGACACAGTACCCCAAATGGGGCCTAACCAGAGCTTTATAAAGTCTCAGTAGCACAACGGTGCTTTTATATTCCAACCCTCTTGAGATAAATGACAACATTGCATTCGCTTTCTTAATCATGGACTAGCACTCTCAGATCCCTTTGTACTTTGGCTTTACGAATTTTCTCACTGTTTAGAAAGTAGTCCATGCTTGTATTCTTTTCTCCAAAGTGCAAGACCTCGCATTTGCTCACATTGAATTCCATCAGCCATTTCCTGGACCACTCTCCCCAACTGTCTAGATCCTTCTGCAGCCTCCCCACTTCCTCAGTACTACCTGCCTGTCCACCTAACTTCGTATCATTGGCAAACTTCGCTAGAATGCCCCCAGTCCCTTCATCCAGATCAGTAATATATATAATGTGAACAACTGTGGCCCCAACACTGAACCCTGCGGGACACCGCTTGTCACCGGCTGCCATTCCAAAAAAGAACCTTTATCCCAACTCTCTGCCTTCTGTCAGACAGCCAATCCTCAATCCATACCAGTAGTTCACCTCGAACACCATGGGCCCTCACCTTGCTTAGTAGCCTCCCGTGTGGCACCTTATCAAAGGCCTTTTGGAAGTCTAGATAGACCACATCCACTGGGTTTCCCTGGCCTAACCTACTTGTCACCTCTTCAAAGAATTCCAACAGGTTTGTCAGGCATGACCTCCCCTTACTAAATCCATGTTGACTTGTTCTAATCCAACTCTGCTCTTCCAAGAATTTAGAAACCTCATCCTTAATGATGAATTCTAGAATTTTACCAACAACCGAGGTTAGACTAATTGGCCTATAATTTTCCATCTTTTGTCTTGATCCTCTTTTGAACAAGAGGGTTATAACAGCAATCTTCCAATCATCCGGGACTTGCCCTGACTCCAGTGACTTTTGAAAGATCTCTACCAATGCCTCCACTATTTCCTCAGCAGCCTCCCTCAGAACTCTAGGTTGTATCCCATCGGGGCCAGGAGATCTGTCAACTTTAAGACCATCTAGCTTTTCTAGTACTTTCTCTTTTGTAATGGCAACCATACTCAACTCAGCCCACTGAATCCCTTTAATTGTTGGGATATTACTCATGTCTTCCACTGTGAAGACTGACGCAAAGTACTTGTTAAGTCCTCCTGCTATTTCCTTATCTCCCATCACTAGGCTTCCAGCATCAGCTTGAAGTGGCCCAATGTCTACTTTTGCCTGTCGTTTGTTTCTTATGTATTGAAAGAAACCTTTACTATCATTTCTAATATTACTGACTATCCTACCTTCATATTTGATCCTCTCCTTCCTTATTTCTCTCTTTGTTGTCCTCTGTTTGTTTTTGTAGCATTCCCAATCTTCTGATTTCCCACTGCGCTTGGCCACTTTGTAGGATCTCTTTTTTTCTTTAATACATTTCCTGACTTCCTTTGTCAGCCATGGCTGTCTAATCCCTCCCCGGATCATATTTCTTTTCTTGGGGATGAACCTCTGTACAGTGTCCTCAATTATACCCACAAACTCCTGCCATTTTTGATCTACTGTCTTCCCCGCAAGGCTCTGCTTCCAGTCTATTTTTGTCAGTTCCTCTCTCCTGCCTTCATAATTACCTTTATTTAACTGTAAGACCATTACATCCGATTTTGCCTTCTCTCTTTCAAACTGCAGACTGAACTCTACCATATTATGATCGCTGCTTCCTAAGTGGTCCCTTACTTTAAGATCTTTTATAAAGTCTGGTTCATTTCATAGCACTAGGTCCAGAATAGCCTGTTCCCTTGTGGGCTCCATGACAAACTGTTCCAAAAAGCCATCCTGTAAGCATTCCATGAATTCCCTTTCTTTGGATCCACTGGCAAAATTATTTACCCAGTCCCCCTGCATATTGAAGTCTCCTATGATCACTGTGACCTTGCCTTTCTGACATTCCTTCTCTATTTCCCAGTACATGTTGCATCCCTGGGCCTGACCACTGTTAGGAGGTCTGTACATAACTCCCATTATGGTTTTTTTGCCTTTGTGGTTCCTCGATTCCACCCACACAGACTCCACATCATCCGGCGCTATGTCATTCAGTGCCATAGATTTAATTTTGTTCTTAACTAACAAGGCAACCCCATCCCCTCTGCCCACCTCCCTGTCTTTTCGATAAGGTGAAAATCCTTAGATATTTAACTGCCAGTCCTGACCCCCCTGTAACCACGTCTCTGTGATGCCTACTACATCATAATCATTCACGATGATCTGTGCCATTAGTTCATCTGCTTTGTTACGAATGCTACGAGCATTCAGGTAAAGTGTCTTAATGCTAACTTTCTTATCATTAGAGATATTGGAAGTCATAAGATGTCCTAAGCTTTCCTTCCTTTTTGCTGCATTCCCAGTCTGCCTCGAGTTTAAATCCGCTTGCACATTTGCTATCCTGTTGCTTATCTTTCCATTTAACTCCATACTCCCTGTCGCTTTCACTTTTCCTTCCCCCCAACTTCGACAGTACCTTTCACACCCGTGATCTCTACAACCTAAAAGGACAATAACAGTTGATGCATGGGAATACCACCATCTGCAACTCCCATCCCCAACCCACACAATATCTTTAATTAGAATTACATTGCCTTTCCTTCATTGTCACTGGGTCAAAAACCTGGAGCTCTATTTCTGAAGCATCTGACTACTTGTCTGCCATTCTAGAGTACCTGACTGCTGAGATTCTGGGGACACAATACAACCCAGAATGACAAAGGAGATCTGTACCACCCCTTACCCTGGCAGCTTGCCATCCACAATTATGAAGCACTCAACAAGCTGCTGGTAGGAGTCACCACAGTCCAGTTGATGGTCTTATCAGAAAACCAGCTATCCCAGCAAGATTTATATCAAAAGGGGCAAGTTGAGAAAAAGTTAAAAACATATTGTGAATAAAATGTTTAGAGAGAAGCTCCATAATCTAATATCTATCAGAATCACAATTTTGTAGTTCACCTGTGCTTCTGATTCTCCATCAAAGCTCCTTCCTGTCATGCTGTGAGTCAAAACCACCCAAACTTCAGGCTAGCCTCCTCAGGCCTATTAGAAACATACTAGATTATTGTGACTGTGTGTCTTAGTACCCTCAGCTGCCCAAGTCTCCGGACTACATCTCTTCCCATTCTCTGTCCCCCAACCTCAGATCTACACCTATTCCTAACTCCCCCAGTGTTAAGACTATAGCTTACCAGATTCTGAGTTTGCATTTTATCGTCCCTGGGGTCTCTTCCTCTTTCCTCCTCCCCCCATGTCATGGTCCCATCCCACCCCTTTTCCTGCTAGCAATATGTTACCCAGACTTATTCAACCTCCCAAAGTCACCACTGTCGGCTTTCTGCTCCACCCTCCCAACCCCCCACCCATTACAACTTGGACTCCTTGCTGTTCTCAACCTGAAGTATCAGTTAGCACAACTTCAGTTCCAACTAGCATTTGTGCCTGGGGAGAAGGGACCAGGAATGAGAGACAAGTGTGGGGAATCAAGGGGGAATTACCAAGTGGTCCAGAGGATGCAGGGTGTGACAGAGAGCAGAAAGGGGTTAGAATGATCAGTTGGGGGGGGGGGGAGAGAGGCCTAGGTCTATAATACTGTATAATGAAAAAAAATGTATCGTATTATTGCAACAAATCATTGTAACTACAACAATAAATATAACTTTATTAATAACAATGATCATTGTCATGATTAGACAATGTTAAACACTCACACTCACAACTGCGTTTGATAAAATATTGGAGATTGAGTGCTTCATTTTCTTTTTAATCTTTGACAGCTTGCAGCTGAGGCTTAGAAAACATATGATCTGAGTTGTTCCTCTTCTTGATTACGTCTAGGCTCATCAAGTTGTTTTCAGTTTATTTTCAATTATTTTAGTTGAATACTGAGCATTTAAAAGTAAAATAAATATTTTCAATTAACAGTTGCGTGGAGTGCTGGGTGATTTTATTTCATGGTCGTTGATTTCAATAGATTATTACAGGTGTAAACTGAAGACTGACTGCTTTGGAACACATATTGGATGTTTTGCTCATCACAAATGAGTGTGATCAAATGCTGTTGAGCTAAAAGCAATGCCAAATTTTTCTGGTAGGATTGGATAAACACCTGAAGGAAAGCACTTTTATGAGGTTTGCAGAAAAGGGAGTGGTGTATGACATAGTTGTAATGATCTGGGAACATAGGTTTGAAATCCACTGTAGCAGATAGTCATATGGTTGTACAGCGTGGAACAGACCTTGTGGTCTAACTTGTCCAAGCAAACCAAATATCTTAAATTAATCTAGTCCCTTATGGGAGCACTTGACCCATATCCCTCTAAACCCTTCCTAATCATGTACCCATCCACATGCCATTTAAATGTTAAAATTTTAAAAGGCCTCCAACACTTCCTCTGGCAGCTCATTCCATACATGCATCACTCTTTGTGTGAAAAAGTTGTCCCTTAGGTCCCTTTTAAATCTTTCCCCTCTCACAGTAAACCTATGCCCTCTAGTTCTTGCCTCCCCCAACCCAGGGAAAAGAAATATCCATTTCCCTCATGATTTTATAAACTTCTATAAGATCACTCCTCAGCTTCTGATGCTCCAGGGAAAACAGCCCCACCCTATTCAACCTCTCCCCATAGCTCAAACCCTCCAACCTTGGCAACATCTTTGTAAATCATAGTGAAATTTGTACCGGATAGAAAGCTAGTCTAATGGTGACCATTGTTAGTTGTCAGTAAAACCTGTCTGGTTCACTTTAGGAAAAGAAATCAGTCATCATTATCTGGTCTTTCCTGTATGTGACTTCACACCTACAGCAATGTATTGGTTCTTTACTGTCTTTGGGGCAATGAGGGCTGGATAACAAATGCTGGCATAGCTAGTAATGCCCACATCCTGTCCTACACTCAGTCCCACCCTCTACCAGGTAGTGTTTCCTTCCCCTTTCCTCATAGACAGGGTTTACCCCTACCCTTGGTGCTCCCTTTTTCCTGCAGCCCTAGACATTGTTTATTCCCTCCCATCCCTGCTCTCCTTCCTCTCATTCTGGAATCCCTGGTTCCTGTCTGGCTGTGTTGCAAAAGTCAAATTATCAGAAAGGCTATAAATTGCAAACTGATATCAATTCATTTGGCATCTGCAGCACACTGGTAGCAATTGAGGCTTAAACCCAAATTTTGTTTGGGTTTACTTGATACTGTGTTGACTTGATACTCATTTCAGACAACGTTCAATTAGCATGGTTAACATTTCCCTCAGTGGAATGCATATGCCTGGTCATTACGTGAGGATAAGGTTGAGGCCCTCTTTCATCGCCTCACATGGAAAAATTGTCAATGTACTATACCTAAGGTCACACACATCTATAAATTGACCAACTGGTATAGTACTAGATATGTCCAGCTGGGATCAAAGAGGAAAGCAAGGAACAGAGTGGGGTGCTTTGTAACAGGTTTCACATATTGACTGAGTAGGTACCTGCAGCACTGGTCTCTTAAATCTCTATTCAAGACAGAAAGGGAATATTATCCAGAATTACAGACTTTTTATTCTTAACTGTTATGTATTGTCCTTGCTGTAGAATACATGGCTGCACATGCTGAATGAGGATGTGATTGACAACTCTGAGGTTGGCTAAATAATGGTTACAAACTAAGCATGTATGTAAGAAATGACAATTTAAATGTGCTAGACTTGTAGATTTAATTATCACTTTTGAAAGAGAAACAAAGAGGATAAATTGGATTATTTCTAATAAATAAAAAAATATCATTTCTGTTTCATTAAGTTCCACAAGTTTTCTTTAGTGGCTAAAATATCATGTTTTAAAATGTTTGTTGATATACCCTGATTTTTTAATATATTTTCCTTAGGTTCAACAATGTTGTGATAAGAGCTCATTCTCGCCTTGAATCCAGGTACAGCAACAGTTCTGGTGGATCCTATGATGATGAAAAAGGTAAAAACTTTATTGCTTTTTATTATTATTTGTTCTTCTCAAACAGTTTCCAACTAGAAGTTGGCTAAAAGGGTTGCTTCAGCTCTACTGCTTTTCTACAAAGTAAATATTTGTTCAAGTTGAATTCAGTAATGCTGTCTATGTGCATGTGCCAAGACTGAATGCTAGTGTATGTTAAATGTTGCTTGAAAAAAAAGATTGGTTTCTCTCTCTCATTGAGTATCTTAAGTAATTGATTCCAGGATTTCCTCCTGACTATTACAGTAGCCAGCACTTGCATATCTCCAGACAAGGATCTATTTAGAAATAGCATCCGGTACTTGATGTCATTAGGGAACTTCCAGTGACTGAAAAATTCTTCAGATGTTGTTATAGCCTGAAAAGGCCTCATGACTCATCTATTAGTCAAATATCAAATATCATTTCAGCCAATTAAATCTGTGAAAATAAATCTTACATATCTTAACAAACACAATCTGTTAGAATAATCAACATGACAACTCAGAAATTAGCTCTCATCAGACACAAAATGTATTTAGCAGGTAAAAACATAAAGGTGTTGCAGAAATTCATTAGATCTGGCAGCATGATTGGGGAGAGATTAAGTTAATTATGTAATTGTGTCTTTGACATGTGAGTTTTGTGTTTCATACTCGTAACATATTTACTTTTTTTGATCTTGTATGAACTTCCCACTGCATTTTGGAATAGAAGATGAGGCTTTCAGAGGCCACCCTCCTGCCTAGTACCAGTGCCTCTGTTTTCTCCAAGTTGGGACAAATGGAGATTGATCACCCCTTATCCAAAAAGCTGGAGGCAAGTCATCCTGGTTACTGATTGGCAAACCAGCTACTTTTCTTGCCTACTGGAAAGGCAGATAATTGGAAAGGTGGTGAATTGAGTGTCTTTAGTGGCTGTTAATTGGTCACTTTGGGCTTAATTGCTTGAGAGTCAGGAAAGTCCCTTTTCACTCAGTACTTCATGAGTAAGGGGGTGAGTATCTTTCCAGGGTCAACTCACTCATTAGTTCCCCTTCTCAGCAGCTCTTCCGTGACCTCCAGGGAGAGTCAAATTGCACTTTATGCTTTCATCTGGCTATATAATCTGTCACCCTGTGTTGTGCTATTGCACCAGAAGCCTAATCACTTTTTGATTATTTGTCATTTGTTCAAGAAGAAAGTTTTAAGTGTCTACCTATCAATGCTGACAGGATCTCACCTGCACTTTAAATCTGGATGGCATAGTACAACTCATTAGAGAATTTTTACATGTATTGACTTACCATTAATGCTAAAGGAGGTCTCTCCTGACAAGTGAGTTGGCAGAATCGGACAATGATGGAATGAGACAAAACAGAATGAGTGCTTGTGGAACTAGCTGGAAAGTAGGAATTTGGTGCATAATGGGGAAAAGATGATTTAAATAGGATTTGTTGCAAGATGGGGAAACATTGTTCCTTTTCATAAAAGGATCAAGCATAAAAACATGGTTATAAGTTAAATTGCAAAAGAAACACTTACGAGCTGACTAATTTTTTTTATTTTGCGGAGTAAGCAGTTAGATCATAGAACATACTTCATGGTGGACGCAGGGTCAGTTGAGGCATTCAAAATGGCTTTGGATGATTACTTAAATTGAAATATGATTCAGGGGAAAAGACAGGAGAATGGCACTCATTCTAAGAGCTGAAGCAGACACAATGGGCTAAATGTCCTCCTCCTGCACTAAAACAATTCTGCAATAAACTATGTTTTAAAGGCTAGTTATTGATCAAATGAGCTTTATCATCATGCACCTAATAATTTTAATATTTCACTGGAAATAATTTCAATATTGTTAACCCTCAGGTGACCCAATGCCTCCTTATGCTAGTTGGTTGATGAAAACTGTGGAAGCTAACATACCACAGCCTCTGCCAATGCCAATAAATGGAGGATGCTGGGCCCCCCTTGTGGATTATCTCCCTGAAACCATCACACCTCGTGGACCACTGCACAGGTTAGAAAATTATCTTCAAAACGTACTTTGTATTTTAAAATGTACTTTTCAAGGTATTTGAATTATGTGTCAAAAGTGTAACCATTCTGTACCCAATACAAGGAAGGGCAATTTTGATATGTACACTTTCAGAAAGTGACTTCTTTCTACACAAGGTGACATTTATCAGAACTTACTTTGAGCAGACTGATGAAATTCTGGTTATTTATCCTAACTGCCTAAAGTTTGACCTTTTTTTGACTTTTGTTGCCGAACTGCTGGGACCTTTATTCAATTCAATGAACCGGAGTGATTAGCGTCCAATTTATAAGGGGAGAGAAGGAGATACTTTTGTTGGGGTGAGACTGGAAATCTGAAGCAAAGTGAAGAACCTGATGAGTTTAACAAGTTGAAGTTTAAGAAAAAGAATGAACCTGGATGGACTGTCCAACATCGACTGATGCACTGGCAATGTGTGTCAAACCCAGCACTTTCAACGCTGCAAAGTCCTCCTTCCTGAGAAATGGGGGCTTGTCCCACAGAGTGGTCAAGTGACAAACTGACATACTCATACTCCAAAGGATAATACTTTGCAGACAATGTCCAGACACCACTAACATCACTCCGAGTGCATACTGTCTCAAAACAGGGCAGACCAAGTAGCGATGTTGCCACAGTAAGTAGGGAACCTTTAACATTGACATAGGACTTCATGAAGATTCATGGTCCTATGATCAAAAAATGGGCAACGGAACTAGCTAATTACCATTAGCAACACTTCCCACACCTTTTTAAAGAGAATGGGGGGGGGGGGTGTAAAAGAGAAAGGGGAGAAGCATTGTTAATTAGGGAGTGCATCACAGCTGCAGAAAAGGAGGTTGTTGAGGAGGGTTTGTCTACTGAGTCAGTATGGGTGGAAGTCAGTAACAGGGAAGGAGCAGTCACTTTCTTGGGTGTTTTTTATAGATCCCTCAATAGCAGCAGAGAATTGGAAGAAGAGATTGGGCAGCAGGTCTTGGAAAGTGCAGGTGTAACAGAATTGTTGTTATGGGTAACTTCAACTTCCCCAATATTGATTGGAACCTCCTTAGTGCAGATGGTCTGGATGGAGTTGATTTTGTCAGGTGTGTCCAGGAAGGATTCCTGACTCAATATGTAGATAGACTGACTAGGGGTGAGGCTATATTGGATTTGGTGCTAGGCAACAAGCCAGGACAGGTGTCAGATCTCTCGGTGGGAGAGCATATCTTGGTTGGGCAGAATAGTTCTGGACAAAATGAATGTTCTTCCTCACCTATTATATCCCATGAAAATGCTCCCTTTGATGCTGCCAAGGCAAGCGCTGCACATGCTTTATAACTGGCTTGAATTTTTATTTGGCATCATAGGCAACCTCTTATTAAGCTAGACAAATTGTATCTTTTGCAAGAAAGGAGGGGGGGGGTGTGGTGGAGTCTAGATTTTCCGGACTTTAGGAAACAGTGAAAGCTTGGAGGATGATGTGGCAGGGTGAGAGCAATTTACAAAATGTTGGATTTCAGCCAGGTTTAATGGACTCTGGCTTTAAGCTTCGGGAGTCCAGAGGAATCTCCTGTTTAGGAAACCTATTCGATGGGGAGGTCACGACGTCCTTCGAACAGATAAGTCAGAGGTTCCTTCCTACCTGGGAAGGAACTCTTTTGATATTACCTAGTTAGAGACTTTGTACAAAAAAAAAGACTACATTGATGGTTAATTCTAACAAATCGGACATAAAGAGAAAAGTCAACAGGCGCCCCCTCGCTTAGCACTCTCTGTCACTTACGAGGTAGGAACGTGTTGAAGGTCATGGAACGACTGTATAAAACCTGGACTCAAGATTTAGGGGTGGAAGTCTCCTCAGAGATGTGTGAGGACATTTTGGAAAATGTTATGAAGCTCTCTATTTGTAATAAGTCTCAGGCTATTCATTTGAAGGTACTCCATAAGGCCCACCTGGCACCAGAATGGCTTGCGAAGTTTAAGACAGGAGCGTCCCCAATGTGTCCCAAGTGTAAAACGGAGGTTGGTACTCTTACCCATTGTTTATGGACATGCCACATGATCCGCAGGTTTTGGGATGATGTAGCGAGTGCTTTGGCATAAGTTTTGGGAACTGAGATTGGGTTGAATCTGGTATCCTTCCTTTTGGTTTTCCAAATCTTCCCTCCCTGGATGTACATGTTTACTATTCTTTCTTTCTGCGCGAGGAAGAACATTTTAATGAGCTGGGTAACGGAGAATCCCCTAGGACTCTCAAGCTGGCATAGGATAGTTATGGAACACATCCCCTTGGACTTCCTTACAAGTATGATACACTAGAAAATGGAATTGTTTCACTGAACATGACGGCCCTTTTTGTATTATATCGATGTCGACACATCGGCTACATCCAGGGCCTTTGTCTAGCCATGAGAACTGTGCCTGACAGTTTGGGGGCCCATGGGAGGAAGAATCCCGCTTAAGTACAGATCTATTCACTATTGCTCCCAGTGTTGGGGAGCTGTGATGAGAGTACGCTGAGTGTGGTAATTGTAACTTAAGCTACCTTGTTGTAACTTGATATAATTTTATTTTGTCTGTTTATTTTTTTCTTCTTTCATATTGGTTATTTATTGAACAGTAAGTTTTAGAGAATTTTTAAAATTCTTGTGTTTTGGTAGTTTGTGGAGTAGATTAGTTTTTTTTTGTTTTGTTGTTGCTATTATATTGTACAGTGGTCATACTATTTTGTACAAGTTTTATAATTTTGTAAAAAACATAAAAAAAATTTTCAAAATAAAAATATTTATTAAAAAACTATTCATTTATTCTCTATGCTGTGACCTCTCCCAAAAAGGTTCCTCCAAGATCAGTTGTGAATTTCACATTTTGTTCATTTTCCCATCTGCACTCCAATGTCCAGTAATACATGAATCCAACAGCAAAGGCAGTAACTGTGTAGATTCACTGCTGTGTCAGTTAGCAGTGTGGGTTTCTCTCTCCCTCTCTGTCCTGCACAGACCATGTGCTGCCTTTGTCTGCTCCTCTCCCTTTTAACAGTGACGTTGTTTTGACTTTTTTTTTCTCCAAAGTTCCAAAACAATGCAACAGCATATAAAACAGTAATTGCTGTTCCTGCAATTTGAAGAAATTACCTCCAACACCTAAAATACATCAAAAAAGGAGCAGCCGTTACAGCCATACATTTTTCTCGTCCTCCATTTTGGAGTCTCCTGTCTCGGTCCAGCTATCAACCTTACCTTCCCATCTAACAACTAAAATGCCAGTCATGATGTTTTACAAGTGTTTTGTACCATATCATCAGTAACTGCACTCCCAGCAAGGAAATAAACAAAATAGTGCATTCCCTCAGCTGAGCTTGCTACTATACAGTACTTACATTTTGTATTTCTATGGAAACAGGTGTAATATAGCTGTCATCTTCATGACAGAGATGGTGGTTGATCACAGTGTTAGAGAAGACTGGGCTCTGCATCTGCCACTGTTAATTCATGCACTCTTTTTGGGTAAGGCTAATTGTTTTTAATTTTAATTTAAAATTGTGGAAGTATTCATGTGAGTTTATAGAAGATACAGAAGATTCATATTTTCCAGTTAGTAAAATTCAGGATTGATCATACAGTAACGGTGCTACAAGGCTGTATGATATTTTAATGAAAGTATTCATGTATTTTGAGACTGCAGTGAAAAGAATTTTATTATAGTGTTAATGTATCAATTATTATATAGAATTCACCCTAACATGACTAAGATTGCATCAACCATAACAGCACTTCTGAATTTACCAAATGAGAATTGATTCAATTTTCCTCTTGATTTTATTGGAATACTCAGCTATGTTCACTATTTCTGTTGGGTAGGTTTCATTCATGTGTAACACACAAATAAACTGCATTCTTTGCTGATGACAAAAAAGTAAGCACACTGTTATAGACTAGGCCACACCCCTCAAAACATTTTTAAGCAGGTAGCTCAGACTGTAACTTTGCATTTGCTTAGCTGGGTGTATAGTAGATATTCCCGAAGTAATTAAGCTGGGTCAACTGCCAGGTTTTGCACAAACAAAATTTGCTTTAAAATTATGGAATGAAACACAAAGAACAGAATAGTGGATAACTTTACCTATCCAAATCTGACCTAATGATGCTGTTCCAAAAATACTTGCAACTGTCCCAATAAACATATCCCTTTGCACAAATAGTAAAAAATGAAACGAACTAGAGCTTACAGGCTTGAAGTTAGTGAGGGCAGACCTACACATTCTAAAAACTAGAATACAGACCTACTAACATTGTATTCCATCTGTAACTTATTTGCTCACTCTCCTAGCTTGCCCAAGTCCTTGTGCAGTCTCCCCATTTCCTCAACACTACCTGTTGCTCCACTTATCATGTGCCATCTGCAAGCTTCGCAACAATGCCCTCAGTTCCTTCATCCTTAATGTAAAACATTGATTGTTGTGGACACAACACTGACCCTGAAAAAGATCCCTTTGTCTTCACTTCTGTCTTCCAGTCAATTATTCCTTTTTCTGTGTCAGTCCTTTGCCCCTAACCATAATGACCTCTTACTTTGCAGCTTCCAGTGGTGTCACCTTGTCAAAGGTATTCTGCAAAATCCAAATAGTTCATATCCACTGGCTATCCTTGGTCTAACTTGCTCATGACTTACTCAAAGAATTCTAACACATTTTTTCAGGCATTACTTCCCCTTGACGAAGCCATGCTGACTCTGCCCTATTTCAGCATGGACTTTCAAGTTCTCCATAATCTCATTCTTAATACTGGATTCTAAAATCTTAGCAATGACTGGGATCAGGCCAACCAGCTTATAATTTCCCATCTTTTGCCTCACTCCTTTTTTAAACATGGGTGTTATATTGCTGCTTTCCAGTCCTCTGAGACCCTCCCTGATTCTAGTGTCCCTGAAAGGTCACCACAAGTGATTCCATAATCTCCTCAGCTATCTTCTTCAGAACTCTGGGGTGTAGTCCATCTGGTGCAGGTGATTCATCCGCATTCAGACCTTTCAGCTTCCCCAAGACTTGATGGTCAGTACATACACCTCTGCCCCCTGATTCTCTTGAGGTTCTGGTATGCTACTGGTGTCTTCCACCACGAAGAGTGATGCAAAATGTCTAATTCAGTTCTTCCATCATTTCTTTTCTCTCTATTACTACTTCTTCAGTCTCATTTTCCAGAGGTCCAATGTCCACTCTTGCCTATTTCTTATGTTTTACATGTCTAAAAAGAAACTATTTCAGTCTTTTATATTGCTAGCTAACTTACCCTCATATTTTACCTTCATCCCCTCCACCCCGTTGCCATTTTAGTTATCCTCTGCTGATTTTTTTTTAAAGCCTTCCCAATCCACTGACTTTCTACTGGGCTTCCCTGCTTTCTATGCTTGTTCTTTGCTTTTATCCTATCTCTAACTGTCCATTGTCAGTCAAGGTTGCCTTGTCCTCTCCTTAATATGTTTCTTCTTCCTTGGGATTAATTTCTGCTGTACCTCTCAAATTACCCCCAGAAACTACTACTAATACTACTCCACTGTCATCTTTGCTCGGCTCTCCTTCCAAACAACTCTGGCCAGCTCTTCCCTCAGGTCTTTGTAGTTACCTTTGTTCTATTGTAATACTATTACATCTGATTTCAGCTTCTCACTTTCACCCTACAGTTTGAAAACATCATATTATGGTCACTGCTTTCTCAGGGTTCTTTCATTTAAGCTCCGAAATTAAGGCTGCCTCACTACACGTCATCAAATCCACGTTTGCCTGTTCACTAATGGGCTCTACCACAAACTGCTACAAAAAAAAATCTCCTAGACATTCCACCAATTCTGTTTCTTAGGATCCACTACCAAGCTGATTTTCTCAGTGAACCTGTATATTTAAAATTCCTGCATAATTATTACAATAGTGCCTTTCTTACAAACTTTTTTCTAACTCATGATTTATTTTCCATCCCACATCCTTTCTGCTGCTAGGAAGCCTGTAAATAATTCCCTTTAGAGATTTTTCCCCCTTTGTGGTTCCTTGGAAGCTATGCCATCTGACCCTACATCACATTGATTTAATTTCATTTCTTACCTTTGAGGCAATCCTGTCTCCTCTGCCCACCTACGTATCAGGTGAAGCCTGCCCCATTGGTAAGCCTCCCTCCTTCCCTAGTACTGGTGCCAATGTCCCATGAGTTTGAACCTTTTTCTTCCGCACCAATTGTTGAGCCACAAATTTTTCTGTTTGTATACAATTTGAAGCTTTTGTCGCCTTTTAGGTTACTTGAAAATTTGCTCTCATACTCCTAATTTTCCCCTTTTAAACAATCCAATGGTCCTTCTTTGCTGAATTCTAAATTGTTCCAAGTCCTCAGGCTTTCTACTTTTCTTGAGCTACTTTATGTGACTCCTCTTTAGATCCAATACTGTTCTTAATTTCTTTGATTAACCATGGTTGGGCCACTTTTTCATTGTTTCTTTTGCCCATAATGAATGTATAATTGCTGCAATGCATGCATTTCTTCTTCAAGTATTAACCAATTCTTGTCCATTGTCATTCTTTTTAATGAGGTTACCCAGTCTATCGCCACTTCTTGACCCTGATACTCTCACATTTCCTTTTCTCTAGATTTAGGACCCTGATTTTGGTTTGGACAACTACACTTTCTATCCCAATGAAAGAAATCTGTCATATTATAGGCATTTTTTTCAAAAGGAACCCCCACGTTTTCAAGTCTCAGAGTAAATGATAGGGGCATATTTTCAGTAATTACTCTCAAAAGGCAATACAAATTTGCATTACATTGTTTTTCAAATGTACATCTATTATAAACCTTGTTTATCAATGTAATAACTGAGGACCAAGAATAAGTATGTACTCAACGTTCTGAGGAAGAATCACTGGACCTGAAATGTTAACTATGATTTCTCTCCACAGATACTGCCAAACCTGCTGAGCTTTTGCAGCAATTGTTTTTTTTTGCTTCTGATAAGTATGTACTTCATTTATTTTCCTCATGTCTTGTTTTTAAGGTCTTGATCATTATCGTCCAGAAGTGTTTGAACACAGCAAAAGATTACTTTTGCACCTCTTGATAGCCTTATCATGCAATGACAATTTCCAATCTGTGGCTGCCGTTCTTCTGCTTAACAGAGAAATCAGCGAAAGTAAAACACTCACAGTAAAACCAGCTTACCCACCAGAATATCTCTATTCAGGTAAAGATAACATTGAAATGAAATGAATCTTCACTGGTTTAATTGCTTGAGGTAATTCTCCAAATAAATATATTCTTGATTTGCAGAATTAATATCACATATAGAAAAGATCAGACTCGTGACTATAATCCTAAGAATTTGTCATCAGACTTTTAGTTTTGATATATCCACTGATCATTGGTTTCAGTAACCTATGTAATAAAAATAACATTTTATTCAGTAGATGACACTCAAAAAGAAAACAAAACCTTGTGCTATAGATTGTATGTAATGCTACTGTTTCACAGGTGCGATATGGGTAGAATGCATACTAATTTTGCTTTTTATTCTTGTGAAGAGATCTTAATTTGCAAGACCAATGTTTATTACTGATCCTAGCTTCTCCTTGAGAAGGTAGCATTTTAATCCATTTCAGGGATGGTTAAAAATAAGCTACACTGATGTGACGCTGGAGGCTGTCTGGGTTATGACGTCAGTATGTTTGCTGTTTGCAAAGCCTCAAATATTTTCAAATTTGATATTTTAAAATTTAGCTTTAATTAAGTTCATTGTCGAAGAGTGTTGCAATGGAAATGCATAGTCGGTCAGGCAGTATCTGAGGAGCAGGAGAGTCGACATTTCAGGTGCAAACCCTTCATCAAGAATCCCGGTGAAGGACTTATGCCTGAATTGTCGATTCTCCTTTTCCTTGGATGCTGCCTGACCAGCTGTGCTTTTCCAGCACCACACTCTTCGACTCTGATATCCAGAATTTGCAGTCCTCGCTTTCTCTTAGTTAATTAAGTTCATTCCCTGGTAATATATTGAGCAGAGCAAATAGTTGAAATTGTTTTCATTATTTAATGTGTTATCTTTTGGATAATGGTTCCAAGATGGATTAAAAGGGCAGTTTGCAACCTTGGAATAAATAGGAATACTGTTTGTGTGTTCAAATTTCCATGCAAAATTCATGTGTTTTGTGTTATGACTTTTACAGTAATGTTCCTGTTTACTTAAATCAGGTGGTTTTGACTTCTTAAGAGAGTATCAGTCCTCTCCAGTTCCAGATTCAGGTTTAAGCTCAAGTTCCACATCTTCCAGTCTCAGCCTTGCAGGTAGTAGTGGGAACCTTCCTCAAATCTCACAGGAGATGGAAGAGATTGAAGCTGCAGCTGAAATAGATGAGAAGGCTCACAAGCTAATTGAGTTTTTAGCAAACAGGTAATGTAATGAGTGTTTCCATCCATATCTTTAATGCATTTTATGTTCTTTGTGGAAAACATCTTGATTTAATGTAAAGTATAAGAAAGGCAATTAGGACTTTTGTGTTGGAAAAGTGTTCCAGTAAAATATTTGGGTTGTACTAATTGTCACAAAGAATCTCAGAATTGTGGTGGTATAGAAAAGGCCATTTGACCATCATACCTGCACTGGCTGTATGAATGAGCATTATGATTCAGTGCCATTTTCCTGCTGTTTCTCTGAAATCCTGAATATTGTGTTTATTTAAATAATAATTGAATACCCTATCTATTTGTCCAGTTCTCTTATGATTTTGAAGAATTGTCAAATCTCCTCTTGGCCTTCTGTCCAAGGAAAACAGTCCCAACCTCTCCAATCTGTCTTCATAACTGAAGCTTCTCATCCTTGGGTAAACCATTCTCAAAACTTCTTTTGCATTCTATCCAATGTAATCACATTCTTCCAAAATGGTGGTGTCCAGACTGTATTCAGTACTCCAGTTAAGGTCTAACCAGTGTATCATGCAAAATCAGCTTAACCTCCTTGTTTCCATATTCTATGCTTTTATTAATAAAGCCTGCCATAGTGTATGCTTTATTAACTCTGCTGTCCACCTTTAGTGATATACACCTTGGTCTGCTCCTGTCCACCTTTAAGGGTAGTGCCCCTTATTTAAACTGTATCACCATGTTCTTTCTGCTGAAATGTATCATCTCACACCTTCTTTGCATAGGAATAGGAATAGGCCAAAGAGCTCCACAGTCCATAACATCATGGCTGATCTGATATAGTTTTAACTCTACTAACCTGCTTGTTTCCATAGCCCCTGTTACTTTAACCAAGTTACCCTGGTCTTTACAAATTGACTTATTGATTGCCAAATTTGTGTTTGAATCTAGTTTCTGTAGGTAGAACTGGATCTGCAAGTTTGTCACTAGCCTACAAGAACCAGATTTAGCAGCATTAATGTCAGAATTTATTTGATGCTGGGCTCCTGTAATCTAATTTAAAAGAAGCCTATAGAAGAGCCCCACAATTACATCAAGGTATATAAATAATTGAACAGTGCCATCTACAGCTTGATTAAATTGCTTTTTAGAATCTCGGCCAAAAGAAAATATTCACACTAAAACAGATATTTAAATCCTATGTTTGAAATTGTATAATTTTTTTGGTGAAAGTTGTATTATTTTCTTAATCTAGTGTTTCATAATTAAACCTGAATAATAATGAGAAACAATGACTTGGGAGGAATAACTTGAATTTCAAGGACAGATGCGCCTTTTCAGAGTTAAGTTCTGCTGGGGATTTTCAGCATAAATCCCACAAATGCAACCTTCAGAGCAGCACTACAAGAGACTGGGATATATTTAAAGGAACAGAACTACTCCAAAAGTAACAAGGATTGCTTTTTTTTGTACATCATTTTAAGGGAATTGATTATGACTTCGAGCAGAATTGTTCTTGTCGTTTTAGTTACAGAGGTATCAGACCACATGGACAAAAAGCTAAAAGAGATAAAATACCAATAATTTCTTTGCTCTCAAAGTCATTAAAATTTAATGTTGCTAAGAAACTCCTTGAGGAAATTGGTTACATAAAAGTTTAGATACTAGCCTGTGAATATTAAGGGGCGACGATCTAAGACTGAGATGAGCAGGAATTTCTTCTCTCAGACAGTTGAGAGCTTTTGGAACTCCTTGCCAGAGAGAGAGAGAGAGAGAGAGAGAGAGAGAGAGAAATGCTTTGGGGACAGAGTCCTTGAGTATATTTAAGGCTGAGATAGATTCTTGACCAGTAGGAGGATAAAGGATTACTGGGAAAGAGCAGAAAAGTAGATGTGAGAAATATCAGATCAGCCATGATCCTATTGAATGGTGAGGCAGGCTCAAGGGGCCAATCAGCCTGTTCCTTATGGTATCCCCACAGTCAAAATCTATGACTATGCGTTTTAAAAATCAAGATGGTCAGTTTTTACAAGTACTGATAACTGAAAGTACACCTCAGTGTTGCCCTTATGGTATAAATGAAGTCAATGAACGGTGAACCTAAAAGCTACAGTTTTTGAATTTCTAAATGTAATTTTCATCAGTATATCTATGAATGGAATGATTACATAGTCCTTAATGCAAATCACAGTATTCCAAGATGTGAACTATATTTTTTTTAAGTAGGTTCAGTTGCTGAATAATGTTATTTTCTACAGGCCATTTGGACCTCTTTGGTGCCATGAAGATATTACTCCAAAGAATAACAATTCAAAAAGTGCCGAAGAATTAACCAACTTCCTCCGTCACATTGTGTCTGTATTCAAAGATATAAAATCAGGTATTTTACTTTGCTGAAGCTATACATTTCTGGAATTAACAATGTAAAATTAATGTAAAGTCAATTGTTATGCATTTTCATGTTTATTATAGAACCATTCTGCAGAAAAAGGAGACCATTCTAGCCATTTTACCTGGACCAGCTCTTTTGAAAGAACTATTGATCACACACTCTGTTCATTTCTCATATGCATGGGAATATTTCCTCTTGAAGTAGCTATTGAGTTTCCTTTTAAAATTTATTATTGAATCTGCTGCCATCATCTTCTCTGACAGTCCAACCCAGAGGAGAGTGCACTGCCCATGTGTAGATTCATTTTACACATGCACAAAAATATCAGTTGAAAATTATGGGATACTTTGTCCCTCTGTTATTTGTTGATCTCAAAACAGGGACTGGTCACCTAGTTACCCTAATAATACTGTAAGAAGGCAAGTCAAGTCTTATATGTTTTTCCTTTCTGCCATCTTGACATGATTTTTTTATGATAAGCAGGAGGTTGGAAGAACACAGCAAGCCAAGCAGCATCAGGAGGTGGAGAGCTGCTTGGCTTGCTGTCTTGTTCCAGTCTCCTGCCTTTCTACTTTGGATTCTAGCATCTGCAGTTTTTTTTCTCTAACCATGAATCTTTTGGATCAGAGAACTGACTTAAATGGTCCTGATGCAATTGTCTAGTTACATTCAACCCTGAATTCTTCGACTTCCAATAATCATTCTGTTTAAAGTATTATTGTCTTTAAGTCTCCTCTTCCCCAGGCTTTCACCTCACCATCTAAAAATCCTTCTAAATTCCTGAGAAATCCTCATTATGGTTTAACCTGAGTGATTAGTTTTAAACAAAAAACTGACTGGAAATGCAGGTAACAGTCATACTGCTAAGGTTAGGGCGAATGGTTTTCTTTCCTTGCCTCCTCAGCTCCATACATTAAAATCAAGGCTTTCCTTTTAACAATGAGGAATTAGTGGATTTTTTTTCTACATTATTTGATTTAAGTAATAATGTCAGTTATTGATTACAGTTTTCTGTATTAACATTCTGTTTTATAGTAGTTAAAAAGGCAATACTATTTTAGCCCCAGCTAGAGTATTGTATCCAGTTCTGGGCATCATACTTAGGACAAATATGAAGATATTAAAGAGAAAGCTAATTAAGACAAAATTAGCTGAATGACTTCCTTTGCACTGTAAAAATTCCATTAACATATGAAATACATTTCCATTTCTCGTAGGCTGCTGTATGGAACAGCGATTGAGTGAAGTTGCTCTACAAACAGCACTTTCCAGTTCTTCAAGGCATTATGCAGGTCGCTCATTCCAAATCTTCAGAGCTTTGAAGCAACCTTTGTCTGCACATGCTTTATCTGACCTCCTGTCGAGACTTGTAGAAGTTATAGGAGAACATGGTGATGAGGTTCAGGTACACTTTCCATATTTGATCAAATTGTCTGCAGCTGAGGCTGTCTTATGTTTATGAACATGGTACATCATTGAAACCCCAATTATATTTCATCACTTTTTTAAGGGTTTAACAGACAAAGAGCACAATAATGTAATTTCATTACATTTTAGTGAATTTTAATTGATTACATTCTTAGATCACTCTACACCCTCTAGAGACTGTAAAATTACTGCCAGCAACGTCTATATTTCTCCATTTAACTGCACATGTGCAAACTCCAGAAGTTGCTCTCGGTTTCAGAGAGTAATGACTGAAAGTTTGGCAGTCCTGCTGCTGTTTCTAACCGTGGCTCATATTCTTTTTCATTTCTTCCATTACATGTAGTTTATATGAATATTTAAATACCTATTCAAAAACCAAAACTGATACCTTCCTTTGAAAAAAAATCTCGTAAGGAATTTATAGAAGAACAGACTTGATGGATCAAATGTTTTACAAACAGCCAACTAGACAGTGAAGGAACAGAACTGTCTTTGCACACTTAATAGATTAAATTTATTGAAATATTATTATAACATGCAACTCTAGCTAGTGCCCACATTTTAGCCACAATATATATACATATATGAACCATGGCAAGCCTTGCAAATAATAACCACCTACAAATAGTTATCCCCAAATGATATACAATTAACAACTTGCTTATTTCATTCCTTATGATCCTATTCATGAAATTAACAAGTCTTCCGTGTAAGGAAGAACTCATATTTTCATGTTCACTCTGCTCAATGACAAAATCTTATTAATCATTACTGTGTTTATAAAATCAAACAATAGTATTAATTATGTTTGGATCAAGACTAAAAGCTATATTTTCATCCACGAATCAAGTGATCAGGCTTGGGAAAATTCCAAGGTCCGTGAGCCAGACTTTTAAAAATGGTGTCCATGGCTCAAAACGGCATAAAAATCTATTTCCTACATTTATGTTACTTGAATTTCGTCATGCTTTATAATAACAAACATTTCATTCACATTATGTTATAAGAACAAGCATTGAAATTTACTTATAATCCCACTTCCAGAGTCCATAATGACTTGGAGCTGTCAATAAAAGCACAAAATGCTACCCTACTGTGATAATGGGTGCTAGTGAAATCAGTCCAGCAGCGCTATCCATCAACAGAAGCCTTAATGCATATGTCAACAGGTGGAGTGAAATAGCAAGCAATACTTTTTTTCCCTCAATACTCAAGACATTTTCTTCAGAGATTTAAAGGACAGTATGTCTAAATGCCTTGAATGTTTTGACACCCTTTGACATTTGTTTTTGACAGCTCCTCTTGACCAATCCTCTCAGTGTTTGACAGATCATCTTGACTGTTGCTTGTGGCAGTTTGTCAGTTAGTTTTGATTAGTCTGTTGATTGTTCTGAGGAGGTTAACAGTTGATGAGTTTATGCACTTTTCAGACAGATTTATGCCTGAAAATCTGATATTTGCAGATCTTGTCAATCTTATTAACCATTACTGTGTTTATAAAATCAAATAACGCTATTAATTATGTTTGGATCAGGACTAAAAACTGTATTTTCATCCACGAATCAAGTGATCAGGCTTGGGAAAACTCCAAGGTCTGTGAGCCAGACTTTTAAAAATGGCTGTTCATCCTCAAAATGGCATAAAAATCTTTTTCCTGCATTTATGTTATTTGAATTTCACAATGCTTTATAATAACAAAAGGCCTAAGACTTCAAAGACAAAAATTTAAATTTTGTTTAGAATTCTTCAGTATAATAAACCTAGGTATCATGAATAAGGAACCGCATTCCATTTCAAGTCAATTTTAAAAATCCCATCTTATATTAACTACAAGACCCCAAAATGTAGGAGCCAAAATAGGTAATTTGACCAGTCAGATCTGATCAAAGCTAAAGTGAGCTCATTGCTGATCTGATAATCCTCAACCCACATTCCTGCCATTGCTCTATTTCATTGGTCTCCTTACTGATTTAAAACATATCTTGGCCGTGGATATGCCATAATTAACCAGTCTTGACGTCTTTCTGCAATAAAGAATTCCACAGATTCATTACCCTCTCAGAGAAGATATTCCTCCTCATCTCTATCTTAAGTGGGCAATCTTTTGATCTGAGATTATACTTTCCAGTCCTAGACTCATCAGCAATATGAAACAACCTGTCAGGCTGCTAAGAGTCTTATATCTTTCAATAAAGTCACATCACTTTCCTTGAAATTCCAGAGAAAACAGCCCCAACCTACTTAACCGAGTCCACATTGCCAGCCCAACTGGAGTGGTGTGGTGGCCCTATCTGCAATTGAAGTAACTAAATCCAGTCCCAAATTTACTAATGGTACATCAACAACACGTACCTTGACAGAGTTCTGTCAAGTTTAAGTGGCACCATTTTACTCCAGGGCTGACAAGGCCCAAGAAAAGCAGATGAACCCTGTATCTCCCAAAATGGCCATTGGGTCATCTTTAGATGTAATTAATCCCTATTGGGAACAATTTCCTGATGAACTAATAAAATAAATTTTTCTCAGTAATATAATTTTGAAACATTCCAATTAATTTTACAAGTGTAATTATTTTTTAAAAAGTTCATTGGAATCTGCCAAGGTATACTTTTGCAAAAGTTCAACTTACAAAACTCTAATTTTCAAAATTATTCTGACTTATACCAGGGTTATGTAATGGAAGCACTCTTAACACTGGAATCAGGCATTGACAATTTGGCAGATTGTTTGAAGAACAGTGATCTTTTAGCTGTTCTATCCAGGTAAGATTGTTTTCTCCTTGCAACATCTCCTTTGATGTTTTGAATATATTGAATGTTATTTAAAGATTTATTTTCCTCCAAAGCTGAAAGAAGCAGGACTTCAGTTTAATGCTTTACTTAACACTGCTTTGATCTAGAAGTGACTTCACGTTGAATTTTTTACACAACCAATTTAATATATTCAGAGATATGCGGAGAAGATCCAAATCCATTTTGTATCTAATTCTGGGATCAGCAGAACAGATAGAAGATTAGGAAGTACCTCATTAGTGTTGCTGGCATCGCTGTTTTGGAAAATTAAGAGGGGCGTAGTCTCTTAAAAGCAAGTAATTTCATATATAGGAATAGAAACGTGGAAAGCTGTTCTAATGGCTTTACAAATCAACATAATTTTAAGCATTTTGAAATGTAGGAAGTTGAAAGTACCTTTGTAAAGACATTTTCAATCAAAATATTAGTTACTAAAGAACATTTTAGATTATTAAAGTTTATGGCTGGTAGTAAATTGGCATAGGCAGGCGCCAAAGAGCAGGTCATTATATACAGTTTTGTCTAGAACCAGTAAGCTGGATGGGAAGATCTAAAGCAGAGATAGAGGATAAGGGATCATTATTGCTAATTTATCTGGAAGAAAAATCTCTCATTTTATCTTCCAACTTTCACAGTGACAAAATTATCTAACATATTAAGTAAACTGATTTTGCAGTTGTCAATTTATTTGTTAAACTTGTGTCCTCCTAACAGTTTAAGCCAATGGTGCAGTGGAAATTAGCTTAAGTTAGCAAAGCCATGCATGGGTTTCCCATCTCTGGAGGTGGCAAGAAGTATAAATAATTAGTTGAGTCTTTCCTGGAGAGAAACTAAACCCCTTCTCACCACCTCAGCGATTAAATACTTAGGCAAGAAAGCCCATTAGTGACTTTCCCAAATCACCAGCAATTCAAGCTTTTAAGTCGTTAGCAATAGGCTACTTAAGATGACAATCACCCACTGGACAAGCAAGTGAGAAAGGTGGCTAGTTTACCCACTGGAAAACTGGAGTAATGTACCTGCCTTGGTGGGATGTGACCTCCAATAACCCAATTTGGGGGCAATTTGATGCACAGGTGAGGTTAAGGAGGTGACCTCTGAAAGCCACCATCTTGCCCTTGCCTCCACTCCACCCTCCCCCCTCAACCACATCCCACACAAAGAAGGCAAAAAAAATACTTACCTCCTTACCACTGGATCCCCCACCCCACCCCACCCCACCCCACCAAGGACTGCTCCTCGGATGCTGCCTGAACTGCTGTGCTCTTCCAGCACCACTAATCCAGAAACTGGTTTCCAGCATCTGCAGTCATTGTTTTTACCTAAGGAATAGGAGTTGACCAGCTAACTTTAGGCCCAGGTGTTGGCCTCCGATTGTTTGGCACTTTACCAATGTTGAGGCCTGTGATGGGGAGAATTAACTCTCTAAGCTCTTAATGAGCTGGTTAGTGGGGAATCCAGAGAGCCACCAATCACTTCCTTTAAGAAAAAAAACAGAAAATCTCTCCTGATTTTCTTGTTGCAACAAACTGTGTCCATTTTGCCTAGTATGGAGAGTGGAGAGCCTGAACATGGATAACAGACGCAGATCAACTTCCTGGAGGTAGTACATAGCAGCAGGCCTGCCTGCCAGTGTTGTAGCTCTATTGAAACAGCTTGGCTATTAGCCCAGCTAGTTCTGGAGCACACGTGGTGGGTATTATTTTAAGAATGGTGTCAAAACCCCATAGCCTTTCAGTATTCAATGCCTTCAGAAGTTGCTTGATATTTCATTTGAAGGAATTGAATTTGAAGACTTTGGACTTCACGAAGAATTCACAGTGCATCATTCACATGGCATTTCTGGCCGAAGATGCAGATACACCATTCTTGTCATTTGCATTCATGTGCGAGGTTCCCCTAATATCTCCCAGATTATGCCTTGTTGTTAACATAATCTATCTTAAAGTTGCAGAAATATGTAGGACTGGATTTTAGGTATCCCAAATGAGCTTGTTTTTGTTGGGGGAGGGGCAGGAGGTAAAATGGATCAGGGGCCAACCCATCACCTCCCAACAAACTCAAGCTGAAATCAGAAGCCTGCCTTCCATATTTAAATTCATAATTTTGTCCCAAATAAAAATACTGTAAAGCCATAATATGACTGCTATTGACAGAGTGCTGAGAGTGGACAGGGTAGTTTCAAAGGGTATATCTGGATTGTTAAGCAGGTACCAAGGGCTCCAATTTTGGCCCCTGACCCTTTGTAACTGGAAGGTTTTCCACTCACTGACCACCCAACTGACAAGCCTGTGCAGCCCCACTCCCAATCTAGTCACTCACTGGTGAACCAAACAAAAGCAAATGTGAGTGAGAAACAGTCAGTCAGTTATTGGAGGAGCAGCACAATGTGAGCAAATGAACTCAGTCCAACACCTAGAGGCAAAGTAGTGAGACTACCAGATAGGAACACAGAGGGTTTTGGAGAGAGATTGGCTTGGGAGGAGGGGAATGAGAGTTGGTCATTAAAGGTGGTGTGGAGGATAGTCAAGAAACCTTCAGGTTTCCTGGCTTGGTAGGACAGTGAATGGCTGGGAAAGTCAGGTGTGCCATTGGAGTCTGGCAGGTGGGTTACATCAAGTGAGTGACATGGGAGAAAGGGGGGAGGGTGTGTGACTGAGGGAAGATGAACATAAAACCTAGGGGCTGGAGAAGGTAATTCAAGCCTGCTGCACCCTTTGATATGATCATTGTTGGTCACATTTCAGTTTCAACTTGACTTTCCTGCCACTCTCCATAACCCTTCAATGATTACTGACTAAACATCTATCTATCTATCTTCAACTTAACGTCTGGAATAGTGTATTCCACAATTTATCCTTTGAGATATTTATCCTCATTTGTTTTAAATTGGTCACTCCTTCTCCTAAAACTATAACCACTTGTTCTAGATTGCCTCACATGAGGAAACATCCTTTCAGTGTCTATTTTAACAATTCCCTTTAGCATTTTGCATACCTCAATTAGATCTTCTGGAGGAAAATAGGCAGAATGGAAAATATTGGAATGTTTGGCATCAAGGATAAACATGTTGCCTTCCTGCCACCACAAATTAGGTTATAATGGGAATGCTCAAGTTTGACTTGTTACTATTACTAATGAATTTACTTCAACTGATCTTAGATCATTTTGATTAACTCTATTATATGAACCCACTAGCTGCCTGATTCCTAGAAGTTCTGACAGGTTTCCTTACTTCAGGAGGTCACAGGTTACTGTCCTAGATGACTGTGATCATGGACCAAAATGGGACAATCCAATTGAGACCTATGAATGATTAATAATTGAGTACTTAAGGGCCTTGTGCTGCAAACACTTCAGCTCCAGACAGGACAAGAAAACATCAGTCTCCATAACTAGTAAACCAGTATAGTCAGGCTCTCAGTTTGTTGGGGAAAGGAGGAATCCTTCAACCTACAGCAATTTGTGCAAGACTGCAGACTCTATCTAGGCTAGATGGATAGCATCTGAGAGATACCCATATGCCCTCATTTCTAATCAGCCTGTCCCTATCTCCCATAGAAAGGACCTTCAAACATCATCCCCCAGGAGTAATCTTCCATCTGGGAATCCAAGGGTGTGGTGCCTGGCAGCAGCTATTGCTCTGTTGTAGAACTGCTGAGTTTTGGAGCTTTTAACTTTTGATTGACCAACAGATCTTAATTCCAGAAAGCCCACCAGCTGCCTGATTCCTAGAAGTTCTGACAGGTTTCCTTACTTCAGGACGTCACAGGTTTCTGTTCTAGATGACTGTGATCGTGGGCCGAAATGGGACAATCCTGTCAAAGCTCAGCTTAATCCATCCTAATTTACTTTAAAATTAGATATATTACAAATGCTTTCTTTAAATTCATAAACTCAACAGGCTGACGGACCTCCTGGTAATGTGTACTTTGAAACCAAAATTAGTCCTGATGGTGCTATTTTCAATAATCTCTTAGTGGGCCTCTTCTGCATTGTGGGGGAAAAAAATCTTGTAATCTCTTCCTTTACTGTCTTGCGGAACATTTTAAATTGATGACCTTGATTAACTAACTTATTGTCCAGTGAAAATAGTTTTCAATAGTAATAGTAAATTTACTTCAACTGATCTTAGATCATTTTGATTAGCTCCATTATATCAGCTCTTGGCCTTCTTTTCTGTCTTTTCCCTCATACATAAAGCCTTTCAGTCCTAGGAACATTTTTGGGACTTTCCTTTCTAAATTCCTTCCTAGAGTAAGGTACCTGAAATTTGATGCAAGTTCTTGTAGAACTTGAATCGTAAGTAATAAATTTAAGTATTAATACTCCTAAAAGTTCCATTATGAAGAAATATAATTAACCCTAACTTTTAAACTCACAATTTTGAAAAATAGAGTTGCTTTAATAGTGAATACTCATGATAGAATTAAGGAAAAGCTAGTGAGGTTATAAAATAAAATAGTATTATGGAGCTAAATTAATTTCTGTGGTGATGCAGACTAGAGAAGCAAAAAGAAGCATATCCGCTTCAGCCATTATTCTTTGAAAGGGAGGTCCCGACAATGCAATTCACCTTTTTAATTTTTACAAGTTAAAATAAAAAGCAGAATTACTTACAGTTTATGAAGTAATGCAAGTGTGAAAAAGGAACATTTGTTGCAGTCAGAATTGCTTAAGGCACCTGGAATCATTCTGTCTGAATTATGCTGTGTTAATTTCATATTTTGCTTTTAATCAGATCATCCTCTCCTGATTTCATGATGAATACCAAACTAGCATCAAGTCGTAAGAGCACTGGGCAGCTAAATCTAACATCAGGCATATTGAACAGTGGTGGAATTACTACCGAACGCAGCAGACATCAGCGAAGCTTTTCTGTGCCAAAAAAATTTGGTGTTTCAGACAGATCTTCCGATCCTCCACGTAGTGCTACTTTAGACCGCATCCAGGCAAATGGTCAAGCCATTGTGTCAAAAACCCGAAGCTCATCCTCTCTTAAGGACAGCATAATCGATCCAACTAATATTAATAATCCCATGAATCTTTTGGCCACTATTTTCTGGTCTGCTGTAGCACTGATGGAGTCAGACTTTGAATTTGAATACCAAATGGCACAGCGGTTGTTAACTAAACTTCTGGTTCATCTGCCTTTGGATAAGGCTGAAACTAGGGAGAAACTTGAAAAACTACAAGGGCAGCTGAAGTGGACAAACTTCTCAGGATTACAACAGCTATTGCTAAAAGGATTTACATCCATATCCACTACAGACCTAACTCTACAACTCTTCAGCCAACTGACCCCTGTCTCTCGAATCTCCGTGATCGATTTAACACAAGCGATAGGTAAATAAGTGGAATAATTGTAATCATGAAATGGCACTATAGAATTAGTTGAAAATGATTTTAGGTTTTTATATTGTAATAACGTTTATTTGCTGCATGTTTTTAATTTTTGCTGATTTTTTTTACAGGAAAATTCTTGGTCATGTTTAAATAAGGCTAAGCTACAATAAAGGGCAATTTTTCATCTGTTGGTGATTTTCTGTCAAATAACTGACATGCGACACTGGGTTTAATGTTTTGCACAATGGAAAAGCTAGTTCTGATTTTCTTGGCAATAATTATTTTCTTTCAATAATTTCAGTGTTAACTGGGTAAGAGAAAATCTAATTAACTGTCTCCACAGTGTATTTTACAAATAATTGGATGATATTCATATTTGGAGGGCCATGGATACAAATCAGATTTAGGACAGTACTAAACAGCAAGTTAACAAGAAAATTGCAACTGATCAGTTAGCCATAATATTTTACAGAAGAAAGTTTGAAACAAAAAGAGGATTTGAACATAGAAACAAAATAGCTTGATGTCAGAAAGTAGGATCTGAATGTTGAGAAGTTTTTAAAACTGTCCAATAGAGAGGTATATCAAGTTTCACATGCTGGTGGAAAACACTTCTAAACCTCTTTCAGAGTTCGAATTAAATTTTAGCAGGGGTGCAAAGTGGGCAGAATTGGATAACCTTTCTCTTATACATCCAGTCTGATTTCCTGTTCTGTTACGAGTTAATGGAAAGGAAACTGGGTGATTTGTTTCATTACATGACTTTGTACTTAAATTTCCCCCATATATCTTGTAAATGGAAATATTCAAGTGAAATGAAATATAATGCCCGTTATGAAAGTATAATTATTATTCCCCTAGATTGCTTTCAACAGTTCCAAGGAATGAGTGGCTAATTCCTGGAGATTCCAGAACAATTGGATTCCAGGATTGGTAACCATAGGTGTGTAACTGACAGCAAATCTGGCACCACCCATTTTTACCCCACAATTTTACTTCCTGTGAAATTGTGATGATAAGTTAACAATGTCTCCTGTGACTTTCAGCTTACATGTTTATACTGTGAAAGTAGCCAAGGTCTTGAAGAATCACTTCTGTTTTCACAAATAAACAAATAAACTGGGTGCAGTAGGAAATCATGACAGTCATGATAATTAGAGAAAATAAGTATATTTCTGAAATAAATTACTTAGCATTTTAGAGAAACAGGCAGACATTGTAATTATATTTTCAAAAATACAACATTTAAAATCACACAAATTTACTGCAGGAAACATTGAGTAATCTACATATCATGGAGGGTCAAGTCTTTAAAACTTTTATAGTAAATAGAAGTACCTATTGTGTATTCTAGTATCTACTGTTACACAGGTACTGGCACATATGTAAAACAACCTCCTAAAAGAAACTATAATGATCATATTTAGTTTTGTATATATACTTAACTGAATATGCTGCCCACTTCAGTATTCATAAATTGAATATTTATCGACCTTTCATCCAGTAACCACAAAGGCTCCAAAAAATCTGAAAGCTCAAAAGTGGCTAAAAGTCTAGATCTGTTAATTTGGAAATACTTTAAAAAATGTAAGAGTAGATTTTATAGAAGTCTCTTGTTACATTGTTTTATTTCATGATCGAGCTGTTAGAGTTTAAACACAAAACCCATGCAGGCAAAACCTTTTAAACAGACTCTGTTCACAACAATCTGGGTTTAGGCCTGATTTTTGCCTTTTCATCATTTTCCCAGAGGCAAGAAAAACTAGGTCAGGTCTGATCTATCTTGTGCATTTCACGGAAGCAGCTGACCACTTAAATCATAAGTTGTCTCTACTCAAGCCAGATTTTGGTAACGCAGGAATGTGAAACCCAAAATGTGCAGAGCAAAACTTGTAAGAGCAGGTCTGAACTTTGAACCTTTCTTTGGATGGCCAGGTTACCCATTTGGAAAGTTAAGATACTTCTTTGAATATGATCCTTGGCTACGTTTAGGAAGGTTAGGTGTGCTTTGACATGATTAGAAGTAGGAATGAATGTACGTAAAAGATGCATAAGCTCATTAGCTTTCACAATAATTGGAACTGCTAGCAGACCCATCAGAATAAACTGTTGAAACTGTCAAAGGTATCAAAAGGACCCACCAAAGTTCAAGTACCTAACACATGCAATGGCCAGAGGCATCTATCAAGCCATTTAAAAGGCCTGTCTTTTAAATCTTTGAGGAAAAACAACCTGTAGTGTTGAAGAAAACATAATTGCTTGTTATTTCACTTCATCTGTTGCCGTAGGTATGAGGGTTTCCATTCCAGAATCATTGCTGCATGACTGCCTTCACAACTATCCAATATAACAGTAGAGTGACTGACATTTCAGTTTCATTGACAACTCCAAGTCTTTATAGACTCTTTGAAGTATGGCTATAAATTAATTCCAATGCTGCTCATTATAAAGAAATAGTAGAACTGGAAAAAAATTTAATCTTATAAAACATGTAGTTCAAAAAATGGTTCTAATGAATCAGTATATTATTTTCAATATAGTGAAGTCTGCAATATACTTTTGGAACTTTATTTAATAAAACTGTATTTGTCTCTGCATGAATCCTGAGGTGTGCCCTTGGTGAGTGCTAGATCAGTTCATATGGTAGGTATAACAGCAAGCAGTGATAGGTAGTAGGGCATGGGATGACACAAACTTAACATAGGGCTAGTAAATGTACATGGGATGTGTACATGGCTGTAGAATGCCTGAAGGTGAGGAGCCAAGCAGAAGCAATAGAGGCATAACATGGGTATGAAGAACTATGGGTAATGAGGTAACATAATTCATATGAGGGGATGTGAGGATTGAGTACATGAGATCAGGATGGCATCAAGGTTTTGAGAGGCTATGGGGTGTGTGACAGAGGTGATAGGCTTATTTTATGTGTCATGCTTGCCTTTAAAACTTCCTATACAGTGCTAGTGTGCAAAGGCTGGCCTCCTGTGCAGCCCACCTTCACACATGGTAAAAACAAGGATTGCAGATGCTTAGATTAGAGTGGTGCTGGAAAAGCACAGTAGGTCAGACGTTTCGGGAAAAGTCCTAATGAAGGGCTTTTGCCCGAAATGTTGATTTTCCTGCTCCTTGGATGCTGCCATACCTGCTGTGCTTTTCTAGCACCACTCTAATCTAGACACCACCTTCACACATGGCAACCTCCTTTGGGCAGGAATTCTCCCAAATCTGTGCACCCAACTCTCAAATGAAAATACAGGCCAAATTTGATTTTTTTTTGAGTACTGTAAAATTGCAGTGAAAATACTTTCACAAACATCACTATGAAGACTTAACACTTCCACCTTGAACACATTTGCTGAAAGACAGACCCCATACCCTGCCTGCAATCTCTCCAAAAATACTTAACCAGTAGTTGGTGCAGGTTAACAAACCTGCACAATCTGGGCCTCCAGTGGCATGCTGCAGTTCCCTGAGACTGGTTTCTGATTATCTGTCAACTTTCAGGCAGGTTACATCTTCATTGATGAGGCTTATAATTAAACAAGCACATTGGACAGTCCTTAATTTTCTAATTGGTACTTGATCCAGCAAGCTCTCTTCCTGGTGTGTGGTCCTGCCCTAAGATCACCTGCCCAAACATTTAATGCACAAAACAATAAACCAGAGGCACAATTTAAAAATGGGGATGCCAATATATCCTTGAAGTGACTACACAAAAGCTGGTATCCCGTCACCAAAGTACCGTTTATTTTCTTGTGTATGAATCAGTCCCCTGCACTGAGAAAATGTTACATGTGTTTTTTTTCTTTCAGAGCTCCAATTTTATTTATACAATTTTAAAACCCAATTTTGCAGTTGGAAGAACACTTCAGACAAAAATATCACATTTTGTGCATGATTGGCAAAACAGCTGACCTCAGGGATAGGTCAATGAGCACTACATTTACCTCTGCATTCTTTGACAGATAGGGGTGGTGGGGTGGGGTTGGGGGTGGGGGATTGGGAGGCGTTACATCTGGTTATATTGGTCAGCCAGGGCTTCTGTGTTGACACTCTGGGCACTGCCACAACAATGTCAGCATCCTACCCTAGCCACCAGACATAGTTTCTTGCTTGCATCTTCATTTGGAAATACCTGGATGACCCTTCCAGTCTTCCAGAAGGATTGGTCATGGACAATGGGGCATCATTTACCAGCAGGGAATTTGAATATTTCCTGAAGTCAAATGGCATTTGGCATATAAGGATAGCTCCATATCATTTATCGTCCAAAGGTTCAGTCAGTATTTGGTGGTAACCTTTACTGGTAACCTTTACTCAGACAATCACCCTTGCTCTCCATACAAATATGCTGTCCTCTATGGTGAGTTGGTCTCATCGGGTCCAGAAAGGTTTCAATCCTGGTTGCGATGGCCCTTCTGCTTCCTCCATTACCACCAGCTGTTTTAATGTCTGGAGCCTCTGGGAAAGTTAAGCCCCTTATAACTGAAAATGTTGTGGGAACACAAGCAATCAGAAGGATTACTCATTGCTTTTCATCTTCCCTCAAAGTCATTCACCCATGGAAGAAATATTGCATTGCTTTCACATACTGGGCTCAGTCTTTGTCAGCAGGATCAAATGAGTCAAACCTCCCAAATAAAGGCATGATGCCAGAAATGCTTATCCCAATTCCAGGATGACTGTTGCAGGTGAATGTTCTTCAGCCACAAATTGTTTTCTCCCATCACCACTGAATTAACTGCACAGAGGCCAGTATCCCGTCACCAAGGCAACCTTTATTTACTTGTGCAGAATACATTGACTGTGGCCAGCCAGCTCGGAGTCAGTCCCCTGATCTGAGGAGATTCTAAATCTCATGGGTTTTTTTTTGTGTGTGTTAAAGACAGTGAAAACAGCAGGTGTGTAAATCATTTTATTGATATGCCACCATCAGGAAAAATACCCATGTGGCCAGGAAATCAGTAACAAGTAGAGCCCCATCAAGAAATGCCTATGTGAACAAGTAAGTGAAGGGGATGATAGGGATTAAATCAAAATAGCGTTGGAAGGGGAAATGAAGCACTCCACACCCCATGGTGCCCAGCTCTCCCTAAAGACCTCAAGAGTGTTGATGGACACCACGTGCTCCCTCTCCAGGGACACCCAATCACAAATGTAACCACAGAAGAGAGGCAGGTAGTCATCCATAAAGACTTTTTCCAGGACGGCTGCTAAGACCCACAAGGAGGTCCTCTGACCTGCCTCCTCCCCATCGCACTGAGTGCCCTAGGGTCAGGAGCATGGGGCTAAAGTGCAACCAAAACCTAAAAGAAGGTTCTTAAGATAATTAAAAAGGGAGTGCAATTGCCCCCACCCCATATATGCATCGTCCACAGATTCCACAGGATCACAGAACAAACAGTTGGGCTGGGAGTTCGTGAACCAGTGCAATCTGCAGTACCTCCTGGTTATGTCTTATTTCTTTTTTCTCTCTCTTTTTGCATATGTAGGTGTAAGCCACAGTGAAAACACTAGGTGTAAATAATTTCATTAACATTCCACCACCACCAGGGAAAAAACACCCATGTGGCCAAGAAACCAGTGACAAGTAGAGCCCAGTTGAGCAATGCCTATGTGAAAGAAGGTTAATAGGCAAGCTAAGGGCTTTTAGAAGTAAAAGTAATATATTAGCTTTGATGAAAGATTGTTTAATGGACAGAAAGAAAGAGTGGGCATAAATGGGGCACTTTTAAGTTGTCAGACCGAAGTGAGAAGTGGGGAGGTAGGGATCAAATCAGAATAGAAGTGGAAGGAGAAATAAAACACTCTACCTCCGTGGTATCCAGGCTTCTTCTGGTTGTATTTTGTTTCCCCACACTAACACCTAACTGCAGTAGTACTTATTTTTCCTCAGCACCCATGTTGTTTTTGTGCAGGTGTCAGACACAGTGAAAAACATCAAGTGCATAAATCTTTATTTATATTTCACCACCAGGAAGAAAGGATTGGCCAATTGGCCAGTGACAAGCAGTCCCTTTCTTGAGAGAGGATAATGCTGTGTGATTAAAAAGTGAAGGGGAGTGTAAGGGTGAAATCAAAATAGAATTGGAACAGGAAATAAAACACTCCACACCCCATGGTACCCACCTCTCCTGCTGGTTATAGATATTTTTTTCTGTCCCCTAAACTGAGAAGACTCTAAATATCCTGACTTCTTAAAATTTAAAAAAAAATTATTTTATTTCCCCCCACATTATTGCCTTGCAGCAGTAGTGCTTATATTTCCTCAGCACCCATGTTTTGTGTGTACGCTCGCGCGTAGATGTAGGATGCAGTGAAAAACAACAGGTATATAAATCTTTATTCAGTTTCCACCACCAGGAAGAAAGGAAGCACCAAAGTGGTCAGTGACAAGCAGTGCCCTTCACATCAAAGGGCAATGCTGCGTGATCAAAAAGGTGAAGGGGAGGGCAGGGATTAAATCAAAATAGAATTGGAAGGAGAAATAAACATTCCACAGCCTGTGGTACCCATCTCCTCTCCTGGTTATATTTTTTTTTTTCTTTTTTGTTTTTTTTTTCAGGGACACTCCTGTTTATTTTTTTTTCTTTTTTTCTTTTTTTTATTTTTTAAATTAACCCCCACACTACCACCGAGTGCGGTAGTGCTTATTTTTTCCCCAGCACCCATGGTGTGTGTGTGTGTGTGTGTGTGCAGGTGTGAGACACAAAGTGCACAAACCTTTATTTAATTTCCACCACCAGGAAAAGTAGGAAAACACCCGAGTGGCCTGTGACAAGCAGTGCCCTTCACATCAAAGGGCAATGCTGTGTGATCAAAACAGTGAAGGGGAGGGCAGGGACTAAATCAAAATAGAATTGGAAGGAGAAATAAACATTCCACAGCCTGTGGTACCCATCTCTTCTCCTGGTTATACTGGGTCAACCAGAGCTTCCTGACTGGCCCAAGTTAATAACCCCAAACAGGAATCCTGCAGTCAACAAGATCCAGCTGGTTCCAATCACTACAGTCCGAGATGAGAATTCTTTTTCAAACTCAGAGTTCTGAACTTTGGAATTCTTTTCCACAGGGGACTGTGAAAGCTCAGTTTTCGACTATGTTTGAGGTAGAGATTGATAGATTTCTGACTACCAATGGTGTACAGGGTAATGGGATGCGGTGCATAGAAGGCACTGAAGTGTTCGATTAGTCAAAGTCCTATTGAATTGTGAGATAGGCTCAATGCTTGAAAGACCTGATGAAGGGCTTTTGCCCGAAATGTCGATTTTCCTGCTCCTCGGATGCTGCCTGAACGGCTGTGCTTTTCCAGCACCACTCTAATCCAGAATCTGATTTCCAGCATCTGCAGTCATTGTTTTCACCTCAATGGTTGAAAGGCCTACTGCTGTTCTTAAAAACCATAGAGTACAGCAACAAATGGAAGAAATTCACTAGAGAATTTAATTACTGCATTAATATAAGATACTGTGCATGAAATTTAACTTATGTACTTAAATGCATTCGAGGAAATCAGTAGGCTACAGGTCATTTAGCCTAACATCTGAGAGAGCTCTGAGCCGATTAGCCTCGGCTCAGTCAGAGAGCTACATGCCAGCTAGCTATACATCAGTTGTCAGGAAAGTTTTCAAATCTATTATCAAAGAATTATACAATAATTCATTAGAAAAGTATAGTATGATTAGAACAAGTAAATGTTATTTTGCTAAAGAGAAATTCTCTTTGATAAATTGATTGGAGTTCTTTGAGGATGTATTTAGTAAGGAAGGTAAATGGGATGATGTAGTATTTCTGCAAAAAGCATTTTCAAGAGATGATGCACAAAAGGTTAATAGACAAGCTAAGGGCTCTTGGAACTAAACATAATATATTAGCTTTGATGAAAAATTGTTTAAAGGACAGGAGAAAAGAGTGGGCATAAATGGGGTACTTCTATGTTGTCAAACCCTAAATAGTGGAGTGTCCAATGTCAATGCTTGTGTGGCATTTATTTACATTTTATATTGAGGACTTAGATACATTAACATCAGTCTTTTAGTGTAAGTTTGCTGATGATACAAAGCCAGGTAGAAAGGTAAGCATTGGGCAGGATACAAAAAAGGCTGCAAATAAATATAAACATGTGGTTTATGTTTAAGTGGTTATGTTAAGTGGTTGGACAACAAAATGGCAGGTGGATGATAGTACAGAGAAGTGTGAATTTACTCACTTTGATTGTAAGAATTGGAAAACAATTTTTGAATGTGCTTGTGCAAGGAATGCAAAACGTACCATGTAGGTACAACAAGCAGTTAAGGAGACAAGTGCCATGTAGTGGTCTTTATCGCAAAGGGTTTAGGAATATATAAACCGATTAGAATTGTACACTACATCTAAAGTACTGTGTGCAGCTTTGGTCTCCACATTTAAGAAAATATACACTTGCAATGGAGGTAATGTGGCAAAGGTTTACTAAATTAGTCTTTGGAATGAGAAGGTTGTCCTATGACAGGATGTTAAGTAAATTGGCTCTGTAGAAGAATGAGAAACAATCTTGTTGAAACAAACAGAATTCTGAGGGACCTTGATGAGCTGAGGAATATTTTCATTTAGATTTAAGGAATCTAAAATGAGAGGCAAATAAGAAGCTGTTCATTTAAGATGGAGATAAGAAATTTTTCCATTCAAGAGCTGAGTATCTTTGGAATCCTCTCCCATGAAAGATTGTGAAATGTCCATCATCGAATACATTTAAGGCTTGGTTAGATGAATGTTTGGTGCTTCAGTGAATCCAAGGACAAACAGAAAAGTACAGTTGAAGCCCAAGAAGATTTGTCCATGATGGTTTTGAATGATGGATCAGGCTCAAAGGATACATAGTCTACTCCTGCTCCTATTTTTGTATATTTTGCTAGATATTTATAACTGTTATGTTTCTGCACGTGAACATTTCTCTCCCATTACCCCATTTCGTGTTGCGGCAGGACCAGAATTTTGTCATGAGTTTTATACAAAATATTTCTTGCCATTCGCCTCCAAGTCAGAAACAAGAAGTGACTGAGATTTAATTTGGCAGTGTTTTCACATTGCTGAGTAAATATATGGCAGCCAGAAAAGTACCTGTCAAATCATGTTCAGACAAACAGTGCATGTACACAGCCTTGCAAAAAGCTTAAAAAGACAGCCCAATAAATTAGCTTTAGAAATGAATCAGATTAAGATTGTAGTTCAATTGTCTTTCCATTACTTGTCTATTTCAGGATTTCCCTTGAATGTTCTCTGCCTTCTTCCACATCTGATTCAGCACTTTGATCACCCTACCCAGTTCTGCAAGGATTCTGCAGATCGCATAGCTCAGGTTTGTCCTTCGGGTGCTAAAATTTAACATGCAGTTTTTTTAACAATAATGTTTTAAGATCAAAATGTATAACATTTTGTACTACTTTTCTGATAGGTCTGTATGGAAGAAAAGAACCCTAAGCTTTCCAACTTAGCACATGTGATGACTTTGTATAAGACACACAGCTACACACGAGACTGTGCTACATGGGTGAATGTTGTTTGTCGTTACCTCCATGAGTCCTTTGCTGAAATTACTTTGAACTTGGTTACATACATGGCGGAGGTGTGTATTGTACATATTTTTGCTATTGTTATTTTGGATTCTTTAGATATACATTATTCCGTTCTGCATTCAGAATTTGTTTCACATGAAATGAAACTGAAAAAATTGTAAACAAAATACATAGTTGAATCTTTCCAAACTCTTGTATGGAATAGTTCTGTAGACAACTTTATCTTTCTCTCCAGATTGCTTTATGTTTCTAACTTTTACTATTTTTGTTCTACATTTGGAGAAATTTTCTCTTTATTAATATAACATGTACATTTAAATAATGAGTAGTAAATCAGTTGATCCGGACCTTAATTGATCACAATTTAATTTGTTAAATGTCCAAACTTAGTAAGTTTTAAAATTTTGAGTCCAATGATTTATGGGAGAATTATTCAACATCTACCTTAACACCTAACAATACACTTTAATGGTGATTCCATTCACATCCAACAGCATATGGAATGATAGCAGATCTTATTCACTCTCCTTCGACAAAAAGATTCTCTATTCTCACACGGCAAGGTTCCTTTGTATAAAATCATGAAGTAGAACTCCCATTGTTTTGACTTTACCCAACCATAGAATTCAGAATGCAGATTTAGTTTTTCAAGATCCAAATTGAGGTCTTCTAAATCCATTTTTCAGATTTACTCGTGAATCCTCCAAAAATGTGATTTTATTCAGGAAAATGTTAGATTTAATGTTTATATACATGACATACTTTTTATTTACAGTATTCAGTATTAATTTACGTTAATGTCCTGGCTTAACAACATGAAAGTTAAGTCAACTTTGAAGTGAACTAATGAATGCATGTTTGATCTAACAGTTGTTGGATAAAGGTCTTCCCAGCATGCAACAGTCATTACTGCAGATCATCCACAGCCTCCTAAGCCATGTAGATTTATCATCTATACCTGTAAAACAACTTAACATGGAAGTCCTGAAGATCATTGAAAAATTTATTCAGGTAAAATATTGACACTTTTTTTTGTTGTTACTCGTAGTGATGTTGTGGATTTTCCATGTTGTAAGGAAGGTTTATAACTGACAATCTGGTATTACCTGCTACTTAATTAAGGGCTTATCAAAGCAGATAACATGGATTTTAGGCTGTTTTCAATTATCTATAATAAACTAATCATTAGTGAAAGCTGTTGGTAAAGTGAATTTAAGGTGTTAGCTTGAATTTTCTCCCTGCCACAATGACAGTGGATTCTTACCAGGATGAGATTTTGATCTGACTCTGCTCAACTTTCCTAAACATGAGTATTTACATAGTTCAGAGAGATATCTGCACCAATTTACAGGATTACCCCGAACTGGAGAAAGAAATTCAGTATCAAATATTGCTCTGACCTAACAGTTTCAGAGAATTATGTATAACCTACAGTACAGAAACAGGCCAATTGAATCAACAAATTCACACAATTGTTCATGATGAGATTTTTAAAAAAAATATTCTTTTTCAAAACAAAATAGCTCTGTCATCAATTGTACATCGATGTCCACTTGGCCACAGGTAGTTAGTGATTGACTAACTTATTCAGGCTCTTAAAAGGAAGACTGAATGTTTAACTGCTGGGCATGATGAATTTGCATACTATGAAATAAGATTGAGATTATATAAAATGAATCCAATACCCAGGCAAGAGTGCTGATCGAACATGCTCAAGCTAGTTTTTAAGTAACCAAAATGACACATTTTTCTGCATGTCATAAAACATTGCAATAAGTAGAGTCAGTTGTGCAATAATGATCTGACAGCAATGAAAAATGAAGAAATGGAAGGCAACAATACTTTCCTGAGGAAGGAAGATATTAGGCAACATAAAAGCAGGGGCGACATTTGATTGATGTCATCTTCCTTTGTGCTTCTGAACATGGTTGGCCTCCAGAAATTGGTGTAGCCTTGGCTGCTACCAGCGTGAATGATAAAGTACAGGGAGAGTCTGGCAGGAAAGAAGGTCTCCAGATGCCTGAACGTTCTTTCTGGAAACATAAAGTGATGTAAATACTTGCTATTAAATATTCTCTTTTGGTCTTGACCTTATTTTTAGACTTCTTTTTAATCATACCTGTTCAGAGATGTTAATTCACACCTCTGGAGCAGGTCAGACTTGAATCCAGATCTCCTGGTTCAGAGGTAGGGACACTATCACTGTGTCTCAGGAGCCCCTGATCTTTGTTTTGTAAACTGTACCTAACAGGAAATCCCTAGCAAGTTCCTTATTTCGCAGCATGAATATAGCAGTCGGATTCATTGAGAACTTCATGGCTTTGGGTAGGGAAATTGACTCCCATCCATTAGAGTAGCTAAATAATTCTAAGAATTGTAACTGAAAATCTACATAGTTTGTCCTGGGATCTAATTAAATTGTGCCAGTCTTGAAGCTCATGAAAATATTAGTCAAAGCTGTGGTTATATAAATTAAGCACTAGACAACGATGTTTTTAAGGTTACTGTGCCTTTCATTGGACACCTTCCCAAGGCCTTAATCTCGCCAACTACACATGCACAATATTCAGAAAATTGACCTTCACGCTCACTCTTGCACTTTTTTTTAATTGCTCATGGGAGGGTCAACATGTTGGCTAGGCCAAGATTTGTTGCCCATCTCTAATTTCTCTTGAGAAGTGGTGGTGAGCTGCTTTCTTGAACTGCTGCTTGAGTTGTAGGTACATCCATAGTACAGTTGGGAAAAGAGGTCCAAGATTTTTGGGAACTCAGTGAAGGAATAGTATCACATTTCTACATCAGGATGTTGTATGGCTTGACGAAGAACTTACAGGTGGTAGTGCTGCTATGCACCTGTTGCCTTGTCGCTCTTGCTGCTAGAGGCTGCAGGTTTGAATATGCAGGTTTGAAGTTCCTGTCTGTTTTTGATGAATGATTTAAACTCCCTTTGCAGAAAGGGACTGAAATAGAGAAAATTGCACAACACAAATTGACATATGAACAATTAATTAAAATGGAAAAGCTGTCAGCGTTACACCAGTTTAGATTACAGATCTGGTGATCATGTGTAATTTTATAAAATTTTGATTAACTAATGTTTGCTTTGCATTTACAGAGCGCCCACTGGAAAGAAGCCTTAAACATTCTTAAGTTAGTAGTCTGTCGGTCTGCAAGTCTGGTCCTACCATCTAATCAGCATAGTGACCCACCTCAAGTGGATATGCATCGAATGTGGAAAAACACTTCAAAGGAATTACCAGGGAAGACACTGGAGTTTCACTTTGATATTTCTGAGGTATTTTGTGTCCATGAGCTCCTCTTCTGGCACTACATCCTTTCTACTACAAAACTGCTTCCACCTGCATAACATCATACAACTGTGCCCTACCTCATCCCACCCCACTTGAACCAATCATCCATGCCTTTGTCATCTGCAGACTTGATTATTCCAAAGTTGCCCTGCTGGCTGCCTATTCACAACTTTTCACGAGCCCATTCAAAATTTATGTTCCTCTTGAGCTACGTTGGTGCTTGTCCCTCAATATTTCCAATTTAAAATGTTTATCTTTGTGTTTAAATCCACTCTTGGTTTTTTTCTATTTTGTTCTCTTCTTTATCCTTCCAACTTCCATATGAACATATAAAGTAGGAGTAGAAGTGGATCATTTAACCTCTCAAGCTTGCTGTGCCATTTAGTAAGTTTATAGCTGATCTGTTGTGTTCTTGCCTGCCCTTAATAACCCCTAATTCCCCTGCCTAACAAAAAAACTATTCACCTCTATCTTAAAAATATTCAATGACCCTGCCTCCACAGATTGCTGAGGCAGAGTTCCAAAGTATCTCAATCTCAAAGGAAAACAATAGTCTCCTCATCTCTACCCTAAAAGGTTGATGTCTAGTTTTAAGACAGTGCCCCCTAGTTCTGTACTGATCACAGAGAAAATATTGTTTCCAACTCCACTTGTCAAGACCTCTTTAGGATCTTACATGCATAAATCAGGTCACCCCTCATTCTTCTAAACTCAAGTGGACATGCCCCCAGCTTGTCCAACTTATCCCTCATGAGACAACACACTCAGTCTAGGTATCAATCTGTAGACCATGTCAGAACTTCTTCAAATGCAATTGCATCTCTGCTTAAATAAGAAGACCAAAACTGCACAAAAGCGTTTGAGATGTGGTCTCACCCATGCCTTGCATTACTGAAGCCTAACGTCCTTTGTTTAACTTTGATGTTCAATTCCTCTCATAATAAAGGGTAGCATCCCATATCCTTCCCGATGATGAACAGTACCTGTATATAATTTTTTATGACTCATGCCCCAGAGCACATAAATCTCTTGGCACCTTGGATTTCTGCAGTGATTCTCTAATGAGGTAATATTCTGCTTTTTTATTCTTCCTACCAAAGTCAACAACTTCACATTTTACTATGTTATACTCTAACTCCAGATTTTTGCTCACTCAAACTATCCATATCAGCTGTAACTTCCTTATTTTCTACACAACATAACTCCCGATCTAGCTTGGTGTTCGCTGCAAATTCAGCTACCAACCCTTTGCTCCCCTTGTCTAAGTCAATTACATAAATGGTAAAAAGTTGAGACCCCAGCTGAGCACAAACTCCATTAATCACATCCTGCCAATCACACAAAGCCTTATCTTCCACCTTGGGACCCTCCAACCACACGGCATCAATGTGGATTTCACCAGTTTCCTCATACCCCCCCACCTTATCCCAGTTCCAACCTTCCAACTTGGCACCGCCCTCATGACCTGTCCCATCTATCCATCTTCCTTCCCACCTATCCACTCCACCCTCCCCTCTGACTTATCACCATTACTCCCACCTCCATCCACCTATTGCATTCTCAGCTACCTCCCCCTCAGCCCTACCCCCTCCTATTTATCTCTCCATCCCTGAGGCTCCTAGCTCATTTGTGATGAAGGGCTTTTGCCTGAAATGTTGATTTTCCTGCTCTTCAGATGCTGCCTGACCTGCTGTGCTTTTCCAGCACCACACTCTCGACTCTATTCTCCAGCATCTGCAGTCCTCACTTTCTCCAAAGTACCACCTATGTATAATCTCTGTTTTCCACCATCTACTCAATCTGCTATCCATGTTTACATTTTACCCCATAACGCATGTGCTTTGGTTTTCTGCAATAAGTCTTTGAGTGGCAGCTCACCAGAAGCCATTTGGAAATCCAAGTATACTTGTCTACAGGCTCATCTTTATCCATATTGTATGTTACTCTATTAAATAATTCCAAAGTTGATTAAACGTGATTTCCCTTTGATAAAACCAGGCTGTCTCTTCCTGATTACCTTGAGGTTTTCAAAGTATGCAGCTATTATCTCTTTAGTCAACAATTCTAACACCTTCCCTTGGCCTCCATTCCTTCTTGACGAGGAATTCTTCTTACTACTTTCCATCCAATGGCAGCTTTTCTGAATCTATGGAATTTTGAAAATATTTGTTTCTAAAGTAATCTATTTCAACAGGAGGAAGTTCTGAGGAAGGGTCACTTGACCCGAATTACTTAACTGTAATTTCTCTCCACAGAGCCAGACCTGCTGAGCTTTTCCAGTAATTTCGGTTTTTAAATCTATTTTAAGACCCTTGGCTGAAGTGCAGCTGGGTCCAGAAACTTGTCAGCCCACAGTTCCATCAGTTTGAGTAGTACCTCTTCTGTCATAATTGCAATTTTGGTAAACTTATCTCTCCCCTCCACCTCTGGATATTTACCTATTACAGAAATGTTTTGTTTCCTTTACAGTCAAGATTGATGCAAAATATTTAGTAACTTTATCTGCCATTTCCTATGATTTACTATAATTGCTCATTCTTACTCCCAAAAGGACCAACACTCACTTTACATTTTTGATTTTTTTAAATACCTGTTGAAACTGTACTTTTTTACATTTTCAACCACCTTTCACTTTCATGGTAATTTCTTTTTCCTGATTACTCCTATAATCATTCTTTATATTGCATCCAGTTATCTGACTACCACTTATATTGGCACAGATACTTTTGACTTAAGTATAATGCTTTCCCTAGCTGCCACTGTGTCTCTTTTGATCTGTCTCCTAGTCTAGCATGCCTGTCGATTTCAGCTAACTCAGCTTTCATGGCCATATAGTTGTCTGTATTAAAGTCTGAAATACCAATTTTGGCCCCAGTCTTTTCCCTTTCAAACTGGATGTAAAATTCAATCCTGCTGTGATTGCTGTTACCTATGGGTACCTTAATTCTGAGCTCATTAAGTAATCTTGTCCTGTTATGAAGGGCTTATGCCTGAAATGTTGGCTCTCCTGCTCCTCGGGTGCTGCTTGGCCTGCTGTGCTTTTCCAGTGCCACAGTTTTCAACTCTGATCTTCAGCATCTGCAGTCCTCACTTTCTCTTAGTCCTGTTATACAATGCAAGTCTAATTTAACCTGCTCTTCATTGATTATCATCATCTCTTTCGCAAACATCCAAAGCTGTTTCTTCTATACTTTGTCCCATATGATGATTGTTGTAAAGCGGCCTGTTGCCCAATCTGACTAGTGATATCTTTCCTCTACTTTTCCAGATCTCCACCTCTTTCACTGCATTTTAAAAATGCTTTTTGCTTGATAGGAACAGGAGTAGACCATTTAGCCCGTAAGTTTACCCCGTCATTCAATGTGATCATAGTTGATCAAACACTTAAAATCTCTATCCCCACCCCATCAAAATAACTCTTGTATGCAAATGGTATTCAGAAACCTATCAATTTCTACCTTAAACATACTGAAAGACTGAACTTGCATTGCCCTCTGTGGTGGAGAATTCCAAAGGTTCACAACCCTCAGACTACAAAGGTTTCTCCTAATCTTAGACCTAATTGGCATCCTCGTTATTTTTAATGTCCCACATCATTCTAGACTCTCCATCCAAGAGAAGTATCCTATTTGCACTTAGTGTCAAAAAGTGTGGCACTGGAAAAGCACAGCAGGTCAGACAGCATCCGAGGAATAGGAGAGTCAACGTTTCAGGCATAAGCCCTTCATAACAGGACAAGATTAATTAAGTGGACTTTAGTGTACCTCTGCCCTTGAACCCCACCCTTCCAACTACAACAAGGATAGGACACGCCTGGTCCTCACCTTCCACCCCACAATCTCTGGATACAATGCATCATCCCCCGTCATTTCCGCTACTTACAGACAGACCCCACCAGCAGAAATATATTTGCCTCCCCACCACTACCAGTATTCCACAGAGACCATTGCCTCTGCAACTCCCTTGTTAGGTCCACGCCACCCACCAACTCATCCTCCACTTCCGGCACTTTCCCTCCACTGCAAGAGGTGTAAAACCTGTGCCCACACCTAGCCCCTCACCTCCAAGGCCCCAAATCCAGCAGAGATTTTCCTGCACATCCAAACACCTTATCTACTGTGTCCGTTGCTCTCGATGTGGTCTCCTCTACATTGGGGAGACAGGACGCCAACTTGTAGAACGGTTTAGGGAACATCTCCGGGATACACGCATCAAACAACCACACTGCCCTGTGGCCGACCACTTCAACCTTATGATGTTGACTCACCAACTTTAAGGGCATTTAACTCGTCATTGGATAAACATATGGATGAAAATGGAATAGTATAGGTTAGATGGGCTTCAGATTGGTTTCACAGGTCAGTGCAACATTGAGGGCCTAAGAGCCTGTACTGTGCTTTAATGTTCTATGTTTATGTTGCAGTTCATGCTCCAGCTCATAAACTCTGAGGCAAAGCTGCTCAAACTTCAAATACTTGCCACAAATTTATTTGTCCTGAGTTATATTGTTTTAATTATATCATTCACTACTTCTGTTGCTTTTTATTTCTTTTCTTCTAATAACTTTATCAGTAATTTGTACGATGTAAAATATTAAGAATAAAAAATAACTTTTAAACATTTATCAGAGACCAATAATTTTCTCTGTAGTAGAACAAGAATGAATTCCAGTCAACTCCAATGAATTGATCCCCTCCTCACTATCCTGAACTATCCATTCCTACAACACCCTCCTTTCTTCATCCCACCATTGATGGCCATGCTATTTCTCCGCTTCTCTGCTTTCCTTTCATCTTCCTAACAATCCATTTCTTTGACCAAATACCCTGCATATTATCCCATTTCTGGCTCTGCATTCATTTTTGCCTGATTTGGATCAATTAAGTGCTCTTGGATATTTCTTAAATTAATGACACAAGGTAAATGCAAGTTGTTGTATTTTGCTGATATATTCCTTGAGGCTACTCCTATTCTACCATTGTTACTTCACTATAGTGGGGTAGAAATCTTGTTTACTTATTTCACATCCCAACAATCTTTCTAAATAAATTTAGTATTTAATGCTAATTAAGGACGTTTTTTTTGTGTTATGGGTCCATGGCCAGTGGGAACAAGATTACCATTATTTCATTATATGCTGTTTTAATTAACCTTAATATATTACTGAAGAAAGTAATACTATATTTAATCATACATTGCAATGTGGAATAAATTATTTTATCTTAAAGGAAAAAGAAGCCAAATGGGATTTTTTTAATCACATCTCTTTCTCTAGATCCATGGAACATGGAAAATGTTTATTGCTGTATATAATCAACACAATGAGGTTAATAACTATAGTAGAAATTTCTTTTAAAAAACCGTATACCTCTAAGAGAAAAAAGTACTGGAAACATTTTCATTTGTCACTTTTCTTGATTTTATTTTCAATTGAAATCATTCAATCCCATAGTCTTGAAATATACCAATACAAATTTCATAGACCTATATTTGGTCTCCAATTCAGTATTGAACTGAAAATTGCATTGTTGAAAAATTCAGTAATATATCAAGCAATTATCTCTCAAAATATTTTTAGCCAACAAATAGCAGAGTATATAATGGTTATTTCCGAGTCATGAAAATAAAACCTATTTCGGTTAAATATTGTTAAAGCTGTAATTTCCTTATTGGAAAGCTTTAAAATTGTTTCTGTTTTGAAAATAGGTTGTATTGCATCCATGTTAAACATTGCCTTTGTCCGATTCCATCAAATATTGAGTAGAGATCTAAAGTATCTGAGATATTGTGGGATACAAGCAACTTATTTTATAGCTTTCCTTTAAATGAACATAGAAATTAGAGTTTGTTCAGTAATGATTTGTGCGATCAGATTGTACAATTTTCTTGCTTTTTGGAGACTCCCGTGATTGGAAGAAATTATGATGATCTTCATGGTCCATCTGGGAGGGATGGAAAACCGAGGACAATAGCAGTCACTCGAAGCACTTCATCTACCTCATCGAGCTCTAATTCAAATGTTTTGGTTCCTGTGAGCTGGAAGAGACCCCAGTTCTCCCAGGTACGTTTCACATATTCAACTGACTTTGTGTTACATCCACCTTCAATGGATGACCTAAACTGAGCAGACTATGAAATGGTGGGAAATGTGAGAAATTATGAAAAGATGAAAAAAAGATAGAATCTCAATGTCAAGAAAATGAATTTACAATTGGGGGTATCTACCTTATTTCAATGTATTTGCATCTCATAAGCTCAATACACTTCATTTCTATACAGCTATCAGTTATCCTCCCCATTGAAAAACTAATACCAGCAATTCTGTACATGAAAGTCAGAGCAATACCCCACTTGATACACTGGCCTTCATTCAACTCCGTCTTCATCACAATGTCACTGCATGTTCTATGGACACCATACTCCTCAACCCTTTTTCCAAGTAAGACAACACTGACAAACCATCAGTCTCACCATACCATTACTCTCCGATCAACCCACACATTTCTTAGCCCTCTAGGACTTCAGTTTGGAGCTAGGGACACTTATGACTTGCATGCTTCTGTCAGGTTGCATTGCATTCAAGAACAGACATGCATGTCATGCATCAACACAAATGCATATTATGCCTCTTAGCTTCAATTCTTAGTGCTCATCTAAACATTTTTCAAATGTTATGAAGGTTTCTGCCTCTAACACCATTGCAGACAGTAAGTTCCATATTCCCATCATATCTTCACATTCCCTCTAAACCTCCAGTCCCTTACCTTAAATATGTTGTCGCTCATCAAACGTCCCATCAAGGAGAAAATCTCTTAACTATTTACCCGATTTGTGCCCCTCATAATTTTATACATCACAAACCTATCTTGAATTTATTTGGAGGCTGCCAGTCTTTGTGGCTTATATTGCTTTTTAGTGCATAAGGAGATGTGGTCACATGTCACAGTTTAGAGCAATCAAATAGGTGGATATACTGCTATAGACCATAAGACCATAACACACAGGAGTGGAAGTAAGGCTATTCGGCCCATTGAGTCCACTCCATCATTTAATCATGGCTGATGGGCATTTCAACTCCACTTACCCGCATTCTCCCCATAGCCCTTAATTCCTTGTGACATCAAGAATTTACCAATCTCTGGCTTGAAGACATTTGGCGTCCCGGCCTCCACTGCACTCCACGGCAATGAATTCCACAAACCCACCACTCTCTGGCTGAAGAAATGTCTCCGCATTTCTGTTCTGAATTGACCCTCTCTAATTCTAAGGCTGTGCCCATGGGTCCTAGTCTCCTCGCCTAACGGAAACAATTTCTTAGCTTCCACCCTTTCCAAGCCATGTGTTATCTTGTAAGTTTCTATTAGGTCTCCCCTTAACCTTCTAAACTCCAATGAGTACAATCCCAGGATCCTCAGCCGTTACTCGTATGTTAGACCTACCATTCCAGGGATCATCCCTGTGAATCTCCGCTGGACACGCTCCAGTGCCAGTATGTCCCTGGGGCCCAAAACTGAACACAGTACTCCAAATGGGACCTAACCAGAGCTTTATAAAGTCTCAGTAGCACATCGTTGCTTTTATATTCCAACCGTCTTGAGATAAATGACAACATTGCATTCGCTTTCTTAATCACGGATTCAACCTGCATGTTTACCTTTAGAGAATCCTCGACTAGCACTCCCAGATCCCTTTGTACTTTGGCTTTATGGATTTTCACCGTTTAGAAAGTAGCCCATGCTTGTATTCTTTTTTCCAAAATCCAAGACCTCACATTTGCTCACATTGAACTTCATCAGCCATTTCCTGGACCACTCTCCCAAACTGTCTAGATCCTTCTGCAGCCTCCCCACTTCTTCAGTACTACCTGCCTGTCCACCTAACTTCGTATCATCGGCAAACTTCGCTAGAATGCCCTCAGTCCCTTCATCCAGATCATTAATATATAACGTGAACAGCTGCGGCCCCAACACTGAACCCTGTGCTGTATGGCACCATTCTATGTCAGTGTCACAATTATAGCATGTGCCTACAACTTACATGGCAAAAATATTGCACATACTTAACCAAATGAATACATATAAAATCAAAGGGGACTGATCAATAATAGGGTTAAGAGGGACTATAGTCAGTTAGGTTTACCATCAAGTAAGTCAAGGGGCTTGTCCAATTCCAATCCACAGGTTGACCACTGTTAATCCTACAGATCAAGTGCAACCAACCCAGGCATTACAGTCAGTCGGTAGGGGTGTCATAGAGTTATCATTCTGGAGGTGGACCAATTTCTCTCTGCAGTGAGACACAGAGAGGGATTGAGAATGATGACCGTGCATGGAAGAGCAGTTGGAGGTGATACAGGACAGATGGTAAAGTGACCCCTTTTGAGTGAGTAGGAAGCACAGAAAGCAGAAGAGGTTAGTGGTATGGGAGGATAAGTGCCGATCCTGCCTGCAATAATGAGATATGTATGCAAAGTTCCTCTAGCAAGAGGTAGTAGAGATAAGATGGTTGTACTCAATGTTATGGAGTGTACAGAGTATTATCTTTCTTCCTGCACTGCTCCACCACACTGAACAAGTCTGCTGTCTCAGTCTAGCTGTCTGTGCCTGGGTGGTGTGCCTTTCTTTCCAATGAACAGAAGGAAATCTCTGGGCTCCTTTTCATTATCTTGTCCAACAATACTTCCAAGTCCCTGTTGGTGAACCAAAGAGCAGACTTGCCTTTCTCGGCCACTTGCCTGCAGATAATGCTGGAATCATAGTGCGAAGGCAGTACTTGCTTGTTGAATTTGAAGTAGTGTGGAAGTGAAGTTTAAATAGATCACAAAATTGTGACTTCAGACAGCACGCCTGTCCTTTCTAGCACAGTTTTCCGCAAGATGGGCACTAAACTGGCGATTTGCATAATTGAGATGAATGGAAGATTGCATGAGGAAAGCTGCTATGAATCTCACTTTTAAAAGAACACTGTCAAAACAAAAAGGAAAATTCAGAAGGGTGGCTACCAGCTGCAGTTGGGCCAGACATTCCCAGCAAATGTTCAGAGACAGTTACAGGGGCTACCAGGTGTGGAGGCAGGCTGTTTAAAAGGCCAACCTCAGTGCTGTGGGATTTCATCCCATTTCTTGCAGAAAACTTCCAGCCTAATGCCTGACATCCCATCACCATCCATAAACTCCCCATGCCCTGCCATACCCATACCAAACCTATAACTTCCATAAAAATTCTCATGCCATGCAATGCCTCCTCATCCACCCCATCAATCGCCATGTTGGGATAAGGCACCTACATGCCCATAATAGTAGTTATATGCGAAAGAAGCTTTAAAATTAATCTTTTATTGATGCCTTACTATGCTTTAAAAAAAAAGCTCCTTTTCACTGTCGCCTAAGACATGTCTCAATCATCTAGACCCTTTAAAGTTCCATTAGCTGAACTGCAAAGCACTTGAAACCTCTTGGCCTTGTAAATAAACATTATGTTTTTGAGAGGAGAGATCAGACAACAGTGCTATCAGTCAGGCTCAGTGGTATCAAGAAAATGTCAAGAGTGATACCCGTATTTTCAGCCGAGTCCCATTATGTACTCTTTGGTCCATTGCTTTTACACAGTGCATAGTAGACATAGAATTGCCATAGCCCAGCTTGAGAGATCATGGGGTGTGTGTGTGTAAGGGCGGAGCTTATGAATTGAGATGGGATGTCAGGTGTTAGACTGGAAGGTAGTTTTTGTTACTGGGATGAAATCCCACAGCACTGAATTCACCTCCAGACCTGGTAAGCCCTGTGGCTGTCTCTGAACATTTGTTGGAGATGGTACCACCCTTCAGCAATGAAGATTAAGTCCTGGCACCAGGGTGTGAGGAGGAACTTTTGAACTTACCTTTCAAAGATTCAGACATGCAGAAAATAATTCATAACACCTCCTGAAGTGTAATGAATTATGATTCTAAAGCTGGTCCAACATGTGAAGGATTATGCCATGCAATGTCATTCCCAGGTTGAGAGTGATGGTTGAGAATGATTGCTGCAAGCTTGCAACCAGTTCTACTCCTCACCCTTAAGAAAGGTACTGTCGATAATTGGAAACTCCTAGTGTGTGTGGTTGGGAAACCCAGAATCGAGACTTACGTGCTGTTTTCAAAGGGTTCCTAAACCATCTCGAGTCAGTGAAATTCCTGCCTATTGTTTTAACTTTACTATGTCTTCTTTGACAGAAAAGAACACGAGAAAAATTGGTGAACGTTCTTACGTTGTGTGGTCAGGATGTAGGCCTAACCAAAAATCCTTCTGTAAGTTGATGACTTTATTTATGTGAATAGCTATTTAAACATAAGATATTAAAGAAGCACTTGAATTATAGATTTTTCAATTTAAAAAGCTTTTTATGTAATTAGCACCAACACAGCTAAATATGCAAGATTGACTCTTAAACTACTTAAATTATAAAACACTTCAGGTCAAATATGCAAGTTTGCCATTTGATTTAGATTTTTGTGTCTGAAGATATGAATTAAACTTATTCAAAAAATGTGTTTTGTAAAAGGATTTGTGAATTTTTATTTATTCAGATAATGTTACAATTTTTCAAATTATTTTGAAATATAGTTTTCTGGATGAACTAATTTTTAGTCCATCCAGTTTTGTTTCAATTCAAGTCAGTTGCACTGACAGCTTCTCACTAATGCCTCTATTATATCTGTCATTGCTACACACGCCGCTGGGAAAATGAGGGTTGAAATTTAGTTATGAGGACATACTCAGGGTTTTACTAAGAATTTTAAATTGTTGATTCAGTTTAATGGAAGGAATTGTACTGTTATTAATTATTTTGTATAATTTTTGTTACATTTTGATTGTAAAATTAAACCAACTGTCAGTATTATTTCCATTCCTGTGAAATTTGGTACTTTTAAATATGTTTTCTGTCTCTGTATTCAAAAATAATGGTTCCTTATGTATGATTATTAACAGTTGACTTTTGTCTGTATAGCATTAAAAATTAAGGAAGTAACAACAAGAACATTTTCCCCACGTGTATTTGATCAGACATATTGAATTAGAAATATATATTACCCAATCTTAGTGTCAGCTTATTTATCAAAAAATTGACCTTCTGGGTTTTATGCATCCAATCTTATTCAGTAGAATCATAAAATCCCAACAGTGTGGAAGCAAGCCATTCAACCCATCAAATTCATACTGATCCTCCAAAGAACATCCCACCCAAACCACTACCAACCCCCGTCCACCATATCCCTGAAACCCTGCATTTCCCATGGCTAACCCACCTAGCCTGACACTACAGGACAATTTAGTATGGCTATTCCACCTAATCTGCACATCTTTGGACTGTGGGAGGAAACCTGAGCACCCACAGGAAACCCACTTGGACACTGGGAGAATATGCAAACTCCACAACTTCATTCTGAGGGTAGAATCGAACACTGAGAGGCAACAGTGCTAACCACAGAGCCACTGTGTTGCCTGTACTTGTACATGATTTGTGATTTAGCACAAGTAGTAAAACCTCTTAAACTTGAAGTGGAACACCAACACATTCAATTGTGGAGAATTTGAAAATGTTCTATTCTCTAATTCTCTGTGTGGTAGTCTTTCATTGCCTGATGGATCTTCAGAGATCAACTGAAACGTGTCTTTCAGGAGGCACATTAGCCCAAGGTACTTGACTGTACCTTCCAATCAACAAAGAATAATTTTGTTATAGGCCTGGCACAAGATATTTTGATCCCTTTACTAGTGGGGGTTAGTTGCAAAACCCAAAACAAGAAGGAGACTTCACCAATGAAAGGAGGAAAATTAGAATTTAACAGCAGCCACTTTAGATTTAAGAAAGCCATGCAAGTTTTTTGCAGAAGTTAAAAAGAGTAAAGGATGGATTCTACATACATGTCTAAATGTCACAAATGTGTCTAATCACATCTTTTATAAATTCAAAATATGCATCTATATAAATATACTGAAAATGTCTGTGAAAATAATAATACAAGTATGTTGATTTACTCATGTAATTATTCCCTTACAATCAACAAATGAAAATTGCAAACTGATAATGAAATATTAAGATGATTTGGCATTTAGAAAACAGACTTAAAACATTGCCATATGTTTTGGTTGGAAAACGTAACAATTAGGAATGGCACGTTTTGTTACTGTCAATTAAAATCTTGTTTCTGACTCGTTTCACTCTTAAAAACATTGTGTCTCAAAATCAAGTTATTTATTAAGCATAAGGCTTAAAATCTCTTCGTGAAAATTGTTATTTGTAAGTAGAATTATTGTGGGATAATTGGTAAAAAGCTAACTGGTTGTGAGTTTAAACACTTTTCAAGTAAATATATCTGTTGATCAAGTCAGATTCGTGAAGATTTGAAAAGGTTCTACAACGGAAACAGTATCATCTGGATGATATTATTTCTTTGTATTATTGTCATTGGAATAATGTAGAGTAAATCAAATAATTGATTTGTTTTTTTTATGGGTACTTGTGCTTATCCTGGGTATCTGTACTTATTCTTTTACATTATGTAAGTATTCTATTAAATGTATGAATCTACCCACTGGCAATACTATTAAACTGCATTATGTGTTTTAGGTTATTTTCTCCTCAAGTGGAGATCTTGATCTTATTGAACATCAGGCAAGTTTAGTGTCATCATCAGAAGATGGTCAAAGGGAGCAAGAAAATATGGATGACACAACAAGTGAACAACAGTTCAGAGTTTTTAGAGATTTTGACTTCCTGGATGTGGAACTGGAGGATGGAGAGGTGAGGTTGTTTAAAATTTGCAATCGAAAGTCTTGTGGAGAGGATACAAGTTAATATTTAGAACAGAGATATCACAGCAACATTTCAGCCAGGGGATCGGCTCAGGGAACTAGATATCCAAGGATATGTATCCTATCCAAAGGACAGGCGATTGTGCAGAGGAGACAGGGTTGTATTGTTTATATTTTTTAAAATGAAATTAAATTGATAGCAAGAAGCGATACGGGGTTAGAAGGCATAGAATCTGTGTGGATATAGTTGAGGAAGTACAAAAGAAAAGGGAGCCTGATTAACAGGATGTGGGGAAGAAAATAAATCAGGAGGTAGAAAAGGCATGTAAGAAATGGGGGACTTTGATATGTAGGTACACTGAGAAAATTAGGTAAATACAAAGACATGAGGGAGGAGCTGGTCAAAAGGGTAGCCTAGCAGGGGAGAAAGTGGAGCAGAAATGGCTTGAGATTCTGAGAATAATTCAAGAGGCACAGCAGAAATTCACCCAATAAAGGGCAAGATGAGGCAACTCTGGTTGATAAGGGAAATAGTGGACAGCGTAAAAGCAAAAGAAAAAGCTTACAGTGTAGTGAAGATCGGGGTGCCAAAAGATTAGTATGCCTTTTAAAAACCAGCAGAGGATAACTAAAAAAGCAATAAGAGGGGTGAAGATGAAAAATGACTGGAATCTAGATGGTAATATACAAGAATAGATATGTAAAAGGTAAGAGTAGACATTAGACAACTGGAAAGTGAGGCTGGAGAAATAGTAATGGGGAACAAAGAAATGGCAGAGTACATGAATAGTTACTTTGCATAGTCTTCACGGTGGAAGACACCAACAGCATATCAAGAACTTCGAGAGTCGGTGGGCAGAGGTGTATATAGTGGCCATTATTAAGGAGAAGATGCTGGAGAAGCTGAAAGGTCTGAAGATGGATAAATCACCCTTACTGGATGGACAACATGCCAAGGTTCTGAAGGAGATAATTGACTGGACTGTAGAGGCATTGGTGGTGATCTTTCAAGAATCGCTGGAGTCAGGGAGGGTTCAAGAAAACTGAAAAATGACTAACGTAAAACCCATTTCAAGAAGGGAGGGCGACAGAGACAGGAAATTATAGGCCAGTTAGCCTGACCTTGGTTGTTGGTGAGATTCTAGAGTCCATTATTAAAGATGAGATTGCAAATATTTGGAAGTGCTTGGTAAAATAGAGTTGAGTCAGCATGACTTTGTCAAGAGGGAGTCATGCCTGACAGATCTGATTGGCTCCTCAAAGAATTCTATCAGCAAGTTAAATGAAGGAGAGCCAGCGGATGTGATGTATTTGGATTTCCAAAAGGCCTTTGACAAAGTGCTGCATAGGAGGCTGCTCACTAAGAGCCTATAATGGTGGGGGCAAGATACTGGCATAGATAGAGGATTGCAGAAGGCAAAGAGTGAGGATAAAGACGTCCTTTTATTTTAGGATTACAGCCAGTGAATAATGGAGTTCTGCAGGAATCCGTGTTGGGACCACAACTATTCACGTGATATTCACATTAATGATCTAGACAAAGTAATGAGGACGTTGTTGTTAAGTTTGCTGATGACAAAAAGGTGGAAGGACAGGTATACTGTTGAGGAAGAGGGGAGACTGCACAAGGACTTGGACAAGCTAGGAAAGAGAGCAAAGATGTGGCAGATGGAATATAATGTTGGGAAGTGTGAGGTCATGCACTTTGGTATGAAGAATAGAGGCATAACTAAGTGGGGATAGCATTTTCTAAGTGGAGAAAGACTCTGGAAATATGAAACACATAAGAATGTGGGAGTCTTAGTTCAGAATTCTCTTCAGGTTAACGTGCAGTTTAAGTCGGCAATTGGCAAGGCAAATGTAATGTTAGCATTAATTTTGAGAGAGCTAGAATACAAGAACAGGGTTGTACTGCTGAGGCTGTATAAGAGTCTGATTAGACCACATTTTGAATATTCTGAGCAGTTTTGGCCTCCATATCTGAGGAAGATGCGCTGCCCTCGGATGGGGTCCAGAAGAGGTTGACAAGAATGATTGTGGAGATGAAGGGCTTGTCACATGAGGAGCAGTTGAGGACTCTGCATCTGTACTTGATGGAGCTGGATCAGATTGAAAGGATGGGGCTGGATCAGATTGAAATGTATAGAATACTGAGAGGCCTGGATAGAGTACATCTGGGGAAGATGTTTCCACTAGTAGAAGAGTCAAGGGCCCCAGGGCACACCTTCCAAGTGAAGGGACTACCTTTTAGAACTGAGATAAATAGAAATTTTTTCAGCCAGAAATTGGTAAAGCGGTAGAACTCATTGTCACAGAGGGCTGTGGAGGTCAAATCATTGAGTATATTTAAGACAGAGTTCTTGACTAGTAAGGATATCAAAGGTTATGGAAGGAAGTTAGGAGAATGGGGTTGAGAAACCGATCAGCCATTAGCGAATGGCAGAGCAGATGTGGTGGGCCAAATGGCTTAATTCTGCTCCTGCATCGCTTAGTCTTATAAGGGTAATGATATTCTTCTGCTAGCGATTAAATAAAAGCTGACTATTTTGAAGCTAGAATGGTTAATAGATCTTCCATTGTTATTAACTTTGGCTGCATATCTTGTTTATCCTTTGTTAGAAATAATGTTGTTAATGTCTCTAAGAGGAATATAATGAATGCACCAACAAATTTTCAACTTGTCTTGTTTCAGAAAACTCATTTTCTCTATCATGATAGATACCACAATGAATCTATGCATTCACCCTGTTTAACATGTGAAGCTTCAAGTATGCAAATATATTGTCTGTGAAGCAATAGAGACATTTTGGCAGCAAAGGATCATAATGGTTAAAAGAAGGATTACAAGATATCTATGGTCATTGTTATCTTTTTAAATAAGTATACAAATGTGCACAATATGCGTTTCAAGCTGCAGAGACACCATAATTCTACTTGAGTGAAGGTAGCTGATGAATGAAGTGGTCAGCTGCCTCTGTGAACTATATGTGCAAAACCTAGTCTGACTCCAGTCCCATCATTTTCAGGGATGTGACTTGAGATTTTGGACTGTTACTGCCATTTTTGCTACGACACAGAATCTCTCCAGCATGGCAAAAATCTAACCCTCTCTTGACCATCAGCTTCCATTGACATGCAAAATCTTCAAAGAAGTTTAATCAATTTTTGAAGGAACAATTAGTTAAAGCAATATCTAATAACAAACTGTAGCAATTTAACATAATTTTGAAACCGAAAAAAAATAAATTCATGTCATATTAGGCATTAATGTCGGATGGGGATTTGTCAGCTGTTTTATTGAAAGTGAAAACACAAGTTTTTGGTTAAATTGAAAATGAATATATATTTATTTCTTAGAAACTGAATATTTAATGTATCTTTTTTAACTCTATATTGCTAACTAGGAACTTCAGGTAAGATACTCATTATGCAGCTTATGTGATGTGTTGCAGTCTGCACGTAGTACTGCATTGTAGCTCGTGAGCTTGTTGCATTATTATATTAATTGACCTCATGAATTTTATTACAATGGAAAAATTCTTTACATGCATGAACGTAGACTTAATTGTTTGTGCAATATGGTCCTGGCTACCAGGATCGTATATTTTGGTAATAATGATTTTGTTTCGAAGCATGAATAATTGTTAAAGGCAGCCTTAATTTCCAAAATTTTAATATTTGCAATAACTTTGGCATTCCACTGCTAGCTTGTGTAGTACTTGACAGTAACATGCTCTTCCTATAGATGATAGGCAATGCCATTGCCATGGTACTAAAGTAAGGTGATTAGCCCCAGTTATTGAAAGACCATAGGTATTTATCTCCATTAGAGAGAGACAATTGCTTATCTCGCCATTTGAGAGGCATTACTTTAAGGATGGGTCAGGGAAAGGAGGCAAGCTTATATGAGCGCTCATACTTGGGTCAGGGCTTGAGCCCTGATGGCATCACACTCTAACTGTACAAGATCACCAAAAGTTCTATTTACTTAAGGTCAATTATGCCTTCAGTAACATTATAGTCTGTTTTGTCAAAATGTTGAATTCTTTGTTAGCATATGTGTAACTAATTCAACTATGTTTCTGGAGAAATACTAATTTGCTGTTATGATTCTTGCAACTCTATTGGAATAGTTAAGTGTTTTAAAGCACACCATTAAAAGATTTAAGACAAAATGAATGTAAAGGATAATAATTCCTTTACATGAAAATTCTTAAAAGTATTGGAGAACATTCCTTCTGAATTTTTCCACTCCTCTTCGAAAAACAGTAATTCATGCTTAGCTCCATTTGGTATCAGCACAATTACCTCTTCTGAAACATCCTTAAATATTAGTTGTTTTGTCTGAGCCTGATAATGGGTAGAATATTCACATTCTCAATTGGCATTTTGCCAAGTAAGATTTGAAAAGCTCAGTCTACCATGGCTCAGTGATTTTTCTCACGAAATCGTCCAATTCTTACCTCATTTGTTGTGCAACTTGTTCTCGAGCACCTTTCTTGGGAATCACATGGCTGGAAAGCTGGTGGTCTGTACATATGGCAAGACCTCCCAGCTTTCACATCTCTTGTGCCATATTTAAAGTGCAGCTAAACATCACTTAAGACGGTACAAGCCAGGACGCCTTAGACTGTGGTACTTGACCCCTAATATTTAAGACATAGAGTCATAGAGGTGTACAGCACGGAAGCAGACCCTTCGGTCCAACCTGTCCATGTCGACCAGATACCCCAACACAATCTAGTCCCACCTGACAGCACCTGGCCCATATCCCTCCAAACCCTTCCTATTCATATACCCATCCAGATGCCTTTTAAATGTTGCAATTGTACCAGCCTCCACCACTTCCTCTGGCAGCCCATTCCATACAAGCATCACGCTCTGCATGAAAAAGTTGCCCCTTAGGTCTCTTTTTAGTATCTTTCCCCTCTCACCCTAAACCTATGCCCTCTAGTTCTGGACTCCCCCACCTCAGGGAAAAGACTTTACCTATTTATCCTATCCGTGCCCCTCGTGATTTTATAAATCTCTACAAGGTCACCCCTCAGCCTCCGTCACTCCACTCCAGGGAAAACAGCCTTAGCCTATTCAACCTCCCCCTATAGCTCAAATCCTCCAACCCTGGCAACATTCTTGTAAATCTTTTCTGAACCCTTTCAAGTTTCACAACATCCTTCCGATAGGAACAGGCCAGAATTGCACGCAATATTCCAACAGTTGGACTAACCAATGTCCTGTACAATTGCAACATGGCCTCCCAACTCCTGTACTCAATATTCTGACCAAAAAAGGAAAGCATACCAAATGCTGCCTTCACTATTCTATTTACCTGTGACTCCACTTTCAAGGAGCTAGGAACCTGCACTCCAAGGTCTCTTTGTTCAGCAACACTACCAGGACATTACCATTAAGTGTATAAGTCCCTGCTAAGATTTGCTTTCCCAAAATACAGCACCTTACATTTATCTAAATTAAACTCCATCTGCCACTTCTCAGCCAACTGGCCCATCTGATCAAGAACCTGTTGTAATCTGGTCAGGTTTTTCACTGACCACTACACCTCCAATTTTGGTGTCAGCTAACTATATCTCTTATGCTCACATCCAGATCATTTATATAAATGATGAAAAGTAGTAGACCCAGCACCGATCCTTGTGGCACTCCACTGGTCACAGGCCTCCAGTCTGAAAAGCACCCCTCCACCACCACCCTCTGTCTTCTGCCTTTGAGCCAGTTCTGTATCCAATTAGCTAGTTCTCCCTGTATTCCATGAGATCTACCTTGCTAACCTGTCTCACATGAGGAACCTTGTTGAATGCCTTACTGAAGTCCATATAGATAATGTCCACCGTTCTGCCCTTATCAGTCCTCTGCTACTTCTTCAAATAACTCAATCAAGTTTGTGTGACATGATTTCCCAAGCACAAAGCCATGTTGACTATTCCTCATCAGCCCTTGCCTTTCCAAATACAAGTGCATCCTGTCCCTCAGGATTCCCTCCAACAACTTGCCCATCACCAACATTGGGCTCACGGCCATTTACTTCCCTGGCTTGTTCTTTCCACCTTTCTTAAACAGTGGCATCACGTTAGCCAACCTCCAGTTTTCCGGCACCTCACCTGTGACTATTTATGATACAAATATCTTAGTAAGAGGCCCAGCAATCACTTCCCTAACCTCCCGGATACACCTGATCAGGTCTTGGATGCACCTGATCAGGTCTTGGGGATTTAGTCAAGAAAAAGAAAATTTACTCTGCGCTTTGTGGACAGAGCCTGTAGGAATTGGCAAATGGGGTGGCAGTCTTCAATTCAGCCAACTGCCTGTGGTTGCCATATCTCCAGATACCGCCAGTTTGGACTCTGGAGTCAGTGGCTCAGTGCTGTTTCCTGCGTGAAGTGGTACATTGCAACAGTGTAGGAAGGAGGTCTGATCTATGCTCTGTAAAACAAGTATCACAATCCTCTCTCTGCTACCTCACACTCTCAAGTCCATACTTATTCTAACTCTGCCACTGCGCACACATCTCACCAAGGCCATGGAATCCAGGAAGCGGAATTCAGTCAGTTTATCCCTGACTCCTCGGGTTTGATGATGCATTCCTCTGTCATGTTCTCTTGTATCCTCCTGATCAATGACCTGATTCTCCATCTCATCTTCATTCTCACCTTTCTTTGCTCCCCCTTTTCAGCTGCATCCAAGACAGCCAAACTTTGCTTGCTCAAATTGTGAAGGGTATTGCATAGCACAAGTGATGCAAAACACTTTGTGGACTGTACTGCAAAGCTCTACCGGAGCACACATCCAAATGTCAACAGTGGTTCCTTTGCCTCCCAGCAGCCCGCCTTTGTATGGCTGAAGGACCTTGGAAGGAGGCACAAACCTGAGAGTTCTCTGGCTTGTCAGAGCCATGGCAGTGCCCAGGATAACTGGTGCAGACCCTCATTGATAATTTGGCTTTCAAAAAGCATGCATTCCTATGAGGCAAAGATACACAAAAAGGAAAAATAAGGAACTATGGCTTACGGGGATACTTAAAGATAAAAATAAAGAAAGAGGCTTTTTACCAAACAGAAGATGTAAACCTAAGGATTGAGATCATTTTGGATCTCAGCAAAGCAAAATTGAGAAATGGATCAACAAAGAGGGAACTAAATGCAAATAAAAATAGTAATGAATAGAAAAACAAATTGTAAAAGCTTCTTTAGGTATGTAAAAAGGGAAATGATTAAGTCCATTACAGGAAGAAAAAGACTTTATAATTAGAAATAAAGAAATGACAGAGATAAATTTTATGCATCCTGTCACAGAGGAACTTACAAGAAGTTTCTCTGAAATAATTAAGATTCAAACATCTAGTAAAAATATGGAACTGAAGGAAATTACTTTGATTAAAAAGTATTATTGGAGAAATTAATGCAACTGAATGTTGACCGATCCAGAAGACCTGGGAATAGAAGTTGGCTATTTGGCCCATTCAAACTGCTTCAAATTCAGTGATCATGATTGTCCTGATAATCTTCAATTCCACATTCTTGTCTTTTCTCCATACATTTTGATTGCCTTACTGATTAAAAATCTACCTAACTAAGCCTGGAATTTATTTCACTTGACAGCCTTCAGTGATAAAACACTCTATGGATTCACAGCCTCTGAGGGAAGAAATTCCTCTTAACTTCTGTCATCTTTGGACAATCCCTTGCTCTGAGTTTATGCCAACTGTTCCAGACTCTCCCTCTATGGGAAATAGTTTCTTAGCACACATCTAGTCAAAGACCCTTCACATCTGGCTTCAAACGTCATTTTTTACATTTGCCCAGGAAGTAAGACAGTACACAGCAAGAAGACATTCCAGTGATCTGTGCACGGTCACTTTTACACAGTGCTCCCATATAGCTTCAGATTAAGTGGATAGAGCCTTCAAACTTGTCTCAAGTTGAAGAAGCATCCAGGGTTCTGTTGTATGATTGCTCAGTCAGCCTTCATCACTTGTCCCCACTGAATCTCTCATTGTCAAAGGAGCCAGGAAGCCAAAGTTGATGAAAGACCTTCATGAAGAGTGGCACCCCACTTTTCCTCGGTGATATTGTCAGTCCTTTGGATGTCCAGATGTATGAAGGGGACCATCAATTGGTGTGCAACTGACATTCCCTCCAGATATCTCTGTGTCACCAGCACCACTGATCTGTCCAGAGAACTTAGTGTGACCTGTGGACATTAGTGTTAAGTGGTAAAAACAAGGACTGGAGATGCTGGAAACCAGAGTCAAGATTAGAGTGGTGCTGGAAAAGCACAGCAGGTCAGACAGCATCCGAGGAGCAGGAAAATCGACATTTCGGGCAAAAGCCCTTCATCAGTGTTTGGTGCCTGCATGCTCTCTAGGCACTGCTCCTGTGGCTTTTCATGGGGCTCATTACTTTTTCAGTGGAGGAGCTTATGCTCTCTCATTGGTATTAGCCATTCTCCTTTGGCACACATGAGCTTAATGAACTCTTTCACTCTGTGCACTTTGGCACATCTCCTCGATGACATGCTCCTCACCATTGGCACCCTATCTCAACACACGAGACCCTACCAAGGTGAGAGTATCTGTACTGATGGATGGTCTGTTGTAAGGTTTGATGATGATGCTTTTGTTCTTTATTGGCCATCTAGCTTCATGGATGGAGGGAAAGAGAGTCATTTGGACCAGAAGCCTCTGCTATACTAAGCCTTCCCAAGGTAACTCCATGTTTAGTATTCAATCAGATGGGTGGAGTGTAAGGCGCCTCCTTAATGAGTGCACTCAGATTTTTCACTGGCCATCTTCTGTGCATCCTGGCTATTTCTATTGCTCAATCTTCTATTGCCATGATGATTGATGGTATCTCCCTGCCAGTTTATATCCTCTTCCAGGCATTATTTGTGTATTTCAAAGGACAACATGATAAGGAACTGCTATGATCTGTGGTATCTGCTTCTGATGGCAGATCTTCTGACAGGAGTATGGCTATTCTAAGAGGACAGGAGGTCTCCTGGACATTCATCACGCCCATGTTCAGGAGTAGCATGCCCCAGAGGCTCCTCGGCTTATGTACCTACCTAATAGTGAATGTATGTGTGTTAATGAGTTACACTAGCACTCGCTTTGCCAGAGCATTTGGGATTATTGAATATTTAACAGCACTAGATTCAGGTTCTTCTTCAGATGTTTCTGCTAGTAACAGTGGCAGTGATCTCTACCCCAGCTTCTTTGGTCTGTTTGGGTGAAACATGGAGCCCAAAGTTCACTGTGATTCTTCAATTCTTCTTTAATCACTTAAATGGAAAACACAGTGTATTAGATGCCATGGTGAGTTTAAATTGAATCTGCACTTGTGTTTCCCACCTCTGTTAATTGACTGTGAAGCTCATTTCTAATTAAGGCTCTCTGGCATGATACTCAAGTCTTTTTTTTTTCATTGGTCCCATCAGGACAGCTTGGTCACTCAAACAGTTTCAAATTCTGTTTTCTCGTCCTAAGGTGAAAAACTAGCCCAAGTGTTCTGACGCTTCTCATATCCTTTCAGACCATGGTTATCCTCTTATCATAAAACTATTGTAGTTTGTTTTCAGTGGAGAAACGCAAGCATGTTCCTTCACTTGCTGGGAGAATCGAGTTCGTTCACTTACCTCCCTCGTTAACTCCCCTGCCTCCCACACAACAATCACCCCCTCACCACCACCAACTTTAGCAACGAGACCTGAGCAAATTAAGAAATAGGAAAATATTATCTTTATTCTTTTGCTTTTCGATGGAATGTGGTAAGATGGCTTCTAATTGGTATGTGTAATGATATTGTAAATGCATGCATAAATATTTCTGCTGTTTGGCATTTCAAACTAAGTAATAAATGAAGATCGGCTGCTGATATGTCAGCTGAAGCTCCACAAAATGGACAGAATCTAAGCAATCTTATCTACCTCAAGACAGCCAACTGACTGGGAGTAGCAGGTGCATCTCCCGGACTCATACATATTAGGTGCATCCTTCTCATTTCACATATGTTAGTAAGGTCAGTACTGGAGGGCACTTGTGCAGAGATCCATTGTAGAACTGGTGAGATCGTAGCCCATTTATGTGTGAGGCCACAAGCTTTTAGGAACTGTTGTTTATTTTTTATAAAGCAGAAATTCCAAACATTGATCACCTTTATGAAAACAAACGTCACAACACACAATTTTACCTCATTTCAGTTAGGAACAGGGTGGGTAATTAACCATAAATTACAGTGCATTACTTAATATTCATTCCTATCAACATCCAATTTGCTGCAATATTGAAATGGTCCAGGAAACAAATTAGCAGGCCAAACGTATTTACTGTATGTTATCTGGTTTCTAAACCATTTTAGAACCTTCATACAATCTTGGTTTTCCTCTGACAATTGAACTGGACTGAACATTAAGGATTGCTAGTTTAGCTATTTAAAGGAATCACTGAAATCTGCTCAGAAAACCTTGTAAAAAGTTATTTTTTAAATTAACGACTCAATTGTCATCTTCCCTCCAATTCTGGCTTGCATTCAAATTACACTGTCAATTTTCTGCCATCATTGTAATGACACCCTGTCAGGTTCTACACTAACATGAGCAGGCGGGCATAATGGACACCCTAACCACAGACAGCCAACATATGATAGTCAAAATTCCCCCAATAATATCTAGAGAATACTAATCTTAATATCAATTTCTGGCTTTCACTAACCCATTTACTTGCCTGTATGCCACCTTAAGTCCCAGCAATAGCTGTCTGTTGCAATTATTGGTAAAAAAGGAAATCTGATTGATTGATTGATTGAATAATGGATACTAGTCGCTAGATAAATAAATTAGTAAAAGTTATAATCTATATACATATTTTGAAGTGCTAAAATAAAGTTTTACCAATATTTGAATTATTATTACTTCTATATTCTAGTCTTGCAAACCCATGTTTTAAAATCTTTTCTGTCACATACAAACGTTTATTATTGCATTGTGATCTGATTACTTGTAATTTTTGTGAATGATATCTCAATTTCTTTCTTTCAGGGTGAGAGTATGGATACCTTTAATTGGGGAGTACGGAGGCGTTCTCTTGACAGTCTAGACAAGGGAGATATGCAGCTTCTAGAGGAGAGCCAGCTTTCAGGAAGCACACCCAGTCTAAGTAAAATTAATCATGAAGATTCAGATGAGTCCTCTGAAGAGGATGCGCTTACAGCTAGTCAAATTCTGACACGATCACAACTAGTAGGTTAATGTTTTATGATCTATTGTGCAAACTTTTAAAAGAGCTAACAAATAAAAATGCCCAATACAGGTTAATATTTAGTAACATCTTGCACCGGAACCTAGTTCATACAATGTATTTAAACTAAATTCAAAAAGTGAAGATATGAGTTCTTTTTGGAGGTATTTTCTCCTGTACCCTTTCTAGGTCTTCACAAGTCACACCCAAACACCTGGCAAAGAAGTAAGCAAATGGGCAACTGGAATATTTCTCTTTGTAGCTGAACTTATGTATTAAATGTCTTACTATTTTTTTAATTGCATCCATAAACAATGTGTTCAGTTAGGAACCGGGATAGAGACTTTACTCCATAGTCCTAATACATTACATTTTCATTGATCGCTTCATAATGTTCCTAAGTATAAAGGAATATTTTTATACTCCCATTTAAAACATTCATAAGTGAGGGCCTTTCATAATCCTGAAAAAAACACCTCAACATAAGACAAAGAAAGCAAAGAAGTGTGGGTGCTGGACATCAGAAGCAAAAACAGAAATCATTGGTGAAACTCAGTGGGTCTGGCAGCATCTATGGAGAAAATGCAGAGTTAATATTTTGGGTCCAGTGACCGTTCTTAGTTTTTCTTCCACCTCAACATAGCATGAGCAATGAACCTACAGTAATCTAGTACTGTGCTCTGCTGAACCAGTTTATTTTCTAATTTTGTACTGTATGTCCATTTTGCATTATGAATCTGCTATTTTCTGACTTATGAACTCATCACCTATTTCAGTATAAGTAAAGGCAATTTTACAAAATTGTCCTCCACAAAATGTTTTGTTTTACACAAATTCTTTATCATATCTGCTATATGATAAAATGTGATGCAGTCATGACCCCAGTTGTCAAACTCCATTTTAATTGCTAAATTTATTCTTCCAAACTCCTTCGTGCATGTGGAAAAGTGTTAAGAGTCATGGAGTGAGTATCACATACTGGAGATTGGAGGAATAATGTCAGTCATTTAGATATACATAACCATATGCTATTTTAAAGAGATGAATCCTGGTGGAACAAATGGATAAGTAGATGAGCCTTATTTGCTTGTCTCTGTCTAATGTCAAATTGGTCGAGTGAAGCAATTGCCTCAATTATTGTTTGTACAAACAGTCCATTTATAGCATGGTCCAACATCTATTACTGCCTAATAAAATAAATATTGTCATGCCATCTTGATATTTTAACTTTATTTAAATAGATCTGAAATTTTCAGCTAAAATTAATACTCAAGCAATTAAAGGAAAATTACTGATTTGGTTAAAAGATGTTTCAGGTCATTCAAAAAAGGTATGTATACAAACTAGAAGGAAGTGACTATCCCTCAAGGATTCATTCTGGAGCCTTACTATTCATTATTTATTAATGGCTTAAAAAAAACAAGAGAGCTAAATGTCAAACATTGCGAACAACACAAAGATTAGTGGCAAAGAAAGCAGTGCAGCTAACAGCATAAAATTATAGATATGTTTGTCTATTGTGAGTTTGCAAATCTTTAGAATTTAGATCTCAGTGCTGGTATGTGTGAGATCATTTAATTTGGACCAAAAAATTTTTAATTCCAAATGTTCTTCAGGTGGTGAAGTTTTAAGAACAGTATATAGTCCAAATAGATTTAGGAATCCGTTTAAGGAGGTAATTAAAATGTAGTTCTCAGACACAAAGAAAATATTCAGAAGTCTAAAACAATGTTATCTTTATTTGTAGACAGCTGGGACAGACAAAGGGTCTGTCATACAGTAGGTATGGTATAGAATTTGTGTAAAACAAAACATTACATGCAGAATAATTTTGTAACATTGCCTTTATTGATAATGAAATAGTTGATGAGTTCATTGTCAGAAAATAGCAGTTCATAATGTAAAAACTATATGTTGCATACCGTGCAATATTCATAAGGTTTTTACTCATGTTTTGTTGAGGTAGAACTGAAGATTGGTCACTAGACCCAAAACGTTAGCTTTGCTTTCTCTCCGTAAAGACCTGCTGAGATTCACCAACAATTTCTGTTTTCACATCTGATTTCCTTCATCTGCAGTTTTTTGGTTTTTTGTTTCATGCTGAGATGTCTCTTTTTCGGATTATGGAAGAACCTCACCTATGAACCATAGAGTCATTACAGCATAGAAAAAGACAGTTTGGTCCATGTTTCCCAAACTAAACTAGACCTGTTGGTTTTGTTTGTCCCATTTCTCTCTAAAGCTTTCCTATCTATGTATGTGTCCAAATGTCTTTTAAATGTCATAATTGTAGTCACCTCTATCACTTTCTTTGGCAGTTCATTTCATAATCGTGCCACCTCTTGTGTAAAAAAGCTGTTGTTCAGGTCCCTTTTAAATCTTTCCCCTCTAATCTTAAACCTATACCTTCTTGTCTTGGACTTCCCTATCCTGGGAAAAAGACCTTGGCTATTCACCTTATCCATACTGCTCAAGATTTTATAAATCTCTTGAAGGTCACCCTCAGTCTCTTATGCTCTAGGGGAAAAATGTCCCAGCCTACCCAGCCTCTCCTTATAACTCAAACCCCCAGTCTAGGTAACATACTTGTACATCTTTACTGCAACCTTTCCAGTTTAATAACATCCTCCCTATAGCAGGGTGACCAGAATTTAATGCAGTATTCCAAAAAGGGCCTTACCAATATCTTGCACAGCAGCAATATGATGTCCCAACTTAACTGTCAGCTTATCGAATGGCTGAAAAGGTTTAACGGGCCAAATAATTTACTCCTACACCTAATTTACTCATATAAAAGGAAAGAAATATTGTTACAATTGTACAAAGCATTAGTTAGACCACATCTGGGTGATTGTACAGTTCTGGACTGCATACCTTAGAAAGGATATATTGACCTTTGGAAGATTTGTGGTGCAGACTTGCCAGGATATTACCAGGCTCCAAGCACTACATTATAAGAAGAAATTACAATAGCAGGCTTTTATTGCCTGTAACATAGAAGGCTCGAAAGAGAATTGATTGAGGTGATTAATATTTTGAAACTCACATCGAAAGAAACCTCTGTGCTAATGTGAGATTCTAGGACAAGGAGTTTCAGAGTTAGGCTCTTCAGGAAAGAGTTAGGAAACACTTCTTTTTGCATTTAACTAAGTGGTCCCTTAGTCTCATTCAAGGAGAGAATGTGGTAACATGAAAAAACCCCAACCACAAGCTGGTCATGCTTGATATTGCAGCACATACAACAGGAACAGTTTAGCAAACCTGTCCATCCTTAAGCCTATTGAACGTCGTAAATGGCTTTTAGTTGGTAACTTAATTGGTATTACCAATAATAAAGTGTGATTAGATGTGAGATAATGTGAGAAGATGATTAGTCTGCCACTATTCCAACTTGAGTATGATGGTTACCTCTTTTGGGAGGTCTCCTGTGCCCATTAGGGACAGTCCTTGCCACAAGGTGGTACTGCCCCTTTATAGTTACCATCCCACATTCCAGCCTCCCAAACTGAAATTCCACTACTATACCCTTACTAGAATTCCTGATCTCTTCCCAACCCAAATACCCTGGATTTGCCTTTCAGTCCAGGATCCATGCTACTCATCTCTGGACTGCCTTCCAGGCACAACAGCAGACACAACTGCATTCTGGCATTGCTTCAACTAGTAGCTGTAGCTCTATCCCTTTTGGGTAGAAATTCCACTCTCACCTTGTTAACCCTGAAGTGAGGCAGCATCTGTGGAGAGAAGGCAGAGTTAATGTTTTGAGTCCAGTGATGCTTCTTCAGAACTGACTATAAAGAAGACCCTACTTCAGAACTCTGCCCTTTTCCAGCAATTCCTGGTTTTCTGATTTTGAACATCTGCAGTTCTTTTTTATCATAATGTGACAACACCATTTAAAAAAAACACCAAACCCAGAAGATTTACATCAATATTTACAAACATTTTAGTACAGGTTGTCTACTATAACGCACATTTTGTTAATACAAATTTGCTATAACATGATTGATGAATTGCGTACTCCGTTTCTACAGCCCAAACTTTTAAAGCATAGATTGGTTAAAACATCATTTGGCTCCATTAGTTTAAATGGTGCTGCTGTTGCGTGTTGTTCTTATAGCACAGTGTTGTACAAGAACAGAAATATAGCAGAACCGACTATGTCAAAATTAAGTTTTTTTTTGATTTTCTCCATTTGCTCACTCAAAGGGCTTCAAATTATATTGTGAAAAATGCTACAATAGTTTATTAAACATTATGTGCACCCGAATTATTTGTGACATTTAACTCTGTTCTGACTGGCATCACGTCATGTCATTAAATCATAATTATGACATTAATCTTGTTAAATTTGTGTTCTGCAGATAATGAATTTTGTACCTAATGAAGACACAAGTCACGTGGATTCACTATCAACTTCGGGTGACACAGCCTCTGCAGATCCACTTTCAGTTAGCACGAGGACTCCTAGTCTGGAGGTTTCTCTGGCTGATGAAACAAACCAGCAGGTGGCAGGGAGATCAAAGGTGAAGGGGCTTTGGTGGTTCACTAATGAATGGTCATGATAACTAAGTATTTCCAAATTTATTCTCTGTCTTTATAATAATCTTGGGAGTAGGTGGTATGGGTAATCTTTGACTTTGGTGGCTTGCTTGTGTGTGGATTTGCATGTTGTTGCAACCTTTTGGTCGATTTTCTTGACATCAGAATTGCATCATTAAGGAGTTTGTACTTTTAACAATATAATTATTGAAAATTGTCTGTTGCTAATTTATACTAATTTATTTCACAACAAAACTTGATTTTGAATAGCTTCTATGATCACGAATAAAGGTTTTGAAGGGGTTGTGGCTACCCTTTATCCTGTTAACCATATGTTCATATCCAAATTATGAATGACTGCATTTGCAATATTGATTCTGTGGTGGCTGGGAGAATTCTCTCTTGCTGTAAAGCCATACTGCTGGTATCCAACCAAAATATTACACTGTTCAAAAACGATCAATGTCACGCACAAGTGGATGCAGTCAACAGTCCAGTGATGACATGGTTACTGTTTCTGACATAAAGGTTGGTGAGAGATAAAATATACTTTCTAAGTACATAAGAATATATAGCAAGAATAATTATTTAAGGGAATATTTATATCTGAAAGATAAAAAAGGATTGGTTGAAGCATTGTTCTTATTCTAAGTTTTTTAATTTGCACAATACATTGGCATATTAAACATTGTGTTTAATGTGTATTTTACTTAATTTCTATTTTTTTTATTTATTCATATGAGAAATGATAGCAGTTTTTTACTGTTTGAGAAATTTTCTGAATATTAAATTGGATTTCTGGAACTTTGTGCTGCTTACTGCTACAAAGGTGATAAAACTGATGATTTTCCTATGATGTTCATCCACCCCATGGGAAATCTGACTGCTAACAGCAGCATAGGTAGTGGGAAGCATGTAAAAAGAGAACAGGGAAAATACAATGAAATATTGAATAGGAAAAACACAGTTAGTCAGGGATTGAGCATTTTGAAGCATTTACAAAAGCATAAAATATGTCCCGGACTTGGAGATGGTCATCAAAAGGCCGTAATTTTCTAGCACATCTGTTTAGAGGCAAGTTGCTGGAAGATTGGAGAACTGCTAACATTATTGTTTGGAAACGATCGGTTGAGTAATAGGTCAGCCGACCTTCAGTAGTGGGCAATTTTTTGGAAAGTGTTCATCATCATTTAGAAGGCATAGATTAATCAAAGGTGACTAGTATGGGCGTGCTATGGGAAGATTGTGTGGCTTGATTGAATTTTTTGAATAGGTAACAAGGAAAGTCAGTGATGGTAGGGTAACTGGTGTAGTCGACATATTAGCAAAGCTTTTGACAAATAGTAGGTGACCAGAAAAGTAAACATACTTGGGATGGGACATTGGCAAACTAAATCCAAAACTGATTCAGTGTTAGGTGATGAGTCTTTCTGTGGCTGGAAGGCCGTTTCCAGTCGGGATACAGAAAGCCAAATGTGAGGTCATCAGCTTTCTGTGCAAGTATTAATGAAATAGCGTTGAATGTAGGCTGCCTACCTTAAGATGTGGACGTGCCGATGTTGGACTGGGCTGGACAAGGTAGGCTGATTATGAGGTTGGGAATGATACAAATGTTTAGGTGTAGTCAGTGGCGAATAAGAAAGCTGTAAACAACAGAAGATATCAGTGGTCTTGCAAAACTTGGAAAATCAAATTCAATTCAGAAGTGTGAGGTAATGCCTTTAGAGAGAGAAACAGGACAGAAGAAATATACCACAAATAGCAGAATTCTGAGACATGTAGAGGAACAGCGGGAACTTGGCAGGTGTATGCACAGATCTGTACTGCATGCAGTTCTGGTTCCACTACAAGAAGGATGAAATGACACTAGAGATTGTGCAGAAAGATTTACGAGGATGGTAGCAAATGACAGTAAGCTGATCAAAGTAACTTTAAATATCACAAAGAGGAGCAGGCCAGAGACAGAAGTTGATCTGTAAAATAGACAAGGTCAGAAATCACATGACACCAGGTTATAGTCCAGCAGGTTTGTTTGAAATCACAAGCTTGCAAAGCACAGCTTCTTCATCAAGTGAAGTGTGGTAGATGAAGTGACTTCACCAAACGAAAGTGCTGTGCTCCAAAAGCTTGTGATTTCAATAAACGTATTGGACCATAACCTGGTGTCGTGTGACTTCTGACCTTGTCCAGCCCAGTCCAACATCGGCACGTCCACATCTTAAGGTAGGCATATAGTCCAGAAGTAAAATGCCAATTTTTGATGACAAAAACATCCTGGAATTTGAAGCCAAGTTCAAATCCCCATAATTCTGGGGACATTTAGTTCTTGCATTGTTAATCTCTGTAATTCACACATAAAAGCGATATACATTCTAAAGTATACAAAAAAGTATTTCATTACATGTTTCTAATTCTTAAACTTTACAAATTTTATTTTTAGGAGATTGAATTCATGACTGAGGAAGATGAACTTTCTGGATCTACAAGTGAACTTCCGTCAGCCCTTGAGGGCAATGATAGCTTCAGCCTTGAAATTACAGAACCAGAAGAAAAGGGTGATGGAGATGTTGATCAGTTGGGGCTGTCAAGGTTAGTTAAACTTCACATTGTCCTCAATACATTTGTGTTTAAAATTATTGTCAATGTAGTTAGTTCAGCAAAGTAGTAGTGATAATGAAAATGCCTGTGGATGTCAGAATGTGTTATAGCGATAAAATAGATGCATGACAGGTAAAAATTGAAATGATGCACTTTTGAGAGGACTAATATAGAAAGATTTTATACTATGAGCTAATAACGTCCACTTAAGGAAAGTGTAAGTTGCGCATATTCACCAATTGTTAAAAGCAGCATGGCAAGTTGATAAGGTGATTTTTTGTTTTTAAAAAGTGTTCCTTGGATTTATAAATTGGACATAGAATATAAAATCAGTAAAACTTCACGTGAAGTGTGACAGTTCTGGGAGCGATACATTTTAGGAAAGCTGACTTAGGGTATAGAATATGTTCACCAGAATGTTGCTAGGAATGATTAACTTCAGTTACGAGAGGAAGGAAAAATTGGGACTGTTCTCTTTAACACAAATAAATTAAGAGGCAACCTAACTGAAATGCTGAAAATGATGTAATGTTTAATCATCTCTTCTTTCAAAAAAGTGTTTCCTTTAATGAGTATAGAATTAACTAAATAATATAGATTTAAAATCATTGGCAAAAATCTAGGATTGGAGGAGAAATTGAGAATTTCTTAGCTCAAATTGTTGTTGGAATCTGGAATGGTTTACTGAAAATTTGATGGAAAGTTCCTTCCATTAATAATTTTACAAGGGAGTTTGACAGGTACTTAAGGATGAAGAATCGACAGATTGCAGACAAAATGCCAGAGTATGTGACTAAGCCCAACCGTTTAACACAAGCATGAAAGATCTGCATTTGTGCTGTATCCTTCTATGATTCTAATATATTTTAGAAGATAAAGCATGAAATTAGTTGAAGCTCAAAATTATCCATCAACTTCCATTCAACAGTAAGCATTTAAATCATCAATTGTAAAGTAAAACCTTTATTTTACAAAGCTAAAGTCAATTTATTTCAAATTGAGTCCAAACAAAAGAATCAGAAAACTTATAGAAACTCAGTTGTTTCAACCTATCTATATTTAAGACCTGGAAATTAATCATGCAGTCCTTCACTGAGTCTTTTCCAAAATTTCATTCTTACTCATTATTTGAGGTCAAATCAAAATGTTCTGCAAGGACAGAGTACTATGTAAATGTATCTGACACATCCTATGGTTGCATTATAATTTCTTGGCACTGGTTAGCAACTTTCTTTAGAGCTGTGCCTACATGTTTTGTTCTTTCATCACTAGCTGTTGATACCTGTTACACTCCTCCTTTCTGCTCAATCTAATTTCAAAATTATCAACATGAAAGTGAAGATTAACTAATGAGTGTTTTATGTTGGCATTCTCACTCATCTCCAGCAATACTGCACATTCCAGGATTGAATAGGAAATGTAATTTCTGATTTGCTCTTTATTCTACTGTCAGTTACCTGTTTTAAACCAAGCTTGCCAGAGACTGGAACAGAAGCTAAGTGAGTATGAAATAGTGCAGTAGCTGACATGTCAAGCTAAGCAATCCAAGAGTGGAAGAGGGACTAGCAAGCCCCAGACTTGAGCAGAAATGATTAGGCCTGCAGTCACAAAGGGGGGCCACTAAATGTATTTAATTTTGGTAATCTTATTTTCTAATGTAAATTTTGCATCATGATATTTATTTTATTTCCTTGCAGCTTTGCTGAAGGAGACAGGGATGGGCTTCATGATCTTCACTCATCACCCCCTCCCTCGCCTTTCTTTTCTGCAATACTTGCAGCTTTTCAGCCTAAAGCATGTGATGATGCAGAAGAAGCATGGCGCACCCATATAAATCAACTGATGTCTGATTCTGATGGTTCCTGTGCAGTCCATACTTTTCATGTTTTCTCTTCCTTGTTCCAGGTGAGAATCTATCTTAGTTTGTACACATTTTTCTGAAGTACAGTATTTACATCCTCTCTGAACATTCTATTTCCAATGTTGTAAAGTGTTATGAATGGATAGCAAAACTGAAGGCATTGCTTATATCAAAAATATGACTAAATTATTTATTTAACTGATAATTTTGTGTAAGAATTTTTGTTATGATCCTAGCTGACAGAAATACTGGACACATCAGATCCTGGAATGAAACCTGGTTTGGTGGATCAGAAGTTCAGTTTTGTAGTTGTTTACCATACTGCTAATTTACAAAATATAATCAAACAAGGATGCCGATCTTCATTGACAAAATAATATAAGTTTATTACACAAAAGAAAATTCCAGTGATTTGTCATTCCTATCTTAACTCTTGAATTTCTTAACTATCTTTTTCTAATTTATATGATCTAGAAACTTTTGATTAGATTAGGTTAGATTTCCTACAGTGTGGAAACAGGCCCTTCAATTCTGATGCTGAAACCACTTCTCAGTTCTGACAGCTTGAAAACATCCTCACAAAATATCACAGCTTAGAGATTTCACAGGCAAAAACCCTATTAGGACAAAACTGTTCTGACTGGAACTTGATCCTGAACTGAAACCTATCAGCGGCCTCTAGTCTGTTTCCTCTGTATGTCATAAAGGTTCAACCTTGTAAACACTTCATCAATTAATAGGTTCCTGATAGGGACTGAATTGAAATGATATGCTTTCTTGAAAATAATGTTTCCAGTTTACTATTACAAATTATTTTATGACTTTTTTTTTAAGTGTTGCATTCACAGAACTGAAATCACTTGCCTTTTTGTCTATTCATACATCTTGTGTAGGCTTCTCTGGTTCAGCCCGCATTTATTGCCCATCTTCAACTTTCTTTGACAAGGTGATCGTAAGCTACCTTCTTGAACTCCTAAAGTTGATGTGATTGAACCTACAGCAAAATGTTAGGGAGTTCTGGGATTTTAACCCAGAGGCAGTTGATGAACAGCGATCGAGTTCTAAGTTAGCATGAGTCTCTGGAGGGGAGTGTGCATATACTGATGTTTCCATATATCTGCTGCCCTGGTCCTTCCAGATGGTAGCGATCGTGGTTTAGGAAGATGCTGTCTAAGGAACTATAGTTCATTTCTGCAGTGCATCTTGCAGCTGGTATACAGTGCTGATACTCTGCCTCAGTGGTGGTGAGACAGAATGCCACTCCATCCAGAAATAATCAGGGTGATAGCTTTGCTCTGGAATGTGTCAAACTTCCTAAGTATTGTTGGAGCTCCACTCATCCAGGCAGGTGGGAAGTTTCCATTATACTTATGGCGAGCCTTGAAGGTACTGGACAGTCTTTAGGGAGTCAGGATGTGAGTTAGACACTGCAGGATTCTTAGTCTCTTAAATGCTGTTGTCTTCACAGTAGTCATGCTACCAGTCAGGTTCAGTTTCAGATAATGGTAACAACCCAGGATGTTGATAGTGAGGGATTCGGTGATGGTGATGCTATTAAATGTCATGGGGCAATAGGTAGATTCTCTCTTGTTGGAAATGGCTATTGCCTGACATTGGTGTGGCACAAATGTTGCTTACCATTTGTCAAGCCATGCTTTAATATTGTCTAGATATTTTGGAAATAGACTGCTTCAGTACCTGAAAGATCATGAATAGAACTGAACATTATGTAATCATCAATGAATATGTCCACTTCTGACCTTATGGTGGAGGAAAGTTAATTGATGAAGTACGTGAAGATGTTGCCATTGAGCACTATCCTGAGGAACCCCTGCAGATATGTCCTGAAGCTGAAATGAATAGCATTCAAAAACATCACTATGTTCCTTTGTGCTAGTTATGACCCTAACCAGCTAGATGTGTTTGAATTCCATCTCATTTAGCACAGTGGTAGTGCAACACAATGTAATAGAGTGTGTCCTCAGTGTAAAGACAGGACACCATTTCTACAAGGATTGTTGGTGGTCATCCCTACTGATGCTGTTGGGATGCAACTGTAGCAGGGAGATTAGCAGGAAAGGTCAAGTACGTTTGCCCTCCTTCATCACATCCTGCAAACCCAGTTGAGCAATCATTTCCTTTATGACTCAATCAGCTTGGTCAGTCATGGTGCTGGTGATCCGCAGTATGTTTCCTTGCCCATGGTTAACATTTTACCACGAGACCTTGTGGGATATGGGGGTCAACGTTGAGGACACCCAGAGCAACTCCCTCTCAGCTACAGGTAACTGTGGCACCACATGCAAAGTCTCTGGATCATACCCAGGTATGGTGCTTGTATTGTCTGGGATTGTGTGTAAAGTATTATTCTGTGAATATGACTATGTCAGGCTTTTGCTTGACTGGCAGCTCTCCCAACTTTGGCATTAGCCCCCAGATGTCAGTAAGGTGGTCTTTGCAGGGTCGACAGAACTGTGTCTTTCATTGTCATTTCCAGTCCCTAGTTCAATGCCAGGTGATTCATACGATTTCATTTCTTTTTTTGAGACATTTTACAACTGACTGTATTGCTCAGTCATTTCAGAGGATAGATAAGAATCTGTGGATGTGGAATCACATGTAGGCCAATGAAGGTAAGGATGCCAGTTCCCTTTTCTAAAAGGTGATACTGAATCAGATGAGTTTTTATGATAAACGGTGATGATTACATGGTCATCATTAGACTCTTAAGTAATTTTTTAAATTCAAAATCGAACCAGGTTCCCTGGAATGTCAGCTTGATATCTGTATTACTAGTCCAGCAACAATGCATTATACCATTGCTCCCATGTATTTAATCTTCACAATCCAATTTCCAAAATGATAAGATATTTTATACACCTTTATTGAAAGTGAAATTTTGACTTTTTCTACATTTTCCTTAAGCGTTTTAACAGATTTTCTTTCGGTATTGCTTTGCTTTCAAAACTAACATTTGCCTTTGTAGATGCGTACTGTCTTCATGAATATTTATCATAATAGCTGTAAAATACTGGAATATTAAATCTGCCAAATCCCCCAGTCATCTCCACTCTTTCCTGAGCTCCCAATTTACCTTTATCATGTACACCCAATTCCTCTGAGGCAACTTTATTGGCAACAAAGCCAGCATGCACACCCTAACTCACCTGTGGGTGCTGATACTGAAGTATAATAAACTGGTCTCCAGCTAGATGGTTGCAGGTTTCAACTGTGGAGCAAAGGCTTGGGTATTGGGTTGAACTCCCAAAGAAATGCCCACAAATGTTTTGTTAAAGAAAACATGTACAGCAGTGGTTTTCAACCAGTGTGCCACAGTAAAGCAAATCCATTCAAATGTGCTGTGAACCTTTGTGTAAAAGTAACGAATAGTGACATAGAATAATATGCTATCCAAACAAAATTACAACTCATAAAACTCATGAAAATTAATCATCAAATTAAAAGCAAGGCTATTTATTTTATTTGAAGACCTAACATTCTAAACATATATGGACAAAGGACAAAATTGAGATAACATGAAAAAAATGCATGTGCCCCAGAACTATTTCTCTCATTGAAGAGTGCCATATTACTGAAAAGGTTGGGAATCACTAATCTACAGATCTTCTAATTTAAGGGGCCAAAGGAAAATTAGTTCTTGGGTCTCAGCATCATACTGAATATGAGCTGCTGCATTAGTTATTGGTTGTAAGATTTGCATGCCAATTTTTATCCTATAACTAGTTGCAATTTTTAAAAAGTATTACTTCCTTCTTACACTATCTTTTTGTGATTTTTCATATCCCAGTTAGAAGAAATGCAAGCTGGTTTCAGCTTTTTTTATTTTGTTCATGTGATACAGTTATTGCTGACTAGATTATTTATTTCCAATCCCCATTTACACCAGAGAAGGTGATACTGGGTTCTCTTCTTGATCTGTAGCATTCCTGAGGCATAGAGGCACCCACAGCACTGTTGGGTTGAGGTTCCAGGATTTTGGCCCAGCAGTAATGAAGGAATGGTGATATAATTCCAATTCAGGATAGTATGTGGCTGAGAGGTGGTGGCATTCCCATGCGTCTGCTGCCTTTGATCTTTTGGGCTTCTGCAATGCTTTCCTGTAATTGCCTTCTGGGATCCCATGGGTGGATTAAGATTTTTTCTTCACTTTCCATAACAAAGTGTCAAATCATTCCAGAAAAACCTAGTAATGAAACTATTGAGTTACCATGTTGAATAAACACAACACCTGGAATGTTTGATGTTCCTTCCATGTGCTATGTAACAATATGACTCCTGAGCTTCAGTTCTAGATACAAATACAAAGTAATGAAAAAAAAGACTATTGTAATTGTCAACTTTAGGGATGGGAAAACAATTAAAAGTAGATATAAAACAAAATCAGAAATTGCTGAAGAAACTCAAAAGGTCACTAGACTCCAAACATTAACTCTGCTTTCTTCTCGCAGATACTGCCAGACCAACTGAATTTCTCCAGCAATTTCCATTTTTGTTTCAGATTTCCAATATCCGCTGTTCTTTGGTTTATATTATTGTGGAAACAGATATAAATTTATTTAACCAGAAATTGTAAAACAGAGACAGCCATAATGAACTAATGTGACAATTGTTTTCCAGTGCATTCAGAAGAAATTCTGTTCCCTAACCTGGGATGCTGCAAGTTTCCTTGGGGACAGTCTGCGAGGAATAGGATCAAAATTTATGAGTTCTTCAGAGGTACTCACCTCGTGCTCGGATTGTCCCACGGTTTTTCTAGATGCTGAAACTGTAAGTATCTGTTGGTAATTGTTTTATTAAATGATTACTGTGAAGTTAAACATTTATTGAATGAACACAAGAGTTTTTGGACCTCTTCAATTCACTTTTGACCAGAAGTACATTTAATGCAATCTGTATTTGCTTTTCAAATGTTTAGCATTATAATTTTCCAAATTGTTTATATCGACAGGAGGCATTTAAAATAGTGGTGGTTTTAAAACTCAATATTTTCCTAAAAGTATTTTTCATAAAAAAATAGATAAACAAGAAAATTAATAGTACAAATGTAAATTGGAGTTGCCCAATTTAGACAACACTATTTTAATTATAAATGAATTGTAATAAATAGATACTTAAAGTATCTTTTATTGCTAGAGCGTGCTTACTGTTGAAATAAAACTGTTAGTTAATTATGCTTGAAGTGAATGTCACCCTTTTACTTACTATCTATGAAAATCTTCAAAATACGTTTATGATACAAATATACTTAGCAAGCAAAAACATCTCATGGAAGATCCTTGTTAGCATGCCTCAGAAACAAACTTAGCTTTATTTTTGGCATTATTCAGTTCAAATTGTTAGATCTTACATTTTTCCAATGTGAGTCCGATGGTAGATTCAGGTACAACTTTTATTTTGGTACAACTTCATTACAGCTTCAAATTTTCTTTGCTTTTCAGTAAGGCATACAAAAACTTTGGATTGTGTGCAGTTAAATGCAGAGTGCACATGCCCCCCTTTGATACTATTGGTCAGCAGCGCTGAGATGTCCGTCTGTAACTGGCTCTCTTGTGCAGTATATGACAAAGTTCTCAACAATTTCAGTGTATTTCCAGTTAAGATCACTGAATGACAAAGAAATGGACAGGCCGGTGGTACACCCGTGGTCATGATATTTTTACAGAACTTAATGATGTGGTGGGGGGAGGGGGCAGGTGAGGGGGCACTTCTACTGCCTGGATCTTTTGGTGATTTTTTAATTTATATGTGGATCCATAGCTACTGTGGAATCTATATCTATGATTATCTGAAGGATCTGAACTAAAACCTACTCTTAATATTGTAACAGATTGATTAAGTAATTTAAAAGAAACAACTACTTAGTGTAAAATGTTCTTATCTATGTGAGCAATTGCAGCTGTACATCCCAGCTAGTCAACTTTGATTAAACAATCCTACGATGTTCAACTTGCTGAGACTACATTAAGAAAATAATTCCCCAAGGCTCTCTATTTACTGTCAGACATTTTCTGCTGTATTCCATCATCTATTTTCTGGTCAGTTACAGGCAGTCGTTGGCCATTTTGTGCTACTTAATTAGGGGCAGCCTGAACAAAATGTTTCTGTTGAATTATGTACATCCAGAAAATGCTTACAAAGTCACATTAATTGTACATCCTCAGTTGACCTACACGGGAATAGTCTAAATCTGCTGCACTCCTTATGGTCATGGTACTCCCACAATGGTGTGAAGTAAATGTAGTAATAGCCACAAAATTAGGCTTTATAGCATTTGATTTCCTGGTATTAGAAAAATCATTTTGCCTATAAAATTTAGACAGTTGTTTGCAAACACTTCTAGCGCTAATCACTTTGGCTAGGGAATAACTGTGCACACAAGGACAGGCCGTTGGAACTATGTAGTGTAAGGAACTTTTGATCCAATAAATTGTAATGTTGATTTGATATCAGCACAAACATCTTGGAGCTCAACACTCCGGTTAACGCTAAACACATGCATCTCAACTTATGCTCAGCAGCAGGAATGGTCACCTACACGTGCTATTAAGGAGATCACCAAATACTTTCAAGTAATTGACTTTTACTGGCTGTTGTGGCAATTGTAGAAGTATTTGATGGTTTCGAGAATTAAGTTTCTGATATCACCAGAATGGTGTGATATGCTGAAAGGTTTGGTTCTGACTTCAAGGGCTCTGCACAAAGCACTTGCTTTCCGACATACAGGAATTGGACAAGGTGCTCGAAGAGGAAGCGTGAATGTTTATCCGCATGGGTTTTTATCCACCAGGATATCCAGCTTTCTACAGCCCAAGCAAGAAAAAATGTGCCAGAGTTCTCTCTGCTTCAGTAAGAATGTCCTTACTGCAATCTACCACATGATGCAGCTGTGATTACAGGGTTAGAACAGAATGAGGTCAGCATTGCCAGTGCCTGTGAAGGTGACAATGCTCATGAACATTTTAAGCCTTTGGTTTCTTCCAGGCTGAAGCAAGTGATTATTTGCAATAGTCTGTCAGTATGCCATCCACCATTGCACAGGATGTTCTGTACTGTATTATGAGAGAGCTGATGTGCTTCATTCTCTCTTGCCAGAATAAGGCTGCAAGGTATGCCACTAGTTGTTACCACCCAAGGAGGCGAGGAGACAAAGAACATGTATAGCCCAGATGGAAAACATATATGATGAATTCATCTTACTAAAATATAGGAAACATAGTATCAATTTCCCATTCATACAAGATTTCACACCTTCCCTTTCAAGAACCTGTACAGCTTCCACATAGCCACAGTGCAAAATGAAATGCGACCATGAAATAAATATTCCAAACTTGATTCATAAACTGCATACTAATGTCAACTTATCATTTTTGAGCTTTCTCTTTTTGTACTTGTTTTCCTTTTCATGTCTTAGTGTTCCTGTGCAGTGCTACCACCAGTGGCTGTGGCATCATCGGTAAATGTTCTCTGACTTTCAAATGGGGAGACTAAAGGTCTCATACAGTCTAGCTCTGGAAGTCCCAGCTTTGGACTGCACACTCTTGGAAATAGCAGTAGCTGTCTGAGTTTACCAGCTGACTGACAACAGCTAATGTACTGACATAGTGACCACTCACATCATTTTCAGAGTATACTTCAGTTTCATGCTTAAATATGCCATTGATACTTCCAAGGGCAGTATTTCAGCAATCCTATTAATGTTTAGGAGGACATATTGCTGGACTTCTTTGGTACCCCATAGGCTCCCTTGAATACTGATTAATGTAGTTTGATGATAGTCTAAGCATAGGTTGTGGTGGATTGAGCTTCCATGACTTCATTCTGAGTTCCATTGTTGTACACAGTCATTGGTGGACTAATGCTTGTAGAGCAGTAATTGCTATGACATCAGTCAACAGACATTTGAATTATGGTTTACTTCAAAAGTGTGCTGATGGAATTGGCCATCAGTTGCATATTGGAAAGAATGGACTTAAAGTGCAAATGCTAATACCAAGTTAATCTCATTCACCTCCATGCTCCTAAGCATTCACAGCAGCATCTGCAGGCTGCTGAATTGACTGGCTGGTAGGTAATGGCAAGTTCATTAGCAGAATGGCAAGGGTAGTGAGACAAATGCTATCTTCCTGTGAGAAAGTAGTAGGTTTATGCCTTTCACAGAGCCACTGCTGAAGCCTCCAGGCAGTACCTTCAGTTATGAAGATCAACTAAATAGTTGAGACTGTTTTTTTGAGAGAGGAAGGCTGAGAGAAGATTACTTCTCAAAATCACAAGAGGCTAAATTGAAAACATTGACAAAGGAGAAGCAGTTCCTGCTGATAAAAGAGAAAAGAACAAGAGGACATAGATTTAAAGTGAAGTGCAAAGTAAGCAAGGCTTAATCAAGAAAAAAAAATCACACAGTAGTTAGAGCATAGAATGCATTGCCGGGAAATGTGGTAGAGGCAGGTTTACCTAAGACAAACAATGTCATTGAATGATAATTTGGATAAAAATGATACGCAGGAATATGGAGAAAAGACGGGAGTCCGGCACTATGTAATAGAGCCAGTGCAGGCACAATAAGCTAAGTAGCCCCTTTTTACTGTAACAATTCTGTGATTCTGTAAATTTGTAGACCCCAAATACACTCAGCAAAATGTTAGTACTGAAAATATGTAAGCATAAAGTTTGTATTTTTAGAATATGTGAATGTTAAAAATACACTTTTTGCTCCAGCTGATTTCTTGTGGGCTTCTTGAAAGACTGAAGTTCAATGTCTTAGAACTACAAGAATATTTGGACACATACAACAACAAGAAAGAAGCTGCGCAACTGGTCAGTCAACTTTCAGATCATACCAAAGAGTACTTGTTATTACATAATTAAATACTGACATATATATTTTAAAACTTCACCTTTTTATTATACACAGCTATATTTTTCTACTATTTTTGTCATTCTTTTCCAAATAGTATCTGGTCATTTCCAGCATGTGAGCCAGTAACTGATAACAATTCTGATTGAATTATATGAAATAAAATTATATTCAAAAAAACATAATTATCAGGAGGAGCGCTACATGAAATGTATTTGGTTCATGTCCATATGGCCCTAATGGATCTCCAGTGTGCAAACTAATTGTTGAAGGAAGGGAATTTTACTCTCTATACATGACCTTAGTATAACCTATATCTCTCCTAATTTTTGTAGGCAGTAGCAAATGTTAAAATCGCAACTGACAAAGAACAAGAGAGTTCAGAAACTTATTTCTCCCTTCACTAAATTAGGACTATAACACCACTGGTCTGACCACTGTGCCATAAATCTAATTAATGAAAATGGAACTCTAATTTTAATGTACCATTCTGAGGAGAAAGGAAAGTGTTAGAAACCAAATATTTTGCATAAATTTGTTAGTTAAATTATCTCTGTTATGATAATGTTCTAGTCCTATTTACAAAGGATTTAAATTATTCCCCCACATCTGTTTCAAAGAGGGAAGTATGAAACAAATACAACGGAAGTAGACCTAGTGTAACAAGTCTCTGCATTATCTACTATTTTAACATTCAAAAAAACAAATGCTCATTACCTGTAGTCTAAGGAATTTAAGGGCACACTAGTCTTGTTTTTATATATTTTTGCTTTCTTCAGTTATTTTTTGGTATGCTTTTTATAAAGACATTTTTTAATGAAGAAAGTATTTTATTTTGATTCTGGTAAAAGTGCTATCTGCATTTTTTTTTCAACAATAGTGGCTGGCAAATTGTAAAGCATCATTTCCTGGAACTGTGGGAGATACAGTGATTACAAACCAGCCAGGGGACTCAGAAGAAAAGGTAAAATCCTTTGCATGTTCATAAAGATATGCTCAAACATAATGTTATTAATCATTTCTCACTAATCTCTGTATTGTGACTTAAAACTTGAGAACCTGTCAAGCTTTTGTGAGCTTAAAATGTGAGAGGAGAAAGTGAGGACTGCAGATGCTGGAGATCAGAGCTGAAAATGTGTTGCTGGAAAAGCAACGTTTCGGCATGAGCCCTTCTTCAGAAATGTGTCCAAAACGTTGATTCTCCTACTCCTTGGATGCTGCCTGACCTGCTGAGCTTTTCCAGCAACACATTTTCACAGCTTAAAATGTGAACAGGTTTCAGTTTGTCATCCTATTGCATGCACTGCTTAAATGGACTATCAATCGTGGTGTATAGAAATATCAATCTTTGGATTTGAGTAATATATTGTGACTATTACTATTAAAAGGCCACAGAAGTCTTTAAATAGACAGTAAAAAATGAGGTCTGCAGATGCTGGAGATCACAGCTGCAAATGTGTTGCTGGTCAAAGCACAGCAGGTTAGGCAGCATCTCGGGAATAGAGAATTCGACGTTTCGAGCATAAGCCCTTCATCAGGAATGAAGGGCTTATGCTCGAAACGTCGAATTCTCTATTCCCGAGATGCTGCCTAACCTGCTGTGCTTTGACCAGCAACACATTTGCAGCTTTAAATAGACAGGTAAATTTTACAATGCTAGCATTATCAGAAACTTGCAGTACTCCCTGCAATTTCCTGTTCATTGAAATCAAGTCTGTCATTTAGTACCTTACTCACTGTACTTACTTTGCATAAATTATGTACTAAATAATCCTTCATGAAATATAGAATTGATTACTATATATCCATCACAAATAGACAATCAATTAGGAAGCAAACAGCGGATAATTGAAGTATGAAATCATTCTGAATTGGAAAATACTCACCTTGGATTGACAGCAATTTTCGTCTTGTTTCTTTCAAGTATAAATACTTCAATGGTTTTACCTTGTATGAAACTGTGTATCTAATGCATGTTTCACAATGATCTTCTATACTCTGTTTTCTTGGCTTTTTGCTCCTGTGACATGCTTGCTGTGTAGCAAATGGAATCCCTTGCAGTAAGTTTCAAGTCTTGAATATTTTCTAACTATTGAATTGTTAAACTTTGCTTTCTAAAATGTACACTTCTTAAGGAGTAATAATAGTGTCTTGTAATTAGGATAAATCTAAATTACTCCAGTTATCCCAATTTCCAGTATTGTTACAGTTGATTTCTTCATGTTTATACACTCTCCAGTTTAGTTAATATGACTAGATTGAGGATGAACCCCTCAGTCCTCATGAGGATGAACCAGGCATCATTTCTTCTTCATGAAGCTGTGCTGTCGTGGTGTGATTATATTTTGTATTTCAAAATAATGTGAAATTACATTTTTAAAAATAGACTCCAGCATTGTCTCTGCAGTAGATGTTAACCCAATTGGCATATAGCTACCTGTTTTTAATCCCCTTCCTTGAATAAAGGTGTTACATTGGCAAATCACTGGGACCTTTCAAGAACCTAAGGATTCTTTTAAGGTTTATGCCACTATCTTGGTAGCCACTTCCTTTAATATCCTAGGATACAAGCCGTCAGGTCCAGGGGACTTAACTTTTAGCCCCATTAATTTTTCTCCAGTGATAATTATTGTACTTATTCCCTTTTCCCCTTTGATTATTTAGTATTTTCAGAATGCTAGTTGTTTCTTCTACTGTGAAGACTTGTGCAAAGTGTTTATTAAATTCCTCTGCCACTTCCTGGTGCTCCTTTATTATTTGCCCAATTTCCTTCTCTAAGAAGCTGTATTCACTTTGTCCTCTCTTCCATTTTATATATTTAAAGACACTCTTGGTCATTTTTATGTTTCAAAAGAATAAATCTTGTTAGACTGAATTTATCTTTTTTTGAGGAAGCAACACAGTAGACAATTTTGATTCAATAATGTTATAAGGTATTCAAAAAATTCTCATGGTTAAAGTCAGAGAACATGGAGTCAATGGACAAATGACAATAGATTGCTAGCAGACTTCAAGACAAAGAAGTTTTTTTTAAATTCATACATGCGATATGGGCATCGCTGGCTAGGCCATCATATTATTTCTACCCAAAAGGCAATTCACTGTTAACCATATTGCTGTGGATTTAGAGGCACATGTAGGACAAAGTGAGGACTGCAGATGCTGGAGATCAGAGCTGAAAATGTGTTGCTGGAAAAGTGCAGCAGGTCAGGCAGCATCCAAGGAGCAGGAGCCCTTCTGCTCATGCCCGAAACGTCGATTCTCCTGCTCCTTGGATGCTGCCTGACCTGCTGCGCTTTTCCAGCAACACATGTAGCCCAGACCAGGTAAAAATGGTAGATTTCCTTCCCTAAAGAATATTAGTGAACCAGGTGGATTTTTATGATAATTGACAATGATTGATCTTAAACCAGCCATATTGAATTCAGATTTTACCATTTACCTGACAGGATTCAAACCCATTACCCCAGAGCATTAGCCTCAAGTTCTGGATTGCTAGTCAGTGATATTATCACTTGCTACTGCCTCCCCAAGTATTTGAAGTCAATGAATATTTAGTCACAGTGGCAGAAAGTAGGAACCAGTGTTCCACAAGGATTAGTGCTAAGACCACTGCTGTTCACAATTTACATGAATGATTTTGATGTTAGGATCAAAGCAAAATTTCTAAATCTGTGATGAGACCAAGTAGAGTTGGGCGAAAATAAAGCGATTATTAATCAATTCCGAAGGCGTCCGCAACAAATTATTGTTCCAAAATTTGTCAAATGCAGTTTAATACAGATGGGGCGGCACGGTGGCTTATTGGCTAGCACTGCTGCTTCACAACGTCAGGGACATGGGTTCGCTTCCAGCCTCAGGTGACTGTGTGGAGTTTGCACATTCTCCGTGTCTGCATGTGTTTCCTCCCAGGTGCTCTGGTTTCCTCCCACAATCCAAAAGATGTGCAGGTTAGGTGAATTAGCCAAGCTACATTGCCCATAGTAATCAGGGATGTGGAGGTTAGGCGCATTAGTCATGGGACATGTAGAGTAATAGGGTAGGGGAATGGGTCTGGGTGGGATACTCTTCAGAGGGTCAGTGTGGACCTGTCGAGTCAAAGGGCCTGTTTCCACACAGTAGGGATTCTTAAAAAACAATGTGAATTAGCATGTTTTAGTTTGAAAAAACAATATAGGGAGGTCATCTATCACTTGGAAGTCGTATGCTTAGTTGGATAGAGGAACATAAGATTTTGGAGTACCAATACATCAAGCACTAAATGTTACACCACAGGTTACCAAGATAATTTTTTTAAGAAAACTAAACACTCAGCTAACCTATATTGATCCTTGGTCAGATCAAAAGGCACTGCATGCAATTCTGTTTCTTATTATCAGAAAGAGGATATTACGGCACTGGAAAGATACAGAGAAGATTTACAGAATTATGTGAAAAAGTGTGTGGGTATGTATATATTGGGAAAGGACTGACAGTCTGGGTTACTTTTCTCTTGAAAAATGATGATATAACAGAAGTCTTAAAAATTATGGAAGATATTTAAGAAGTTGGTGCGGAGATTGTTTCCTCTTAGTAAGAACTAAGGGGTCATATTTTCAAGGTGAAAGGAAAAACTTCTAAAAGAATATGAGGAGCAACTTTTTTTACACAGTGGTTTGGGTGTGAAATGAATTGCCAGAGGAGGTGATGGATGCAGGTACAGTTACAACATTTAAAAGGCATTTGGATAGGTACATGAATAGGAAAGGTTTAGAGGGATATCGGCCTAACTCAAGGCAATTGGGACTAGTTTAGATTGGGACCATGGTTGGCATGGACTAGTTAGACCAAAGGGTCTGTTTCCATGCTCTATGACTGTATAACTAGAGGCCAAATCACCAGTCAGCAAGTAATCCAAATCGGAAATTCAATATTGATGCATGAGTGTGTGAGAATTGCTACTTTAGGGAGTGGTTGAAGGTGTTAATATAGATGTGTTGAAGAGGATTTTGGATGGTAAATAAAGGAGAAGGGAAGAGGGCATACACATATATTTAGATGAGGGATTGGAGATGGTTTAAGTGGAGCAGAAATAGGAGCATGAAACAATTGGATGAATGCCTGTTTTTAAATTGTGTATGTTCTGTTATCCTATGTTATTACTTAGAAACAAATAAAATAAGAGCAAGAGCAAGAATTTGGCCTTTGGAGCCTGCTCTGCCATTCATTATGATCGTAGCTGATTATTTAACTCAGTATGTTCCTGCTTTTCTCCCATATCCTTTAGCATATTAAATCGGGATTATCAAGCTTAGAGTCTGATAATTAGCTGCCAGATCATCCTGTATCACTAAATATCTTTGCTTTGGAATTCAATACACAGATAGGACCAGCATAAAAAAACTATGAGGAAAATACATCAATTGGATTGGCATGGGAATGGGAAGCAAAGAGAGAGTTCAGATTCAGGGGAAGCTAGACCTGTAAAATGAAGCAAAAATAGAAGACTGGCAAACTTCAAATAGAATCAAAGTATAAAATCCCTAAAATGCATGTAGCATTTTCAACAAAATTTGATAATTTTGTGCCATTATAGACATGTGGCTTCAGGGTAACCAAGGTGGGTACAGAATATCCAAGGATATTCTCCATTTAAGAGGGATGGGCTGGAAAGAAAAGAGATGACAACAGTACATTAGTAGGAGAGGAACTTAGATGGAAGGATTGGGAACAACTTAGATCCCAACAAAGGATGACTGAGAAACTTACGACACATGGAAGAAATTATGTGAATGCAAGCTAGTGATGAACATGAAGGAGGACTATAAAAGCTTCTGTCAAGAATAAATGTTTAAATAAATAAAAATTACAGATCAGGACAAGTATTTTCATAATGAACATAGGGAAATGGTAGAGAAACTAAACTATTACTTTGGGTGGAATCTTATAGGGGTCTGTTGAGTGTGGGCTGTGGCAAGATGTGTGACAGGATCAAGTGAGAAGTCCAGCAAGGCCAATTTGACGTGGAGCATCTTGTGCCATCTTTCATACTTTTCACACGTCGGCACGTTTTTCACTTGGCAGGAGTGAGTTCCCAATTATTAGAAATTAGTCCTTGTTAAAAGCCTTGCTGATGGCTCAACTCTCCTCAATACTTCTTAGCTTTATCACACCAAGCACACCAAACAAGCTAGATATTTAAAAAAAAGGCATGGAAATCAGAATGGGTACCTGGCAGATTGAACTTACTGCTTGCTCCAAGCAACCTCCATTTTGGACAATGATCACCAACATCTTATGGCATTGGAATCTGGCATGTGTCAGCCTCTAAGAACCCCAATGGCACATCTCCAACCCATTTACAGGATGCTTCTGCACTTTAATGCTGTACCTCTAACTGTGACCGGGAACCAAAAGAGAAAACAAGTATGCAGCGAGGTGGAGACTGTAAGAATCATGAATGTAACATTAATAAAGAGAAGAGTAGGCAGAGAGCATATGAGCGCAAAAGAACTGTGGCCTGAAATGCATCTACTTTAATGCAAGGAGTATAGTGTGTAACGCAGATGAACTTAGGGCTTGGATTGGTGCCTGGGAGTATGACGTTACTGCAATCACAGAGACTTGGTTGAAGGAAGAGCATGATGATTAGCAACTAAATGTTCCAGGATATAGACGCTTCAGACAGGATAGGGAGAGAAGTAAAAAGGAGGGTGGAATTGCATTGCTGGTCAGGGATGATATCACAGCAGTGCTAAAGGAGGACACGATCGAGGTCTTGGGTAGTGAGGCATTATGGGTGGAGCTGAGAAATAAGAAGGGTGCAGTTACATTGTTGGGGCTGTATTACAGACCTCCCAACAGTGAGCGTGAGGTAGAAGAACAAATAGGTAAACAGGTTATGGAAAGATGTAGAGGCAAAAGGGTAGTGGTGATGGGAGATTTTAATTTTCCCAACATTGACTGGGATACACTTAGAGTCAGAGGTCTGGATGGGGTAGAATTTGTAAGAAGTGTCCAGGAGAGTTTTTCTTTTTTACTTTAGATTACTTACAGTGTAGAAACAGGCCCTTCGGCCCAAGAAGTCCACACCGACCCGCCGAAGCGCAACCCACCCATACCCCTACATTTACCCCTTACCTAACACTATGGGCAATTTAGCATGGCCAATTCACCTGACCTGCACATCTTTGGACTGTGGGAGGAAACCGGAGCACCCGGAGGAAACCCACGCAGACACAGGGAGAACGTGCAAACTCCACACAATCTGTCACCTGAGTCGGGAATTGAACCCAGGTCTCAGGCGCTGTGAGGCAGCAGTGCTAACCACTGTGCCACCGTGCCGCAGTTTTCTAGAGCAGTATGTAAATACTCCGACGAGGGAAGGGACCATATTGGACCTCGTGTTGGGGAATGAGCCAGGCCAGGTGGTAGAAGTTACGGTGGGGGATTTCTTTGCAAGCAGTGGCCACAATTCTATAAGTTTTAGAATACTCGTAGATAAAGATGAGAGTGGTCCTAAGGGAAGAGTACTAAACTGGGCCAAGGCCAATTAAATCAAAATTAGGAAGGAGCTCGGAAATATGGATTAGACACAGCAATTTGAAGGGAAGTCCACATTTGATATGTGGGAGGCTTTCAAAGATAGTGCAGGATAGGCATGTCCTGTTGAAGGCAAAGGGTAAGAAGGGCAAGATTCATGAACTGTGGATGACAGGATAAATCATAGGACTAGCCAAGAGGAAAAGGGAAGCTTCCATAAGGTCCAGGCAGCTAAGAACAGAACAGGCCTTGGAGGAATACCGGAAGAGTAGGACCAGTCTTAAACGAGGAATCAAGTGGGCAAAAAGGGATCATGAAACTCAGCAGGTCTGGCAGCATCTGTGGAGAAAAAGCAGAGTTATTATTTCAGGTCCAGTGATTCTTCTTCAGAACTGATGGTAGCTAGGAAAAAGTTGGTACGTATGCTGAGGGTGGGGTGGAGGGAGGAGAAAGGAGTAAACAATAGATGGAAATGGAGGCCAGGGTGAGAGAGAGAGAGAGAAAAACAGTTGGGCAGAACAAGGAATAGGTAAAGGTCAGCCTGGGAGAATCAATAGCTGCTAATGGACATCGATAGCAGCTAACAATGGGTTGTGTGTCATAGCAGCCCATGTAACAACAAGGTCTGGTCTGGTGGATTTGGGGTAAGGACATGAGAGAAGGTGCTAAAATTGTTGAACTCGATACTGAATCCAGATGATTACAGTGTTTTGAAGCAGAAAATTAGGTGATGTTCTACCAGCTTGCACTGAGCATTGCTGGAACACTATAGCAAGCCTGAGATGGATGTTGGCCAGGGAAAATGGTGGTGTATTGAAGCAGCAGGTAACAGGAAGTTTAGGATCATTTTTGCAGATAGAACTTAGGTGTTTTGCTAAGTGGTCACCCAGGCTGCACTTCTCTCCCCTGTTCACATTGTGAACAGCAAATACTGTAGACTAGATTGAGTGAAGTGCAGGTAAATAGCTGTTTCACCTGGAAGGTGTGCTTGAGAACTTGGATAGTGAGGAGTGAAGAAGTAAACAGGCAAGTGTTACAACTTCTGCAATTGAGAAGGTGCTGCAGAGGAGGGGGTGAGCGGGGGTGTTGAGAGTGGAGGAGGACTGGATCAAGGTGTCCCAGAGGGACCAATCCCTGCAGATGGCTGACAGGGGAGGGGAGGGAAAGGGAATATGTGTCTGGAGGTGGAGGAAATGGCAGTTAATGATCCTTTGGATGTGGATGGTAGGTACGTACAAGGGGCACTCTGTCACTGTCGTGGGAATGACATAAAGGGGGAGGGGTGAAGTGCAGGATATGGATCAGACCCAGCTGAGGGCCCTGTCAATTATAGGGCTGGGAGTTCTCAGTTGAGGAACAAGGTGGACATTTTGATGGCCTCCTTGCTGAAGTAGGCACTGTTGAAACATGGAGAAAGTGAGGTCTGCAGGTGCTGGAGATCAGAGCTGAAAATGTGTTGCTGGAAAAGCGCAGCAGGTCAGGCAGCATCCAAGGAACAGGAGATTCGACGTTTCGGGCTTACTGTTGAAACATGTACAACAGAGAAAGAGCAACTGGGAGAATAGAGTCTTTATAGGAAGTAGGGTATGAGAATTTATAGTCAAATAACAGAGTCAGTGGGTTTGTAGCAGATATTGGTGACCAGAAGGCACTAGAAATTAATGTGAGGGGCATTCATTTGGATACAGAGGAATTTGAATACAGAGACAGAATGTGGATGTAGATGTGGATATAGAATGTGGATGTGGATGCTCACTGAGCTGGAAGGTTCATTTTCAGACATTTCATTACCATACTAGATAACATCTTCAATGAAGTTTCATCTGGAGGCCCACTGAAGACGTTACCTAATATGGTGACGAAACATCTGAAAATGAACCTTCCAGCTCAGCGAGCAAACCTAAGTCCAGGACCTCAACCTGAGCTACAAATCTTCTCAGAACTCACTAGAAATAGAATCTTTCTGCAGCTCTGTAGAACCTTGATTAGACTTTGCCTGGAGCATTGTGTGCAGATTTGATCCCATTATTCAATGAAGAGTATTTTTTCCATTGAAATGAATGGCAAGATCCCATTTGCCTTCCTAATTACTTGCTGTAAATACATGTTTGCCTTTAGTGACTCATGAACAATGACACCCAGATCCCTTTTGGACACCCACACTTCCCAACCACTTACCATTTAAGAAATTTTCTGCCAGTGAAAAACTTTTATTCACATTATATTGCATCTCCATAATCTAGCCCATTCATTTAGTCTGTCTGAGTCCTCTTGAAGTCTCCTTGCATCCTCCTCACAACTTAAATTCCTACCTAGTTAGGTGTCATCAGAAAATTTTAAAATATTCATCCCTATATCCGAATCATTGTTATACGTTGTGAACAGTTGTAGACCTGCCATTCATTGTTTGTCCATAGCAGTTTTTCCTCCCAGTCTCATGCACTCTAATTTTAGTTAGTAAACCCCTGGTGTGGGTCCTTTTCCAAAGCCTTCTGAGAATCAAATACACAACATGGTATTTATAATGTAATTTGTTCCTAGTTTATTGCTTGTAGTTGGTAAGGATCACAATGATAGAATAACTGAGTCCTATGAAATGCTCCTCCTGCAATATAGTCAGGGGCATTTCCAGTGTCCATGGTAACCAGGAGGTTAGTTCAGTTGCAGTTCCTAATTGACTGCATGGAGTGGCAGAAGCTGCAGATGGACTTCCTATGGAGCATCCATGCGGCTGAGGACATTGTGAATGTCTCCGAGCAGTTGCAGAGCATTCTGAAGGGGATAGGATGAATGGCCAACAGTTGTCGTACATGACAGTACTAACAAAATTGCAAACAAGAATTTAGTGAGTTGGGTAGTAGATTAAAAAGGAAGACTGCTAAAGTTATAATCTCCAGATTACCTCGAGTGCCACGCACGACTGAGTATAGGAATAGCAAAATAGGTCTGATGAACACATGGCTAAAGAGATGGTGTAGGAGGGATGGCTTTAAATTTGTAGATCACTGTGACTGTTCCTGGACAGATTGCACCTGAACTAGAATAGGTTGAATATCTTGCTTGTGAGGGTGAGAGGTTTAAACTAATTTGGCTAGCGTCTGAGGCACAGAATAGTAAAGTTGGGAGCAAGGTTCATTCAGATTTAGAAAGAATGCTAGGACAGTCCAATAGTTGCAGAAGGCATGGGCCTGATAAGGCACATGGGAGGTACAGAAAGCTAAATTGTATCCACTTGAATACAAGGAGTTTGAGTGGTAAAGCGGATGAACTTCGAGCATTGATCAGCGTGTGGAAATATGATTTTGTTGCAATCACTGAAATGTGGTTGAAGGAGGGACAGGACTGGCAGCTCAACATTCCAGTGTACAGAGGTTTTAGGTGTGATGGTTGAGGGTGGGATGGGGGTTGTAAGATATGTGGGGACATTGTATTATTGATGAAGGAGACCACTTCTACAGAAAAGAGGGAGAATGTCCTCGAAGACTCTTCAAATGAGGTCATCTGGGTAGAGCTTAGAAATAAAAAAATCAGTCAATCACTTTACTGGGATTATAGGATAGGCCTCCCAACACTCAGAGGAAGACAGAGGACCAGATATGTCAGTAAGTCACAGAAATGTGTGAAAGTTGTAGTGGATTTCAACTTTTGGTAGCATTAACAGCTTTAGTGTGAAAGGATGAGAAATGGTAGAATTTTTAAAGTGCAACCAGAAGAACTACATAGCAGCGTGTAGATAGTCCTTCTAAAGATGGGACAGTACTAAAACTAATCCGAGGGAATGAATCTGGTCAAGCAGTTAGTGCATCAGTGAGCAAGCATTTTGTGGATAATGACCATAACTCTACAAGTTTCAAAGTAATTGTGTGAAGAGATAAGGATGGTGTAAAAGTCAACTTTCTAAATTGGGAGAAGGCTAATTTCAATACCATTAGCCTGGCAGCAGCTACTTGCCTTTTGAAAGTGGAAATGTTTTAAAAGTATTACAGTGAAAATTCAGGGCCAGCATAGGGAAATCTGGATGTCAACAGGCATTGAGAGTCTGATAAAGAAAAAGAAGGAAGTATATGTTATAAACAGCACATTAAAAACAGGGGAGGTCCCTTCAAAAGTATAGAAAGTATGGAGGGTGTTTAGGAAAGAAATTAGGATGTCAAAGAGGGCCCACGAAATATCTTTGACAAATAAGGTTAAAGAAAACCCCAAGGTATTTTGTAAGGATATAATGAGTAAAAGAATTATCAAGGAAAGAGTGGAATATATTACGGATCAAAGGGGCAATATGAGCATAGAGCCAGAGGGGTTGGGTGAGGTCTTAAGTTAATATTTCTTTGTTGACAAGGGAGAAAGACATTGTAGCTGGGGATTTCAGCTGGGATAGCGAGGTTTTAGATTAACAAGGAGGAGGTATTCAATGTTTAAGTGGTTGTATTGGTGCATAAATTCCAGGGTCTGGTGAGATGTATCCCAGCATGTTATGGGAAGCAAGGGAAGGGATTGCTGGGGCCCTGGTGGAGATATTCATTATCTTGCTGCCACAGGTATAGTGGCAGATGACTAAAAGATAGCTAATGTGGTTCCTTTCTTCAAGAAAGGCAGCAGAAAAAGGCTAGGTAATTACAGACCAATTAGTCTAATGTCAGTGTTAGGGGAATCATTGGAAAAACTTGAGGGACAGGATTAATCAACACATGGAAAGCAGGTATAGTTCAAGATAGTCAGCATGGATTTGTGATAAGGAGATCCTGTCTGCTTTATGTGAGATTTTTGAAAAGGTGACTAAGTATGTTGATGAGGGTAGTTCAATTGATGTGGTTTCCATGGACTTCACTAGACTTTGAGAAGGTCCCACATGGAAGGCTAGTCCAAAAGGTAAGAGCTTGTCATCTCTTTGTTCCACATTATAACTTGCTCAATTTCAGATGGCAAGGGGTCTATATATGTCTTCATTAATCTTTTTCTTTTCACATACCTGAAAAAGCTTTTGCAATCAGTTTTGTATATTTCATGCAAGCTCACTCTCGTACTTGCTTTTCCCTTTCCTACAAAATTTTTGTCCGCTTTTGTTGAAATCTAAATTGGTTCTATCTTCACCAGCGAGGACACAAATAATGTTCCAAAAATGTTGTAGAGCACAGGGTCTAGTGAGAGAGAGAAACTGAAGAAAATCAGTATTTATAGGGAAATTGTGTCAAGAAAAAAGATAGCATTAAAGACTGACTATTTCCTAGGGGCTGATAATCTACATCCCAGAGTACTTAAGAAAGCAGCCCTAGAAATAATGGATGCATTGGTGGTCATCTTTTATGACTCTATAGACTGGAACCATTCCAATGGATTAAAAGGTTGCTAATGTAATCTCACCATTTAAGGTAGAGAGAGAGAGACAGAGAGAGAAAACAAAATTATAGGCCAGTTAGCCAGACATTAATAGTCGGGTCAATGCTAGAGTCCATTATAAAATATCTAACAGCAGAGCACTTGGAAAACGATGACATGATTGGACGATGTCAACATAGATTTACGAAGGTGAGTTAGATGTATTTCTTAAGGCTAATGAAATTAAAGGGTAGAGAAAGCAGAAACAGGGTACTCAGTTCGCTGATCAGCCATGATCAATTGAATGGTGTAGCAGGTTCAAAAGGCTAAATAGCCTTACTCTTTCTCCTATTTTCTATGTTTCTATGTATGCTGTAGTAATGGATAGTTTTTGCATAGATATATAATTGAACCTAGCAACTTTAAGTGCTTATAGATCGTGCATAATTATTACTTTTGATCTTTTTTTAGCAGCTAAGTATTTAATGAATTGAAGATGTAGTGTTCCCAACATTATTGATGTTTCTTTTAAATCCTTTCTCTGATTTATTTATCCTTCACAGCAACTTGAGTTGTGTCAAAGACTCTACAAGCTCCACTTTCAGCTTCTGCTGCTGTTCCAATCCTACTACAAACTAATTGGACAGGTCCACGTTGTCAGTTCAATGCCAGAGGTAAAATAAGTTCCTCCATGATCAACATTAATCAGTGTATTTTTTTCAAATAACAAGTTTGAAATATTGCTCCATAGCAAGTCATACTTCAGCATGAAGTTCTAATGCCACACAAAACTTTTGTTACAAATCAACCTAAACTTAGAATAACGTATTTTTCAGTAATGCAAAAATGTTATCACAATCCTAGAATTTGTGGTATGGATATGAATACAATGAAAAACTGCTGCTAATTGTATCCGGTTAATAATGTTTGTTTACTAGCTGCTGAATATGTCAAAAGAACTGAATGATTTGAGGGACAACTTGAAGGAAGCTTCAGCTCTAATAGCTGTTGAACCCCTTAAAGATGAACTCAGTTTACATGGCCTCACAAATATCTCCTCTGAAGCTGCAGTTCAGACCATGCTGGAGTGCCTGAAAAACAGGGATCTTACAACTGCCCTGCGGCAAATCAGAGATTGCAGGTTAGACTTTAGATATACTGTCTGTATTTTATAAATAAGTATTTATTATATTGTATAATTTCTCTTGATTTGCTTTGATTAAACAGGTGGAAGGGACGTTTTAAACAAAAAAAATTTAATTGATATTACTTTTTCTCAGCTAGGACACTTCTGTTTTAAATAATGATAGACTAAAGTATTGCGTAAACTTGAATTACAGATAAACTATAAACAAGCAGGTAACAAGCCAAAATAAATACAGCCTACCTTTCAAATTTAGGACAGCTGATTACAAATCCCATTAGCAGTATCAAACCTGTGACATGTGCTTACAGTAAGGGTTGAGACCAATATAAGCAATCAGATTAGTAAACTATTTGCACACTTTAAATGAGTTTTAAAATTGTACCTTGGAGTAACTAGTCAAAGTCAACCTATTTCTTCTGTGAGAGTGCGGAATGCTGCACCTCAGCATCTTCAGGCAGTGATCATGCTCATAGCGTCATGGACCATCTAATTGGTCAAGAAAAAATAACTACTGTATCTCCAACCTGAGTGGGGGGACGGGCAGAGGAGTCATATCAAGATAGTTATGGAGGTGGTGGGTACCTCCTCATAGCTGAAATATTTTGCTTCGGCATGAATAACCTGGTTCCAAAGAACAAACTTCTGACCATCTATGAGCAACTCCAGCTACAGTTATGAATGTCCATACCAGTCCCTCAAGCTGGGGCTGGAAGATCCAAAGGGGCTGACAGCAATTGAATTCCTGAGGGGAGTGATAAAAGACACCGAACTGTAAACCTCTTCAAAAACCCTGCAGAAAAGGGACTACACAGGTTGACCTGGTTAAGGCAAGATAGATCAATATCTTCCACATTATACCTCCTGTTTAAATCTCAAGCACTCAGCTCAGATCCATTGATTTCAAAAGCAAAAACACAAATTACTGGAAAGTTCTGCAGGTCTGGCAACATCAATGGAGAGAAAGCATAGTTAATGTTTCAAGTCCACAGATCTATCTTTAGTATGGATTGTAGTTAGGTAAACATTGATGTATATGCTGAAGATTGTGTGGGGAGCAGTGGCAGGGGTGTAATTGAGAGAGAACTGCTGTTGGCCAAACAAAGGAATGGGTAAAGGTCAGCCTGGTATAATCAGTAGCTGCTAATGGGGACCACTAGTGGTTGACAATGGGTTGCCAGTGGTAGCAGCCCATATGATGACAAGGCCTGGTGTCTGGGGGTTGACGGTAAGGATTCAGGAGAAGGTGCTCAAGCCCTAAAATTATTGAACTCTATTGAGTCCTGAATGCTGCAGGGTCCCCAAGTGAAAAATGAGGCGCGGTTCTTCTATCTTGCACTGAGCATCATTGGTGGAATACACCAAGCCTGAGACACAGATATTGGCCAGATAACTTGGTGATGTGTTGAAGTGGCAGGCAACTGGAAGCTCAGGGTCAGCTGTGTGGACAGAACAGAGATGTTCTCCAAAGCAGTCACCCAGTTTGCATTTTGTCTCTCCAATGTAGGGGAGACAACATTGTAAGCAGTGAATACAATAAATCAGATTGAGTGAAGTGCAGGTAAATTGTTGTTTTACCTGGAAAATATGCCTGGGACTTTGGGTAGTGAGAAGAGATGAATGAAACGGGTAGATGTTGACCTTTTGCAGTTGCATGGGAAGATGCTGTGGGGTGAGTGGAGGAGGGGTGAACCAACGTGTTCCAAAGGGAATGGTCCCTGCAGAAGGCTAACGGGGAAGGTCAGAGGAAAATGTATCTGGTAGGTCGCATTCACTGGAGGTGACTGAAATGGCAGCTAATGAATCTTTAATGAATACTGGTGGGGTGGTAAGTTAGGACCCTGTTAAACATGGTGGTGGAGATGCTCAGTTGAGGAAGAAGGGGGATGTTTTAGAGGCTCCTAGCCCCCTTAGGAGGCTGGCATCAACGGATGAGAAGCAATGGAGATGGATAAACTGGGAGAATGGAATGGAGCCTTTACAGGAAGTAGGGTGTGAAGACGTATAATTGAAGTAACTGTGTGGGAGTCCTTGGATTTGTAGTGGATATTTTTAGCCAGCCTATTCCGGAAATGGAAGCAGAAATGTCAAGGAAGGGAAGGGAGGAGTCAGAGATGGACAAAGTGAAGCTGAGGGTGGGATGGAAATTTGAAGCAAAATTGATTATTTTTCTAATTCTGGAGGAGAGGGGGTACCAGCACAAATGATGCCATCGAAGTATAGAAAACGAGTTGAGGGTGGGGGCTCCAGTACATTGGAATAAGGAATGTCCCACAAAGAGACAGGCATAACTAGGGCCAGTGCAGGTACCCATGACCCATCTTTGTTGTGAAGAAAGCGAGAGGAGTTAAAGGATAATTTGTTCAAAGTGAGGACAAGCTCAATGAAGCAGAGGAGGGTGGTGATGCGTGGAACAGTTCTTTTCCGAGAAGAAGCAGAGAGCCCCGAGTTCATCCCATGAGGATGGTCATGTAAAGGGATTGTACTCTGTGGTGAATAGGAGGTGGCTTGAGCCCACAAACTGGAAATTCTAAAACTGACATAAAGAGTCAGAAGAATCGTGGATGTAAGTGGGAAATGACTGGACAAGGGGAGAAGTTCTCTCCTTAAATGCTAGCTTGATCCCTAACTGACAGCAGCTCTACTCCATTCAAACAACATACCAATCCATACCTGTTCCCAGACATGGCTGCCATGGTGGTCTTTACCAGCTAATCTGATCTACTTCTGAGACCGTGTCCCACTGCGCTTCTCAAAGCTGCAGTCCAATGTCTAACCAATGGCACAGTTCTGGCACACTAGTTACACCGAGCAGAACCCTAGTGCCCACAGTCCATTCTTTTCCCAGCTGTATGAACCCAGCTCTTAACATGGAGTCACCTTCTGTGATATACTGTCAATCACAAATTGAAGCCTGATCTGATCTGAGTGACCTATCATAGCTCCCAAACAGACCCTTGTCCGTATTTCTGGGCAGGACTAAATGTTGTGAGTATTGGAACATGCTATGCCTTAAAGGTTGGTGTCAACAGGATGTTAGTTTTCACAACACATATGAACAGAGAGAAAAATGCAAATTACCAATTACTACACCCCAATTAATCCGAATTTTATTACAATTAACTAAAACTGACAGGTCAGTTACTGGCACTGGACAAACTGGAAATTTGAATAGGATGTTCTGTGGAAGTGAAGTGAAATCTCTATCCATCCTTCTAACTGGTTATGCCTATTTTGTATATATTAAGTGATTTTAAGTGATTAATCAAAAACTATGCTAAAATTTCATAATTTACTATTACCTAACTCATGTGTTTTAATATTGTTTCAGGACCATATGGCCCAACAATATATTTGGCAGTAATGTGGAAGATGAGGTCCAGACACTACTTAATATTTACTTCAGACACCAAACTTTGGGACAAACAGGAACATTTGCACTGCTGAGCTCCGATCATGATCTGTCAGAAATCAGTTCGAAGTTAATGGAGCTGAATGGAGAGATTCAGGACATGATTCAGATGGCTCAGAATTATCGTGTCATCAGTACTTATCTTCCAGACACTAGCACTAGTCTCTGACAGGAGGGTCCTCCTTCCCTTTTGTTCACGATTGGAAATGCTGCAATGCTGGTCTGACATCCTTCGGTATCTTTTCCATCTTAGAAAAGCTTGACCAGGCTGTTCTCACATTAGTGACACTTCACAGCTTCACTCAACTTAAGTGGAAAGCTTTTAAAATGTGCAGCAATATCAAAAGATCAAAAGTAAAGTAAAACACCCAATCAGATGTGGAAATAGCTTATTTTCAAAGCAGATATTTATTCTTACTTTGGTTAATATGACATGACCCAAGTTCACATTAACTGAGGATACCAAAGGCTATCACACACATCATTCTTCCGAAAAAATCATTTTGACAAAGATGTAATTTTACTTTAAGGTGTCAACAACTGATGCTATTGCCACACAACGGTTGAAAATTGTATGCTATTAATAATATGAGTAAGTGTGTGGTTTGTAGCAACTGGCTTAAGAAATAAGTTATTAGCAGGCAACATGAAGCTGTATGCAATGCACTAGGAAGCAGTTTTGTTGAGCTGAAAGCCTGTGTTTCAACCTTTTATAAATGCTAAAAACTTTATTGTATGTCTAGAACAGGAGCATAATTACTACATCAATACTTGTTCACACTGAGCTGCTGTAAAGCACATTTTTGTTAGTAAAATGGCACTTAGTTGTTGTCTAAGAGTGTTTTATTGGGCCATCCAAAAGGATTTGTACTGTATTTGAAATACCATGAATAGTTCAGATGAGAAATATTTGGGAACCAGCTGCTTTTTCTACTAGATGGAAGCTTTTATGGATTTATTTATAAGTAGTTGTTTGGTAGTACAGAACTTGAATATCGCTGAAGACAAGACACCATCAAAACTTTCCATCTTGCACTCATCAGAACAATTCACAAGGGTGTACCGATTAAAGGGGAAAACCAACATTTATGTGCATGGGGCTAGAGTGCTAATTGGTTCATAGAATACATAGTGTGGAAGCAAGCCATTCGGCTCATTGAGTCCACACTGAACCTCCAAAAAGCATCTTACTGCCCTACCATATCCCTGAAACCTGGCATTTTCCATGGCTGTTCCACCTAGCCTGCACATCCCTGGACAGTATGGGCAATTTAGCATGACTAATATGTGGATTCTGAGTGAGAGATGTTGCTGTGGAGAACGTACCCATTAATGTTGATTGTCAATTAACTGTCAGGCTTTAAGTCTTAAATGAGTTCGCACTCATTTTGCAGTATAAAGTTTGGTTTTCCCATTGAAATGGTATCCTTGTAGATTGTCCTGATTAGTATAAGACAAAGAAGCTTCAACAAAACTTATTTATAAATAGAAAATGCTGCTTTTACCAGTTTTGTAGATGAGGCTAAGATTTTCACATCCTATTAGTCTATGCCTGCTGATCTGCCAAGCATGCACATTTATATGTAAAACAAATTCTATTGAAATATTTTGAAAATTAAGTCTATGCTTTAACTTTTTAAATTAAGCCCATATAGCTGAATTTGTAATGTGGGTTTTGGGGGGTAGGAAGGGTCAGTTAGTAAGATTTCTTCTCATGTTTGAAAAACATATTCAGAAGCTATACAATTTTTTGTTTTGCATGTAAAAAACCTTCTTGCACATTTAATAGCATTTTCAAATTATCCATAACTTATTTAATTGTAAAAACAAATAGCTAATGAAGTATTTTAGAATTTTCTGTAAATTCATGGGCTGTATGTACAATTGCAATATCATTAACCATGTTCAGTGATGTAATTCTTTGTGGAAAAGTGAACTTTTATTTGATGCTTTCCATTGCACTTACACTTCAACAGGTTCCTCAAAACCACCAGTAAAATGTGTCAGGTTTGGAATTTAGCTGCTTTTCTATTATATCATTATTGAAACTCAGCTTCCTAATTCAGATGGGTAGGATAGGAAATCTGAATGGTACAGAATTCTTTGAACTGTAATTGGAGAAAAAAATAGGATGCATTTATCCTAATCTGGATTATATCCTATTAAACTTTGCATTATAAAATCAGTCTAACAAGTGGTTGTGATTTCAATTTGTTATTCCTCCAAAACTCTTGTTTTAAGGAGCAAACATTTCAAAGTAGGTAGCAGACAGAAAGTAACTGATGCAAGCTATTCAATTAGGAAAGCCACAACTGCCCTTTGAGACAGGCCATAAGTCCACATTGTTGGGATCAAATTGCCTAATGGTCCAAATAACTATAAGGAACAGGCTCAAAACAGTAGGGTCTATAACTTAAAAGCAACAAACTGCAGGTCAGATAGGAAAGAGGTTATCTCAAAAAAATCACAATACCAGGTTATAGTCCAACAGGTTTAATTAGAAGCACACTAGCTTTCAGAGCACCAATTAAACCTGTTGGACTATAACCTGGTGTTGTATGATTTTTTTTAACTTTGAACACCCCAGTCCAACACCGGCATCTCCAAATCATATCTCAGTGAGAGATCCATAAGTTTGGAAATGTCTTCACAATGACACCACCATTGCTTGGAGTAGCCCTTCCATGGAGCAAGCTGCAACTGTAGTCGAGGAGTGCCTCAAAAGATTCAGATCTCCAGCATCCATAGTTGTTTTGTTATAGTCATTCAGGATACCTGGAGCTCACCTAAACAGATGACTTGGTTGTAGGGTGCAGAAGCCTGGAGGCTAAATGTAATATTCAATTCTCCCTCTGACTGTAGCCCTCAAGCTACTCTTACTGAATGGCTGCTTATTATAAGCAGGTAACCTTGCGAAAGGCAAACAGCCCAGCTGAGTGTCTGATTGCTACTACCAGACAGGATGGTGTCATCAATTCATTCACTGAACTCAATGTAATATTGATATCAGGTGGAAAAGTAATACTAAATTTAAAATCTTAAAAAGTCCAAAGGTTTTAGAAATTTTCAATAGGGAGGAACAGCATGTTAATGATGATAGGGCACCAGGAACTATGGCCCTAAGGGGAAAAAAAGAAATGACTGGATCAATGATCTGATCACAATTAAACTAGTTTGATTGAGTGTTGCTGAACAAAGACTTGAGTGCAGATTCATAGTTCTTTGAAAGTGCCATCACTATCCACCTGTGATTTCAGTGTTTGGTATGCTTTCCTTTATTAGTCAGAGCATTGAGCACAGGAGTCAAGAGGTGATGTTGCAGCTGTACAAGACAGTTAGGTCATTTTTTGGACTATTGCAAGTAGTTCTGATCTTCCTGCTACAGGATGTTAAACTTGAAAAGGGTTCAGAAAAGATTTAAGACATTGCCAGGTTTGGAAGATTTGAACCATAGGCGAGATAATAGACTGGGACTCCCTGGAGCAGAAACTGATAAGAGTGGTAACCTTACATTTTCATAAGGTCATGAGGGGCATAGGTAGGAGAGTCCAGAACAAGAGGGCTTTGGTTTAGAGTGAGAGGAAGACTTAAAGAGGGACTCAAGGGGCAACTTTTTCCATGCAGAGGGTGGTACATGTATGGCATGAGTTGGCAGAGGAAGTGAACAAGTAGGAGGCTGAAAGAACACAGCAAGCCAGACAGCAGCTGGTGGCAGAGAAGTCAACATTTTGGGTTTAACCCATCTTCAGGAATGGGGGTGGATTTGAGGGGGGCTGTAGATAAAGAAGGTGAGGTAGGGATAGTCAAACACAGGTAGAGGTTTTGACCTGGTTGGTCAATGGGAGGAATGAATCCAGTTGATAGCTGAAAGGAAGGGTTGGTTTAGAGGAAGAGACTGGTACAATTCTAACATTTAAAAAGGCAGCTGGGTGTATGAATAGGAAGGGTTGAGGAATATAGGTCAGCTGCTGGGTTATGGGCCTAGATTAATGGGAGATATCTGGTCTGCATGGATGACTTGAGCCAAAGAGATCTTTCCGTGTTGTACAGCTCTACAAAGCTTAGTCTTTCCAGCAATACTCTTGAAGCATAAGTTGAACATATAACTGCTGCAGTTATGGGGAATGTGTCTTAAATGGAGTAAAGGAAAGCAGCAAAAAGTTATTTGCGCGAGATGCTCAAGCATGATAATGCTTACTATTAGTAAACTTTTGGTTAATGCCTAGCATTGTACTGAGTGTCTCGAAAAGGATCTTGAAAAATTTAGACCTAACAGAAAGCACATCAAATCCTAGTCTTTAGATCTGGGAGTGAGAGGGGGAAGTTAAAAGCATGGGAGAAGTTATAGTAAATATTAGAGCCAAACTGCACAAGAACTACTGCTACAAAAGTGATGGAGTGAAAGTGGTTGGAAAGTGTTACTGAAAGGTACACACCGAGGTGAGGAAACATTGTCTAAAAGCCAATGAAAGTGACTCATTTTCATGATGCAGATTAATGATTGAATGCTGCAAGACTCACTGCTTGGCTTCATCCAGTCATTAAGTAGTTGAGACCCAAGTCCAATATATTCTACTTTGCTGACATTCTATGTGGTCTTAACTCTGGATGGGAACAAATTGTTGAGGTGAAGTAATTGCACAAGGTAACAGGATAATGTAGACAAGTGTAAAGCTTTTCATTTTAAGACTGGAAATCTTACTTTTCCATTTAATATCGGTGCATCCTTGCACAATGTTAGGCATTTAAAATAGAACTAAAGTTACCTCCAGGGTGCTCATGATGCTGGAGCTTTGGTAATTTTACCAAAGATCAGAGTGAACCTCAATAATTTGACTGTGGGTAAACTTTCCTTGAAAGGATAACCATTGGTACAGTGAACCCACTGTCACATTCCTCGGATTCTCCACCTCAATGCCTTTTAACACTATGGCCTAATTTAGTGACAAACTCCACAGTTTGTAATTCCACTATCACCATCCCTTCCCAGTCCTAATTTATGTTTGGCAACATCTTGTTTGGGGCCCACCTCAGGTTAGAAAAGCATTGCTGCAGCCAGTCCAGCTGTCAGAATCTCATCCCTCATTCTTCCAGTTAAAAAGTCAACTAGGCCAAGTTGCAATTTATACAGCATAATGCTCTTTTTGGTCAAAACTATGTAGCTTTATAGCCTTGCCCTCCAGGCCCACATCTTGTTTAAAGTAGTGATCAGAGCTTTCAAAGTGAAATTTATAGGCATTTGAGTGTAATGACATTGAGATGAGTCATGGACTTTGATTAGATGGCCAACTTCAGCTGAAAAGCCATGGAGACTGGTACTACCTGCTGCACATGAGAATAGACATGCCAGAAGAAAAGCTATGTTGTGCCAAGACAAATCAACTTTTTTTTGAGTGGTTATATTTGCAACTACAAAAGTTGCATCCAAAATAGTCAAGTAAACTATACTATAGAATTACTTTAAAATAGTTTACATAAATATGGAGAGTTTGATATACTTCAAATCAGATTTTAAGATTATCAATGTCCCATGATCTAGTTAGAGTGCAACTAATCTAGTGTCATGCAAATTTCCCCACCCCTAGCCACTTGGGGCACGACAGACAAGCAGTTCTATGGAAGCAGAGTTGAAAAGAAAAATGGTTGAGGCTCTGGACGCCAATTAGTTCAGGTCCAACCCCACTCAAGTCCCAACCATTGCATGTCATGAATCAAAGACTGTTCCTTCAAAATATTCCTAGAATGCCCATAAGCCTTAAATCTAGAGGACAAGAATCTGGCAAGGGGAAATGCAAATAACTGAACAGTAACTAAGGCCTTTTGGATGGCATAACAAGTTTGAATAATGTACTAAAGTTTGATCTTTTTAGGAGGATTTAGGATCCTCAAAATATAGAGTACTGGTCCAACATCTAAACCAGCCACCCACCCAGCACCAGACTGGCTAAGAAAACCAAGCTTGTTCCTGTTCATGTAGGAAAGAAAACTTCATTGGAAGTACTTGGATTCTCCCTGATCAAATCAATGCTCAGATACTACAAAGTGCATTAATAATTTAATTCATATTGCACATTTACATTACAATTATGCTCCATAGGAATACAAAAACCAATATTCTTGCCAGGTCAGTACTGCATTAGAAACTGCAAACTACAGAATGCCACAATTCAGACAATATACTTGAAGCTGAATGTATTATCACAGGATATTCTCTTGCCTCGGCAACGGCCACATAACTCTTGACGGTGTGGTCTTTTTGGGTCAATATGACGCTTCTTCTGAGTGCAGGTGCAGCGGGTTTTGAAGCAAGTCTGAAGATAGAGACAAAGGTGATATTACTGCAGCATAATTCAGATCATGTCTAGTTCTACTAGAGTAGTCTTCCTGCTAAAGGGATTTCAATTTGAACTGTAACATTCTACTATAGTTGGAGTTTTATGTTTAACATTTCACAAGTGTATTTGTGAACCCAGAAAAATCCACAGGCCCTTAAGCATTAGGATGAACTAAAACATTCTAGCCTCAGGTGTATAGCTGAGGTCAGGGTGGTAACCATTCATCCAAAGTCAGATTTGGTAAACTGCCTGAATTGCACTTCAACCCACAATATTACTAAGTTAGTAATTAATCTTACTGACTTATTTACAATAGACTAGAACTACCATCAACTATGGAACTGATGATTAAGCTAGAACTTACCTGTCAATAGCTTCAAAGCTAGCTTCTGAAAACTGCTCAAGTTTGCTTTTTACTGAGGTGGAGGTAAAATTAAACCTTACCTGGCACAGAATAGCTTCCACCCTGTAGGGATTATACCCTTTATCACACTTGCGACAAAATTGCTTGAAGTAAACCTGAAAAATTAAAAATTCAATAGCAACTTAGTTTATCCCTGCCCCTTACTGAAGGAAAGGATAGATCAAAGTTTAATGACTGACTTAATAGAATTCAGTATTGAGTACAGTTACAACTACCAAATTTAGCAGTAAGCATCATTGAGGTGTAAGAGATGTAGTCTTATTTTGCAGATACTTGCTTGCACCAGCTGGTTAGTAGCTCATTTAAATCTGAACTAGGAAACCTACTCAGACAGTTGCTGAATAAGCAATTAAAAGCTCTCTGATTGCACTAATTTATGTTGTGATGTGGGCATCAAGTAGTTCTGGCCATAGTCAAGAGTCCAGCACATTGTGGCTCTGGGGTATTGAGCCACCCAGACAATGTAGGCAGATGACTTCATGAATGGTGGGAGCTAAATGGCACATTAAGTGGTTGATGTTAACCTAGCCTTTATTAGTTAAACATTTATCTATGGAGAGATAAAAATATACCAGAATATTTGGCATCTTGACTACCAGTCCAGTGGCATGATTATTGCCATTGAACCCCACCTTGTCCAAGATAGGTGGAAGTGAAAGTATGATGAATTCAAATGCACAAGTTATCATATGCATACTTTTAGATATCAAAAAGCAGATGCACATTAATGTTCTCTACTCCAGTTCAAGTTAGCACTGTCATAATTAAAATGGCTAGGTATCAGTTACTGGCAATTTGGAGACACTGGTGTTGGACTGCAGTGGACAAAGTTAATCACAACCCCAGCTTTAGACCAACAGGTTTATTTGGAAACACTACTCCATCAGGTGGTTGGGGAGAATAAAACAGCAAGACAATTTACAGCAAATTTAGTGTGATGTAACAAATTATATTGAAAAGACTTGGATTGTTTGTGCAGTCATCTTTTAGAATTACCATGTTGGTATCAGTTCTTTCATGTTTAAATTGCAAAACTAAGTTAATTCAAGTGAACTTTTACAATTGGTGTCATGACAGCCCAGATAAGATATTGAAGGTGTTAATGCAATCAGCACCACAATTAGTGAAGCTGCCATTTCTTGGATCAAAACCAAATTCTACTGTGTTGGACCCCAGTCAATATTTACATGATATTGTAAACTCAAACCAAGAGTGTTCTTGACTAAATCTCTTGGAATAATTTACAAGTGCCAAAATTCAAAATTTCCCAACTGATCTATTAACTACCTTGTTTGGAAAATTGCTAATTTAACTGCAGCTTTTTACTCTTCAATACTCAGTTTGAATGGAGGACAGGGGCACAGGAATTTTTAAAGTGGACCAGAAGAGGAGGAAACATGTCAGGTATAGACAGGATAAATCAGGTGAATTCTTGGTATAAAAAGTTAGGAATATACATCAGAAAAATTGAGGGCAAAAGGGGACATGAGATAGCTTTGGCAAATAGAATGGAGAATCCAAAAGGTTTTTTTACAAAACCATTAAGGACAAAAGGGTGACTAGGAAGAGGATAGGGCCCCTCAAAGTTCAGCAAGGAAGCCTTTGTGTGGAGCTGAAGGAGATGATAGGGGGGGGGGGGGGGGGGGGGGGAGGAAAGGAAGATACTAAATGAGTATTTTGCATCAATGTTGACTGTGGAAAAGGACATGGACAATAGAATAAAGGGAGATATATGGACATTTTAGGATGTCACAATCTCAGGAGAAAGTGCTGGATGTCTTGAAACAAAGGTGGAGAAAGCCCTAGGACCTGATCAGGTGTACCCTAGAACTAACAGTAAGCTAGGGAAGTGATTGCTGGGCCTCTTGCTGAGATATTTGTATCATTGATGGTCTAGCTGAGGTGCTGAAAGGCTGGAGGTTGGCTAACATGGTGCCACTAAAGGTGGCAAAGGCAAGCCAGGGAACTATTGACCAGTGAGCCTGATGTCATGGTGGGCAAGTTGGAGGGAATCCTGAAGGACAGAATGTATATGTATTTCGAAAGGCAAAGACTGATATTCAGCATGGCTTTTTGTGGGAAATCATGATTCAACTTTAAGTAACAAAGGACTAATGAGACATGATCAATATGGACTGCAGTAAAGCATTCAATAAGGTTTCCCCATGAGAGACTGCTTAGCAAGGATAGATTTCAGAATACAGGGAGAACTAGCCATTTTGGATACAGAACAGGCTCAAAGGTAGAAGACAGGGTGGTGGTGGTTTTTCAGACTAGAGGCCTGTGACCAGTGGAGTGCCACAGATCAGTACTGGGTCCTCATTTATATAAAAATGATTTGGATATGAACATGGAGATTCATCAAGTTTGCAGATGACACCATAATTGGAGGTGGCATGGACAGTGAATGTCACTACCTTCGATTACAATGGAATCTTGATCAGAGGGCCAATGGACTGGAGTGGCAGATGGAGTTTAATTCTGGTAAGTGTGAGGGGCTGCATTTTAGGAAATCAAAGCTTAGCAGGACTTATACACTTAATGGTAAGGTTCTCGGGAGTGCTGCTGAACAGATTTGGAGTGTAGGTTCATAGCTCAGGTAGATAAGATAGCAAACACCAGCTTGACTGCTTTTTTTATATTGGTCAGTACTGAGTACAGGAGTTGGGAGGTCATTTTGCAGCTGTAGTGGTTAGGCCACTGTTGGAATATCACTCGCAATTCGGGTCTCCTATCAGAAAGGATGTTGTGAAACTTGAAAGGGTTCAGAAAAGGTTTACAAGGATGTTACCAGGATTGAAGGAATTGAGCTATAGGAGGGGTTGAATAGGCTGGGGCTGTTTTCCCTAGTGTCAGGATAAGGGGTGATCTTATAGATGCTTATAAAAGCTGAGGGGCATGGATAGAATAAATAGACTGTCTCTTCCCTAAGGTGGGGGAGTCCAGAATATTGTGTGCAATTTTGGTCTCTTGCCCAGAAAGAGCACACATAAAACCTAAGTGTTCAGAAAAGATTTAAGGACGTTGCCAGGGTTGGTGAATTTGAGCTATAGGGAGGGGCTGAACAGGCTAAGGCTGTTCTCTCTGGAGAGAGGGGTGGAGGGGCATGGATACAGTAAATAAGCAGCCTTTTTTGCCAGGGGAGTCCAGAACTAGAGGGCATAGGTTTGGGGTGAGAAGGGAAGATATGAAGAGACCCAAGGAGCAACTTCCTCATGCAGAGGGCAGTCCATATATGGAATGAGCTGCCAGAAGTGGAGGCTAGTACAATTGGAACATTTAAAAGGCATCTGGATGGGTATATGAATAGGAAGGGTATGGAGTTGGGACTAGATTGGGATATCTTGTTGACATGGACAGGGACTGAAGGAGGGTCTGTTCTCATGCTGTACATGTCAAATTCTATGACCAGGGAAACAGTCCAGTAGTAACAGTCTGAACCACAGGATTGAGTGGGGATCTTTGATTCCTTAAGTTCTTTGCTAAAAACAGTAGTTCATACAGAAGCAGCCTAGTTGTTGGCTGAGAATTTGTCCTTTCACCACAAACAAACATTGTGCAAAAAAGGTATGAGGGAACACCACTTGTAGAAACTCCAATCTGGCAACATCTGGACAGAATCTTCTAATTTAAAGAAAGTTAATTATTGAAGACTTGTGGTAGACAAAAAGGCTGATGCTTTTAGTAACATGGTTGTTCTCTGCTGCACAGAATAGGCAATTGAGTCAAAACAGTCAAGCATTTTTAGACTATGCACAAAGTCATTGCAGTATCAAGTCATCCACTGCAAGATTAGTCTTAACTGAAGACTTTGTACCACATTCAGATATTGATTATATAGCAGTTTCTGAAGTGTTGGTTTCAAAGTAGTTCAATGACATTCCACTACCAAAAAGTGTGTAGTATGAGTTTATTACAAATCTGGAGAACTTCCTGAAATGGTCAGATTTGAAAGTATGGTGTGGAGTAGATTGTCAGATTAGTGGTTCAATTCTACACAATTTAGAACACTTAATGTTCAATGGCATTTACTATTGATCTTTAAGGATGCAGTCCATCTAAGGCCTAGATTCTAGACAGTGAAAGTGATTCTATTCCTGATGAAGGGCTTTTGCCCGAAATGTTGATTTCCTGCTCCTCGGATGCTGCCTGAACTGCTGTGCTTTTCCAGCACCACTTATCTAGAATCTAGATTGGCCGTTCAGTCTGTTAAACATTGAGCAACTTCGATATGCAAAGCAGGCATGAGCTTTTTCAAAAAAGGTAGTTAAAATTAAGCACAAAGTTAAAATGCAACTCAGGTAAGTTCTAATTTAAGATAATTAAAAACCTAATACTCAAATACAGGCCAGAGTTTATAACTAAGTGAGCAGGAAAGTCCCATTCCTAAAAAATAGAACCTCAAGACCACAAGCATGAAAGTCATGTTCACATCAGGAGTTATTAAAAATTGCAATTAGGACTTCACTAGTATAATGAGGACAGTGCAAAATGGAAGTTCAATTCTTTAATTAGGTGTTACTCACCCTCCCACTCCACCAAGGACATGCAGGCCCTTGGCCTCCTCCATCACCAGACCATAGCAACATGACAGTTGGAAGATGAGCACCTCATCTTCCACCTAGGAACCCTCCAACCACAAGCGATGAACTCATTTCTCTAGTTTCCTCATTTTCCCCTCCCCCACCTGGTCTCAGTCAAATCCCTTGAACTCAGCACCACCTTCCTAACCTCTCCAGCCTATCACCCTCACCTTGACCTCCTTGCACCTATCACATTTCCAACACCCCTCCCTACCTTTTATCCGAGCCTGCTGGACACTTTCCTCATTCCTGAAGGGCTCATGCCCTAAATGTCAATTCTCCTGCTCCTTGGATGCCACCTTACCTGCTGCACTTTCCCAGCAATACATTTTCAGCTCTGATCTCCAGTCCTCACTTTCTCCTCCATTTGAAACAGTACACTTTAGCTGCCAGAATTTAGATTCCCCATCCCCCAAGGGGAAAATTGTGGAAGCTTCAGTTTCCTGGGGAATTCAGATGGAGGGGCCAGGGAGTTTTGGGGGGGGGGGGGGAAGAAGGGAGGAGATGCTCCAGTTCTTTATTAAAAGGAGGGAGTCAATTCAATTTAGTAGATATTGAAGAGGCACTGCCACTGGTTAAAGAATTAAAAGGGAGTCAATTTTTAAACTGTCTAAAGAGATGTTGTTTCACAAGGAAAAAACATGTGAAACCAATGCCAGTATAAATTGACCATTGATTAGCAGATCAAGAAATGGAATAGCCTACCATTGCTCCAAAATTGAAAGTTAGTTGCATTGGAGAATTTGTTTATTAAATTAGCAGTTAGTTGGAGTGGTCATGGAAGTGAAACATAGGGGTGAGAGAATGCAAAATCCATTGTACACAGACTCCTGTTTACTTCTTGCAAGTAAAAATGCCACAGCACCAAGTCTTCCATTTCAAATTCTCAACTGACCGCAGAGCATTACCTTTTCCATTAAAGTTAATTCAAAATGCTTGTTTCATTGCATCCACCACAAGTCCCACTAAAGTTTAAAAACTTACCTTGTTGGTTCCAGAAATGCACCAGACATAAGCACTTTCCCATCGGATATTGCAGTCTTTGCAATGATAGTATCCATATTTCTGCTCCAGAAACTGAAAAATGGAAATTCATAAAAGCAATCGAGTGGGAACTAGTTGAGTAATAACAGGTCATAACTTTCTCCAAGAGTTGGAAGTGGCTTATAGATCAAAACTAAAGCTAGGACTTAAATGAAAAAAAGTTACCCCAAATCGAGTATATACAGAACCTCAGCCCCTGAGTTCCACCCCCCACACAAACTGAATATCTAAGGGAGATATGAAACATGTAACGCTATTATGCAAAAATTGAAGGCTGTTATTTCAATTTGTTACATTTTGAAAACGCTCGCTTGCTTTAAACGAAGAGATTAGGGAGCGCACAATTTCACTGTTGCACCAAGGTCACATGTGAACACCATCCTCCATGTGGAAAGTTTATTTAAAGACTTCATGTTTGGTCACGAGTGACTTCAGTGATGGGATTTTGCTCATTAAAGTTTTGTTGGTTTTAATTACCTGAAATCTGAACTTCTGGCTGTTTTCGCCTGCTTTGGTTTCTTGCTTGTTCTCCTGCTCAGATTTGGCTTGGTCCTCTTCCTTCAGAGCAGCCTTGTCCAGGTTTGCCCGCTCAGACAGAGGGGCCCCCGCTTGTTCCTGTTGTGACGGGGGATCATTCTCCCAGTCTTCCGAATGGGTCTTCTCTTCCTCCTCCTGCAGCTGCCTCCCTGGAGCAACATCTTTCTCTCCTGGGCCCCGATCAAATGCCGGCGAGTAGATGGCAATGGGCCGAGAGAACCGCACGACCGTCGGAGACTGGGATGAGGCTCCGTCAGGCTCTGGGTCATCACCGGCTTCTGCAGCTCCTTCAGGGGACGGTGAGCGGCTCCGCGCCCCTGCTCCTTCAGGGACTGCTCGCCTCTTCTGGCGAGGAAGTGTCCTGGGCCCCAGGGAGCACTGGACAGAAGCATCCACTTTCGGGTTCACCTGGATCCCAATCTCTTTGGTATTTGCTTTTCTCAGGCGTGGGGTCAGGTTGGGGTTCACTTGGGAGAGAATAGCTCTCAGCTGTGCCCTCTTGTAGTTATCCAAATATTCAACCGCTTCCACAGTCCCATGCGGGTAGGTCTTCCGACTCCAATTCTGCTGCCTTGATTTCGAGTTGTTATAAGCATGTGTATTGAGGGGTGAATACACAAACCCCTCCATTCCCAAAACCAAAGTTCAGAAGTAGAACGAAACACACGATGTCTTTTTATGTAGGTTCAATTAAGTATTCCCCTCCTCCCCCAAATTGGGATTAATCAGTACGAACCAGTTCAAAGTTGAGTTTTTAATTGATAAATCAATTGTGCAATTGTCTATATTAGACCGATTTACAAGAGTGAGACTAAATGCTGCATTCTGTCATCTGTGTTTATGATTACACCTACTGTAGAGATTAGAGATCATTTCTAATTTCATTCGGACTGAGAGGCTAAATTGGCTATCTCAATTGTTTTCTCAAGTGACTGTAAAATGTCTGCTCAGGAAAAATGCAGAAAAGCCAATTCCTCAAAATCATGGCACATCAGTTACATTATTCTGTCTGTGGGATCATGTATCTAAACTGAGTTTTGCACTTTCCCCATTACACCAGTGGCAACATTTATTAAAAAGTATTTAACCACCCCAATGTGTTAGAGCAGGAGGAGATCCTTTGACTCTGAAGGCTGCTCCACCAATTAACAAGCTCAGGGCAGATCTGACTGCAACTTGAACTCTGCATTCCTCCTGCTTCAGAAAATCATTGCTGGGAGCTGAGATCCACTTGGAAATAACTAAGAATCCCATCAAAGCCATGATCATCTATTTTCCTCTCAAATTGTTCTACGTCTGCTACAGATAACTCATCTCCTACATTTTTGTCCATTAATTTGTGAATCTCTAAATTTACATACTAACATTTGACTCAGGAACAGGAGTAGGCCATGAGCCTTCAAACCTGCTCAAATAGTCAATAAGATCATGGCTTTTCTGATTACTCCATATGCCTGCTCACCAACAATAACCTTTCAATCTTGTGCTTATCAAGACTTTGAGTAAAAAATGAGGTCTGCAGATGCTGGAGATCACAGCTGAAAATGTGTTGCTGGTCAAAGCACAGCAGGCCAGGCAGCATCTCAGGAATAGAGAATTCGACGTTTCGAGCATAAGCCCTTCATCAGGAATGAGAGAGTGTAGCCAAGCAGGCTAAGATAAAAGGTAGGGAGGAGGGACTAGGGGGAGGGGCGATGGAGGTGGGATAGGTGGAAGGAGGTCAAGGTGAGGGTGATAGGCCGGAGTGGGGCGGGGGTGGAGAGGTCAGGAAGAAGATTGCAGGTTAGGAGGGCGGTGCTGAGTTGAGGGAACCGACTGAGACAAGGTGGGGGGAGGGGAAATGAGGAAACTGGAGAAATCTGAATTCATACCTTGTGGTTGGAGGGTTCCCAGGCGGAAGATGAGGCGCTCCTCCTCCAGCCGTCGTGTTGTTATGTTCTGCCGGTGGAGGAGTCCAAGGACCTGCATGTCCTCGGTGGAGTGGGAGGGAGAGTTAAAGTGTTGAGCCACGGGGTGGTTGGGTTGGTTGGTCCGGGCGTCCCTGAGGTGTTCTCTGAAGCGTTCCGCAAGTAAGCGGCCTGTCTCACCAATATAGAGGAGGCCACATCGGGTGCAGCGGATGCAATAGATGATGTGTGTGGAGGTACAGGTGAACTTGTGGCGGATATGGAAGGATCCCTTGGGGCCTTGGAGGGAAGTGAGTGTGGAGGTGTGGGCGCAAGTTTTACATTTCCTGCGGTTGCAGGGGAAGGTGCCGGGGGTGGAGGTTGGGTTGGTGGGGGGTGTGGATGTGACGAGGGAGTCACGAAGGGAGTGGTCCTTGCGGAACGCTGTTAGGGGAGGGGAGGGAAATATATCCTTGGTGGTGGGGTCCGTTTGGAGGTGGCGGAAATGACGGCGGATGATACGTTGTATGCGGAGGTTGGTGGGGTGGTAGGTGAGAACCAGTGGGGTTCTGTCTTGGTGGCGGTTGGAGGAGCAGGGCTCAAGGGCGGAGGGGCGGGAAGTGGAGGAGATGCGGTGGAGGGCATCGTCGATCACGTCTGGGGGGAATCTGCGGTCCTTGAAGAAGGAGGCCATCTGGGCTGTGCAGTGTTGGAACTGGTCCTCCTGGGAGCAGATGCGGCGGAGACGAAGGAATTGGGAATATGGGATGGCGTTTTTGCAGGGGGCAGGGTGGGAGGAGATGTAGTCCAGGTAGCTGTGGGAGTCAGTCGGTTTATAATAGATGTCTGTATTGAGTCGGTCGCCCGAGATAGAGATGGAAAGGTCTAGGAAGGGGAGGGAGGAGTCTGAGACAGTCCAGGTGAATTTCAGGTCGGGATGGAAGGTGTTAGTAAAGTTGATGAACTGTTCAACCTCCTCGTGGGAGCACGAGGCAGCGCCGATACAGTCATCGATGTAGCGGAGGAAAAGGTGGGGGGTGGTGCCAGTGTAGTTGCGGAAGACGGACTGTTCCACATATCCTACGAAGAGGCAGGCATAGCTGGGGCCCATGCGGGTGCCCATGGCAACTCCTTTAGTTTGAAGGAAGTGGGAGGATTGCAAAGAGAAGTTATTCAGGGTGAGGACCAGTTCAGTCAGTCGAAGGAGGGTGTCAGTGGAAGGGTACTGGTTGGTGCGGCGGGAAAGGAAGAAGCGGAGGGCTTTGAGTCCTTCGTGATGGGGGATGGAGGTGTACAGGGACTGGATGTCCATAGTGAAAATAAGGCGTTGGGGACCGGGGAAGCGAAAATCCTGGAGGAGGTGGAGGGCGTGGGTGGTGTCCCGAACGTAGGTGGGGAGTTCTTGGACTAAAGGGGACAGGACCGTGTCGAGGTATTGGGAGATGAGTTCGGTGGGGCAGGAGCAGGCTGAGACAATGGGTCGGCCGGGGCAGGCAGGTTTGTGGATTTTGGGCAGGAGGTAGAAACGGGCGGTGCGGGGTTGTGGGACTATGAGGTTGGAGGCGGTGGATGGGAGATCCCCTGAGGTGATGAGGTCATGGATGGTCTGGGAGATGATGGTTTGGTGGTGGGAGGTGGGGTCGTGGTCAAGGGGGCGATAAGAGGAGGCGTCCGCGAGCTGGCGTTTGGCTTCAGCCGTATAAAGGTCAGTGCGCCAAACTACCACCGCACCTCCCTTATCAAGACTTTATTGACCCACCTCTTAAAAAGAGTCAAATTCTCTACTTCCAACGCCTTTTGAAGAGAGTTCCAAATACAACCCTGTGAAGAAAAAAAAGCTTGCCTCTGTCTTAAATGGACACTCATTTTTAAACAGTAACCCATAGTTGTGGATTTTCCCACACGAGGAGACATCCTCTGCACATTTGCTCTGGAAAGCATCCTTGAGCTGTTATCTGTTTGAACTAAGGCATTTCTTCCACCCCAGTGAATACAAGCCTAGCCTTTTCAACCTTTTTCTCACAAAACAACTCAAGAAGCATTCCCTCTAATTTTCTTTCTGGTTTTGCAGGTCTCCAAGTTTTATGCACAGCAATGAGTTCCACAATTGGAAATCAGTGCCAAAGTAAGCATCCTAACACTGATCACCACAGAACCTTGGAGTGACCACAAACACAAACCACCCAGCTCAAAGGGAATGTTGTTCCTGGGGATTAGTCTAGTAAACCTTCTCTGCACTGATTCCAACACATTCACATCTTTCCTTAAATAAGGAGATAAACATCACAGACTACCTTCGATGCAATCACACCTGCATTCTGTATAACTGAAGCACAATGTCCTACTTTTGTATTCAATTCCCTTTGCAATAACCCCAACTTATTAGCTGCCCTAATTACTTGTACCTGTAAACTCTCCATTTGCACTTGATGTACTAGGATTCTGGTCATGTAATTCTTGTGGAGCAGTGGTAGTGTCCCTACGTCTGAGCCAGGAGACCAAGGTTCGAGTCCCACCTGCTCCACAGGGATGTGATTACATCTCTAAATAGATTGATTTAAAAATATCAGTACTAGGACTCTGAGATCCCTAAGAGTCTGCAATCTTACACCTGGATAATCTTGCATTTAGAAAATATGCTTCCTGCAAAAATGGATAGTTTCATATTTCCTCACATTACCCACTAAGGTAACCTACCAATAATCCTTTGTGGTGTCCTTATCTCCCCATCACAAATTTCCCAGTTATCTTTGTGATGTCAGCAAATTTAGCACCCATACCTTCAGTGCCTTCATCCAAGTCATTGTCAAAAGTTGAGGTCCTGATCCCTGTGATACACCACTTATTATATTTTGCCAGTCAGAAGAAGACACATTTATGCTTACTTTTCTATTCATGGTAGTTAGCCAATCTTCTACTCACCCTATACCATGAATTTTAAAAATTAATTATTCATTGGAAGTGGATGACACTGACTAGGCCAGCATTTATTGCCCATCCCTAGTTGCCCAGATGGCAATTAAGAGACACCAACTTTGTCATGAGTCTGGAGACACATGTTGGCAAGACTAGATAAAGATGGCAAATTCCCTTCCCTAAAGGGCATTAGTGAATTAGATCGAGTTTTACAATAATTGACGGTGGTTACATGGCCATCTGGTGTTTTTATTCCAGATTTTTATTAAATTCAAATTTTATAATTTACCATGGTGAGATCTAAACTGGTTTCCCTGGGTTGTAAGGCTGCAGTTTTGGATTACTAGTCTAGTAACATTACAAATAGAACATCACTTTCTCCTCATCGTTGAAGCACTTTAGCAAAAGATTTCTGGAAATAAGGGTACAGAACTTCTACTGGCTCTCCTTTTTCCACATTTGTCACTTCATCAAAGAACTAAAAGGAATTAGTGAAAATGATTTTCCTTTCATAAAACTGTGTTTACTTTGTCTGATTACTGTCAGTTTTTCCTACACAATACCACCTCTAGTATAGCCTGCTCTGTACCCGATTAATTCAACTTCTCAGGTGCCTTTACCCATCTCATTTTTCCAATCAATATGGAGTTTAAAATCCTCAATGATCATTCCATCATAGAATGCTATGGATAAAGGGGAAACGGTGGAAACAATAAAAGAAATAAAAGTAAAAGCACACAGAGTAGATGAGCCACTGGCGAGCAGGAGCCTGCTGCACCACGACTCCGCCACCATCTTGATTGGATTGGTATTTTAGACTTTAAATAAAGTAAGGTACTTAGTTTGTGTTTAAGTCCCCAGTCGTTCTTTTTCATCTCTCTTTCTTAAAAGAAACTTTGATAGTTTAATGTTGACACTGGTTTAAAAAAAACTAATTACACAAATTGTAAAGAGCAGGCAACCCTTCAAACATAAAGAACAAGAATACTACAATAATTAATAAATTAAATACAATACAATAGTGATGGCAAGATGCATTGCAGCTGTAGCAAGTGGGAGCTGCTGGACTTTGAGATGATCTAGGTCGAACACATAAAGTCATTGAGATGTACAGCATAGAAACAGACTCTTCGGTCCAACTCGTCAATGCTGACCAGATATCCCAACTCAATCTAGTCCCACCTATCAGCACCCAGCTCTAAAACCTTCTTATCATATACCCATTCAGATGCCTTTTAAATGTTGTAATTGTACTAGCCTCAATCACTTCTTCTGGCAGCCATTCCACACATGCACCACTCTCTGCATGAAAAAGTTGCCCCTTAGGTCTCTTTTATATCTTTCCCCTCTCACCCTAAACCTATGCCCTCTAGTTCTGGATTCCCCCTCTGTAGGGAATTTTTAAAGTTTGAGGAGCTGGAGTCCAAGCTGCAGGCATTGCCCTACATTAGGGAGGGGCGTGTTACCTGGATATTTTGTTCCAGGAAATGGTCACAGACCTCAGATTAGATGATGAAAAATTTGATTTCTGATCAGGGACAGGAAAATGAGGCAGGGTTGGGGACCTGAGGGTAGTTCAAGGTTCCTCAGTCCCTGTAATTGTTCAGTAGTCATGAGAAACTTGGAAGTTGTTTGATTGAGATTACGAACTGAATGGAAGATAAACAAATTAATCATGGTACAGTAGTAAGGAAGCCAGTCAAGTTAGGGAGCAAATGAAATGCAGGCTACAGTATAATTAGGGGAATATTAACTCTTCTCTATCACCACTGCCTAATACTATTAGTGTGAGTTCCAATGTTTGTATTACGTGTCTTGTGCTATGTGGAGGATATCTCATTAGAAGTGAAGAGGAACTTGGAGTGAGAGATGAATGATTCAGTTGGTGTCATCCACATTGGTATCAACATGGTTGACAGAACTAGAAAGGAGGCTTAGCTGAAAGAAGATTTGAACAGGTAGGAGTTAAACTGGAAACAGAAATTCCAAGATAATATTTCTGGTTGTTGTGGTTCTGTTCACCGAGCTGGGAATTTGTTTTGCAGATGTTTCGTCCCCTGTTTGGGTGGCATCCTCAGTGCTTGGGAGCCTCCTGTGAAACGCTTCTGTGATGTTTCCTCTGGCATTTACAGTGATTTGTATCTGCCGCTTCCGGTTGTCAGTTCCAGCTGTCCGCTGCAGTGGCCAGGATATTGGGTCCAGGTCGATGTGCTTATTGATTGAATCTCTGGATGTCTGAGGGAAAGACAACGGAAGGAGGACACGCCACAATCCAAAGGACTAGCCACACTACCATACATCAAAAACATTTCTGAACTGACAGCCAGACTACTGCGACCACTAGGACTCATAACAGCACACAAACCAACAGCCACTCTCACACAACAACTCACCAGGATGAAGGACTTGATATCCAGCATGAGCAAAACCAATGTAGTGTACAAAATCCCATGCAAGGACTGCACAAAACACTACATAGGACAAACAGCTAACGATCCGCATCCATGAACACCAACTAGCCACGAAACGACATGACCAGCTATCCTTAGTAGCCACACCCTCAGATAACAAGCAACATGAGTTCGACTGGGACAACACTACTATTATAGGACAAGCCAAACAGAGAACAGCCAGGGAATTCCCAGAGGCATGACACTCATCCTCAGATTCAATCAATAAGCACATCGACCTGGACCCAATATACCGGCCACTGCACCGGACAGCTGGAACTGACAACCGGAAGTGGCAGAGACAAACCACTATAAATGCCGGAGGAAACATCCCAGAAGCGCTTCACAGGAGGCTCCCAAGCACTGAGGATGTCACCTAGACAGGGGACGAAATATCTGCAACATAAATTCCCAGCTCGGTGAACACAACCACAACAACAACCACCCGAGCTATAAATCTTCTCCTAAACTTTGAATAATATTTATGGATTGCTACATGAGTCACAGACAAATTGGCATTGAGTAAATAAAGACAAAGAGTTAGATACATGGATCAAAGAAATATGTGGCAAAATGGGTTTCAGTTCATGAGATTTTGCACCAATACTAGGGTTGAAGGAATCCATTCCTGTAGGATGGACTTCACTTGAACTATGCTGGGACCAGTCCCCTGGCAAATTGAATAGCTAGGGCTGTCGAGAGATTTTTAAACTAAATGTTGAAGGGGGACGGGAGGGGGCGGGAAGTACAAGGTTTTGGAGAGAAGATATATCTACTGGTTTATAGTCAAAAGAATTTGGCAGTATTGGCAGGATAGCTATTTAGATAATGATAGGACATCATGGACAAATATAAAGTATAGCAGCAAATAGGGTTAAATGGTGAAAAATATAAAATGAAATTAGTGAAACTTTATTTCAATGGAAGTAGTATTCAGAACAATATGAATGAATAGGTCACAAGTAGAGGTTAATGGATAGCCATTATGTAGACAGATTTATAAGAATATCAAAGCTGGATACTAAATATTCAGGATTATGTGATTTTCAAAAGGACTGACAAGAAGGAAAGGGTGGTGGGGTAGCATTTTTAGTACAAAATGGAATAAGTTTGATAACAGTAATGATCTCAGATCAGAAGAAGTAAAATCCATATGGGTGATGTTAAGAAATAATAGGGGGATGAAGACAATGGTGGGGGAATAGTCTGTGAGTCTCTAAGATGTATTTCCACGGTATGGCAGAATACAGCAGGGAATAATGAAGGCATATTAAAAAGGACAGTACATTATTCATGGGCGACCTTAAACTACATGTGGATTGGGAAATCAAATTGATAGAAGTAGTCATGAGGAATAATTCGTAAGAGTATTCAGGACAGTTTTCTGGAACAATATATTGTAGATCCAAACAGCAATCAGGCAGCATGATAGCTCAGTGGTCAGCACTGCTGCCTCACAGCATCAAGAACCCACATGAGATTCCAGTCTTTGGAGACTGTGTGTGTAGTAGCATGATCTCCCTCTGCCTGTGTGGGTTTCCTCTGAGTGTTCCAGTTTCCACCCACAGTCCAAAGATGTACAGGTAAGGTGGATTGGCCATGCTAAATTGCTGAACGTGGTGCTGGAAAAACACAGCAGGTCAGATAGCATCCAAGGAGAAGGAAAGCCAGGTGAAGGGCTTTTGCCCGAAATGTTGATTTCCTGCTCCTCGGATGTTGCCTGACCTGGTTTGCTTGTCAACTCTAATCTCCAGCATCTGCAGTCCTCACTTTCACCATGCTAAATTGCCCCAGAGTGTGCAGGCTAGCTGGGTTAGCCATGGTAAAAACTCCATGTGGGGTTACAAGAGAGGGGATGTGTCTAGGTGAGATGCTCTTTGGAAGGTTGGTGCTGACTCGATGGGCTGAATGGTCTCTATCTGTGCTGTAGTTCTTCCATGATTCTATTTTGGAATCATAGAATCCAAAATATACTCAGAGTAAAAAACTTCCTAAAAAACAATGACCATAACATGATAAAATTTAGAATTCAATTTGAGAGTAAGAAGCATGGGTCAGAAAGAACTGCCCTAAACATAAACAGGCATAATTACAAAGCAATGAGCACAGAGTAGCTGGAGTTGACTAGGAAAGGAATTTAACAGAAAAGACAGTGAATAGCAGACATTGAAGAAAATATTTCATGATCCACAACAAAATTGTATCAAAGTGAGCAAGACGGATTCTAGGAAAGAGATAAAATAACCATGGTTAACCCAGTTAAAAATCACACAACACCAGTTTAAAGTCCAACAGGTTTAACTGGAAGCACTAGCTTTCAGAGCGACGCTCCTTCATCAGGTGGTTGTCTCCAAATCATGATTAACCCAGAAAGTGGAATTCAAATAACACTGAAAGAAAAAAAGCATACAATGTGGCAAACATTAGTGGTTACTACAGCATTGAGAAAGTTAAAAAACTAATAGTGATGACCAAAAAAAGAAAACAAACTTTGAGGGTAAACGAGCAAAATAGATGAAAATGCAAGTTAGAACTTCTTTAAATATACTGTATAAGGAAGAGAGTGGCCAATGTGCACATGAGCTCCTGAAAGAATGAGACTGAGGAATACTATCTGGGAAACAGAAATGGGAGAGGAAATGAGAAAAGGTACAAATAGCATTGTGAAAATACCAAATAATCAAGGAGAAAAAGAGGATGAGGAAATAAATACAAAAGCTTTCACGAGAGAATAAATACTAGGGAAACTATTGGAGCTAAAGGCTGTTAAGTGCCCTGTTCTTGATGAGTTGCACCCTAGGATATTAAAACAAGTAGCTGCAGAGATAATGGATACACTGGTAGTAATCCTCCCAGAATCCTTTGATTCTGGATGAATTTTAGAAGATTGGAAAACTGCGTATGTAACACTCTTCTCCAAAAGGGAGCGAGACAGAAAACGGGTAATTATATGCCAGTTTAACAACTGTCATTGAAAAAATGTTGGAGTCTATTGCAAAAGTTGCAATAGCAAACCATTATACACTTTTCGCTATACTCCTGTACCTCTGTACTTGAGTACATGCAACAATAAAATCTATATCTGTCTTTTGTAACACAATATTGTTATGACACAGGGTAAACCCTCCTGCTTAATTTAAAACCAGCAACTCAGAAAAGATTTATCCCATGCAGTAATCTGTAAAACTTTGAGTGTCCAAGAACTATTTAAGGTAAAAATTAACAACTTTATTTCTTAAAATATAACAGAGAATAATTAACTAACAACTATTTACAAGTCTTTACTCTAAGCTAGCTTTTGCCTTCCCTTCTATAATACTAGTCCGAAAAAAACTCCCGATCACAATTTACAAAACAAAACATCTCAAAACCAGGCAGCTTTCGTTCTTCTCGATAGTCCTGTCTTTTCTTCTTCTTGGGGATCCTGCTTCACAGGTTACTGATCGTTAAGGTACCTTTTATGAGAGCTATTTTTTGGGCAGTGTGCAGACATTGTTAGATTGGCAGTTCTCCTCTCAACTGTTCAATTTCCCCTGGTCTTATACCTCCAAAGCTTTGGATTGTGTCATTGGCTTTTAAGATTATCAATATACTAAATTCAAACTGATTGGAGTTTGGTTTTTTGGGGGGTATAATTTCAACTGATTGTCCTAACTCAAATCTGTTTTGTCATTTCGATGCAACCAGCTGATCAAGTTGTTTCACCAAATGTTACATTTTTTCAGAACACTTGGTTCTGTCAGGTAGTTCTATTGCTTTTAATTCTCTTAAAGGTACAGTACGCCCACATCTTCATAACAATATAACCAAGCAGAGTCAGCAAGGTTTCGTGAAGGGAAATCATGTCTGGCAAACTTAGAATTCTTCAAGGAGGTAATAATTCCAATAAGTGAAGGGGAAACCAATAGATGTAATATATTTGGATTTCCAAAAAGATGTCCATGAAGTTATCCCATGTAAGGCTATGTTGAAACATACAAGGTTCTTAGGAGACTTGACAGGGTAGAAACTGAAAGATTATTTCCCCTTGTGAGAGAGACTAGAACTGGGGACGGTGGGGACCATAATCAGTAACCAAGAGGTTGTCCATTTAACCCACATCTTCGTAACACTTCCCCCTGAAGAAAATAATGAACCATCATAATGAAAAGATGGCAGCATTTTTTTTCTCTACTTTTTAAACACATTATCCTAACATATAGATAACTTTAATATAAGTTCATCTTAACTTCTTCTCATATACCTGTGTAAGTATAACATGAAATAAAGACAAATATCATCTAAACCCTATCAGTTAAATCAGCGATAACACATCTGCGATTATATTCTTCTGACCGGCACCATGTATGAGTTTTAAATTAAAAGTCTGTGACATAAGACTCCAATGAAATAGTCTCATATTCTTGACTTCAAAGCGTTCTAAGAAAATAAGTGGATTGTGATCAGTTACACAACCATCTCCGACACATTGTTCATGACATACACATTAAAATGTTGTAAGGCCAGTACCAAACCCAATAGTTTATTTTCGATTGTGGAGTATTTCCTCTGGTAGGTGGTGATTGTCTTCGAAAAGTAACCAACTGGCAGTTCAATCCCATCCTCATCTTCCAGCTCCAACTCCGATGTCACGAGCATCTATGGTGACTTTAAAAGATTTTGAAATGTTTGGTGGAGGCTAAAATTAATTTGGTGGTTAATTTGGCTTTCAAATGGTCAGATGCCTTCTGGCACTTCTCTGTCCACTGAAACTTTGTGCTCTTCTTCAGCAAATCAGTTAATTGTGCTACTACATTGCTGAAGTTTGGAACAAACTTGCAATAGAATCTCCTGAGTCCTAAGAATCGAAGCACCTCTTTCTTCGAGGTTGGTCGTGGAAGTTCCTCGATGGCCTTCGTCTTTGCGTTCCTTGGGTCAACCTTCCATAACCAATGTTATGTCCCAAGAATGTCACCTCTGCTTTCGCGAATTCCATTTTATTTAAGTTTATCACAAGTTTTGCTTCTCATAGTCGTTCAAAGAGCTCTGCCAACTGTACCATGTGATCTTTCCAGGACTTACTAATGATCACTACATTGTCCTAATAGACTGCACAGTTTGTTAAGCCAGCCAAAACTCATGAGTCTTTGGAATGTGGTGAGTGGGTTCTTCATTCCAAAGGACATCACTTCAAACTAATATAGCCCATTTGGGGTTACAAATGCAGAAATTTATTTTGCCGACTCTGATAAAGGTACCTGCCAGTAACCACACATTAAGTCCAACTTGGTGATGTAACTGGCTTGTCCTACTTTCTCAGAATTGGATATGAGTCTGTTTTACAACGTGCTGATCTTCCAATAATCCATGCAGAATCATTGAGTCCTATCCGATTTGGGAACTAAGAAGATCGGCAAACTCCACTCGCTCTGGTTTGGTTTGATGATGTCCTCATCGAGCATGGCCTCCACTTCCATCTGGACCTGCCTGGCTTTGAAAGGATTTAGGCGGTCGGGGTGTTGTTTTATCGGAGCAGTATTCTCTATGCCTTCTTCATGTACAATAGCATTAGTCTCCCCATCTGATTTTTACATATGTCCTTATATTGCAGTAACAAATATTTCAACTGTGTTCTATGCTCCTGAGACAGATAGCTTACTAACCTATCCCACTCCTCAAGGACTTCTTCATGTTTTAATCTAATTTGAGGCACATCAAAATCCACATCATCTGGTTTTGATTCCTCACTCTGCGGGGCTGTAACTACACCTGTTTCTCCAGCTCTTTCTCCCGATTATAACATAGCCTCAACATGTTCACACGACATACTCGATACCTTTTTTTCTGTCTGGCATCTTTACCAATTAGTTCACCTGACTCAACTTTGTCTCAATTTGATAGGGACCACTAAACCTGGCTTTGAAGGGATCTCCTATCATTGGTAACAGTGCTAACACGTAATCCCCTTGGGAAAACATCCGAGTCTCAGAGCTTTTATCTGCCATCTGCTTCATTCTACACTGTGCCCTCTTTAGGTGCTGTTTAGCTGACTCACCTACTCAATTTAGTCTCTCTTTCAACTCCGATACATAATCAAAGTGTGGGATCTCCGACTTTGATCCTGTCAACTTTCCTAAATTAATTTCAAAGGGCCTCTCAGTTCATGACCGAATATTAATTCAAAGGTAGTAAAAAGAGTAGGTTCATTTGGAGCATATCTAGTGGAAAATTATACAAATGGGATACCTTTATCTCAATCATTCGATTAGTCCTGACAGTACGCTCTCAAGATAGTCTTCAAGGTCTGATGCCACCTTTCTAAAGCTCCCTGGAATACAGGATGATATACACTAGATTTAAAGTGCTGTATACCTAAGCCATCCAGAACCTCCTTAAACAGCCTAGCAGTAAAATTTGATCTTTGGTCCAACTGAATCTCTCTGGGTAGCCCATACCGTGTGAAGAAAGCTACTAATTCTTCTACCACCCTTTTTGCCTTGATACTCCATAATTGAATTGCCTCCAGAAATCTGGTAGACACATCCATTACGGGTAACAAATACTGGTTTCCAGTTTTAGTTCTTGGGAGGGGATCTACACAATCACTTATAACCCCCATGAAAGGTTCTTCAAATGTTGGAATAGGCAACAAAGGTGCTGGTTTTATTACGGCCTGTGGCTTACCTACCATTGGCATGTATGACATGTTTGACAAAAGTTAATCCTTGTACATTCCAGGCCAATAAAAATGATTTTGCACCTTAGCCTGAGTCTTTCGTACCCCTAGTTGACCTCCTATAGGTAGTTCATGTGCTACCAGTAACATTACTCTTGTCTGTATGCTACTGGCAATGCAATCTGGTGCACTTTGGCCCATGTCTCCTCTGCACTAACCTGCCATGGTGTCCATTTCTGACTTAGGATTTTATCTTTCAGATAATAACCCTCCGAAATATTCTCTGCCTCCTTTTCAGAGTACACAACTACATATATATCTTGTATCGTCTTCTCTTGCTGTTGCAAGTCTCTTAGTCTTTCAGGGGTAAACACTTCTGTCTGACCCTCTGTCTGTTCAGGTGTTTTCTGCACGATGACATCAAACAGGGTGTCCACTAACTGAACCTCAACTCCTTCATCTTTCTCTTTACTTTTTGCTTTATGATGTGACTTATGATAATGCAATCTGGTTACCACACACTCTGAGAAAATTCCAGGATATTTCTGTTTTAACTCCTCAGTTTCTTGGTCTTCCTTGGGCTTCTCCACAACAAGGGATGTCTCTCCCACCTTGGATCCTGCCAAATCATTCCCAAGAACAAACTGAATTTGTTCTCTGATACTGATACTCTGCCAATCATTCCCACTGTAACTTCCCCAGTCTTGAGTTGACACTCCAACCCTATCATACATATGTCCATTTATCCCACAAATTACAACACTCTCAGGTAACAGATCAGAAAGAGTCCATATTCGCTCATCCCTTACTATCAGCGATTGGTTAGATCCTGTAGCTCTCACAATTGTAACTTCTTGTCCTTCTCTCCCTGTCCTTTCTGAGTAAACTTTACCACAGAGGCGAATTCTATGTAGAGATCAGGTACTGACTTCATACCCAGCCCCTGCCTAGGCTGTGCACTCTCTCTGCAGCTCCTCGGCTCTTCTTAGGGTCTCCTTTACTACTTTCACTAATGTCATTGGCTTAGCTTCTTTTACCACATCTTTTCCCACAGTGCTTTTCTTTAACCTCCAGCATTGTGACTTTACGTGTTCCACTTTACCACAGTGGAAACACCGGAGGCCTTTCATTTCCTTTACACCCTCTTGGGCTTCTTTTTTTTTCATCCTGTGGTAAATTCTTACCAGTGGTCTCTACTCTTGGTTTTGTAGTGTAGAATCTACCCTTCTCCAACTTCTATCCCTCACAGAACAAAACTCTGGGCGGAAGGTTGTCTTATACACTAACAAGTACTTATCTGCTAATTCTGCTGTCTTTCTCACTTGCTGAACTTTCTGTTCCTCCACGTGAATTCTTACCATCTCTGGAAATGAGTTTTTCAACTCCTCCAGCAGAATAATCTCTCTTACAGCCTCCAAATTCTGATCTATTTTCAAGGAATGTACCCATCGATCAAAATGACTATGTTTAATTCTTTAGAACTCAACGTAACTTTGACCTGATTCCTTTTTTGTGTTTATGAACCACTGTCTATATGCTTCTGGTACCAAATCATAAGCACATAAAATAGCCTGTTTAACCTTTTCATAATCTCTTGACCCCTCATCTGACAGTGCAGCAAATCCCTCATTAGCTCTGCTGACCAGTTTAGTCTGAACCAGCATTACCCATAAATCGTAGGACCACTCCATCTGCTTAGCCAATTTTTCAAATTGAATAAAGAAGGCTTCAACATCTTTCTCGTCAAAATGTGGAGAGTTTTGACACATTTATATATATATATATACACACACACACACACACACACACACATCACTACCTTCTCTTCCAATCTTCATCCTGCTAACTTTGCTAATTCGCAACGTCTCAAGTTCAAATTCTCTCCCTTTTTGTCTCTCCCTTTCTTCTCTCTGCTCAGCTAAGAACCTTCTTTCTCTCTTTTTCCTTTTTTTTTACTCTTTCTCTCTTCTCTCTCTTTCTATTCTTCTCTCTCTCTCCCTTTGTTTTTCTTCTAACTCCATTTTCCTCAATTGCAACTGAGGCTTTTCTACCTCTACTGCACTTGTCTGTTTCTCTGATACACCTAAGTGTTTGAGTAATTCCCTTACAAATTAAGCTCTACTTTTGTCCTTAGTTAAACCCAAACCAAACTTATTTGCTAATTCTAAAAGTATGGCCTTTTTCTTTCCTTCTAAACTTTCCTGGCAAATTTGAGAATCATCTTCAAGACCCAGAACCTCTTTAGCAATTTTAAAAGCCATTTCTCTCACTTTTAATTTAATCAACCACAAGTCACCAAAACTAAACAAATTGTCTCACCTATATTTTACTTAAAGATCTAAGACACTAACCTGCAAGTGTTTAAATCTGCTGGGATTTTTTTGTAGCCCCAAGTCTGTCTAAACCAGTTCAAATCCTGAACGAGCCCCCAAACTGTTATGACATGGGGTAAACCCTCCTGCTTAATTTAAAACCAGCAACACAGAAAAGATATATCCCATGCAGTGACCAAGAAGTATTTAGGGTAAAAATGAACAACTTATTTCTTAATTAACTCACAACTATTTACACGTCCTTACTCAAAGCCATCTTTTACCTTCCCTATATAATACTAGTCTGATAAAACTCCCAATTACGAGTTACAAAATGAAATGTCTTATCTTAAAAGCAGTTTTCCTCTCAACTTTCATTTTTCCCTGGTCTTATATCCCCAAAGCATCGGATTGTATCATTGGCTTTTAAGATTGTCAAGATACTGAATTCAAACTGGATTGGAGTTTGGAATGTTTTGGGGTATAATTTAAACTGATTGTCCTAATTCGAATCTGTTTTGTCATTTTCAGGCAACCAGCTGATCAAGTTGTTCCACCAAATGTTACTTTTTTTCAGAACACTTCGTTTTGTCAGGTAGTTCTTTTGCTTTTAATTCTCTTAAAGGTACAGTACACCCACATCTTCATAACAATATAACTAAGCAGAGTCAGCAAAGCTTCGTGAAGGGAAATAATGTCTGGCAAATTTAGAATTTTTAAAGGAGGTAATAATTCCAACAATGGGATACCAATAAATGTAATACATTTGGACTTCCAAAAAGATGTCTGTGAAGTTATCACATGTAAGGCTACATTGAAACATACAACATTCTTAGGAGACTTGACAGGTTAGAAGTCAAAAGATTATTTCCCCTTATGAGAGAGACTAGAACTGGGGGCTGGGGACCATAATCTAGAAGTAAGAGGTTGTCCATTTAACCCAATAATGAGGAGAAATTTCTTCTCTGAAAGATGCTGAATCTGTGAAAAGTCTGTACCACAAAGAACTGTAAGGCTGAATCGTTAAGTATATACAAGGCTGAGATAGACAGATGTTTTTAATCACATAGAGTATCAAGGATTATGGGGAAAAGGTGGGAAAGTGGAGTTGAGGAGTATCTGATCTGCCACAACGTCATTGAATGTCAGAACAAATTCAATGGGCCAAGTTATTTACTTCTGATTTTACTTATAGTCAGTGACTCCATGTCAAGGCACAGACAGATGTCTGTTATTCGTTTTAATTTGTTAACAGATTGTTATAACTTTAAGTCTCAGTTTGAACTTAGATTTATCTTTTCCTTGTTACAATAGGAGATGATTTGCTCAGTTGGTTAACAAGTAATGTGAGGCATAAAGTAATTCAAGCATGTGTTCAATTCCTCCTCCAGCAGCTATAGACTTGGACCTGTCTCTTTACCCTTCTCCTATGAGTTGAAGGCAATGGTAAGTCATCACTGAGCAAAATAAAATGAAGTATAGTCAATAATGAACCAAGGAACTGATGTAAGGTAGTACATCAGGAGAATATAATTTATTTTCTCACAAGAATATAATAGAGACATGGTAACAATTTGTTGCATGACTGAAGTATTCCTCATGTTTTCTGTGTTAAATGATAAAACTCTGCAGTTGCTAGAAAATATAAAGAATGCTAAACACACAGCAGGTCAGGCAGTATTCCACTTAATTGCAGGGTAAGTGTAGGGATGGGGCAGAATATCTGTCTCAGATATGTGTTGGTAATGGAAATCATTTTCAGGTACAATTCTGAAGCAAAAATGCTATGAAAATCAGCCTTCCCTGCCTGCTTCTGTGTTGTCAATTTGTGTTGTGTTTAAATAGCTGTACAATTTATTTCAAAAATATACTTTTATTAATAAAATCATCTATAAGTATATACAAATGTTCTCAAATCAGTAGTTTTTGCAGAAAAAAGCAAAACATAGGAATGTTGACATTTATCAGAGTTTCTCTACAGTTGCAAGAAAAAAAGGCATTTTCTACCTCTGTAGAAATTAAATTAGATTACTTACAGGCCCTTTGGCCCAACAAGTCCACACCGACCCACCACCCACCCATACCCCTACATTTATCCCCTTACCTAACACTACAGGCAATTTAGCATGGCCAATTCACCTGACCCGCACAACTTTGGACTGTGGGAGGAAACCGGAGCACCTGGAGGAAACCCACGCAGACACGGGGAGAACGTGCAAACTCCACACAGTCAGTCGCCTGAGTCGGGAATTGAACCCAGGTCTCAGGCGCTGTGAGGCAGCAGTGCTAACCACTGTGCCACCGTGCCGCCCAGTATTTATTTCCATTTCTTTGGAGACACCAAGAGACAATCGAACAGATCCTTGTTACACTTTAGCAGAAAGATGTTCCAGAACAGTCTTTCCCCACTGTGCCTTAGCGGCAGCTGCCTTAAGTTTTAGTACTTAGGTAAGGCGTGCGACAAGGTTCCTCATGGGAGACTGGCTAGCAAGGTTGGAGCTCATGGAATACAGGGAGAACTAGCCATTGAATACAGAATTGGCTCGAAGGTAGAAGTCAGAGGGTGGTGGTGTAGGTTGCTTTTCAGACTGGAGGCCTGTGTCCAGTGGTGTGCCACAAGGATTGGTGCTGAGTGCACTACTTTTTGTCATTTATATAAATGATTTGGGTGTGAACATAGGAGGTATAGTTAGTAAGTTTGCAGATGACACCAACATTGGAGGTGTAGTGGATAGCGAAGAAGGTTATCACAGATTACAACGGGATCTTGATCAGATGGGCCAATGGGCTCAGGAGTGGTGGATGGAGTTTGACTTAGATAAAGTGAGGTGCTGCATTTAGGAAAAGCAAATCACAGCATGACTTATACACTTAATGGTAAGGTTCTAGGGAGTGTTGCTGAACAAAGTGACCTTGGAGTGCAGGTTCATAGTTCCTTGAAAGTAGTGTTTCAGGTACATAGGATAGTGAAGAAGGAATTTGGTTTGCTTTCTTTTACTGGGCAGACCATTGAGCAAAGGAGTTGGGATGTCATGTTGTGGCTGTACAGGATATTGGTTAGGCCACTTTTTTAAGAGTATTGCGTGCAATTCTGGTCTCGTTCCTATGGGAAGGATGTTGTGAAACTTGAAAGAGTTCATAAAAGATTTACAAGGATGTTGCCAGGGTTGGAGGATTTGAGCTGCAGGGAGAGGTTGAATAGGCTGGGCCTGTTTTCCTTGAGCACAGAGGCTGACGGGTTACCTTATAGTTTATAAAATCATGAGGGGCATGGATAGGATAAACAGACACAGTCTGTTACCTGGGGTGAGGGAGTCCAGACTAGAGGGAACATGTTCAGGGTGAGAGGGGAAAGATGTAAAAGGGAGCTAAGGGGCAACTTTTTCATGCAGAGGGTGGTGTGGGTATGGAATGTGCTGCCAGAGGAAGTGGTTCAGGCTGGTACAATTGCAGCATTTAAAAAACATCTGGTTGGGTATATGAATCGGAATGGATATGGGCCAAGTGATGGCAAATGGGACTAGATTAGGTTAGGATATTTAGTCAGCATAGATGAGTTGGACCGAAGGGTCTGTTTCCGTGTTGTACATCTCTCGTGTGCCCCTCAGCACGGAGTCCTGGATCTTGGAATGTGCCAGCTTGCAATACTTGTTTGATGTCAACTCTTTACACTGGAAGACTTTTGGACAGATAAGATTATCCTTCACTGAGTTGATAGTCCTTCTGGTGGACATGATGTTTGTCATGTTTGCAACCTAGGGAACAGCCTACAAAGCATAGTGCTGCTCTGGATGAACTTTAACAAAATGCAGGAAAACAAAAATCTCTCTCCAGACCCTTTTTGCAAAGACACATTCCAGAAGGGCACATATTACAGTCCCTTTACTTGAAGGGTAGTGGTCAGAACCCGGGTGTGCATGAACGATCTGATGGGCAGTTAGTCTCACCTCCAGCAAAACCACCTCTTGGTGCTTACTAGTAAAAAATGAGGTCTGCAGATGCTGGAGATCACAGCTGAAAATGTGTTGCTGGTCAAAGCACAGCAGGCCAGGCAGCACTGCCTGGCCACTTGGTGCTTACTGGCAAGATCTGCTGAAGAGTCATTCTGTCAATGTCCTATGGGACATTATCCTCAGAAGGGACAAGAGCCACTCCTTTACTTTGTCGGATACTAAGTGCTGACCACTGCCGGGTGCGTTCCCACACTCCACAGTGACTTCCTCTTCACTCTTGCGCAAAGCTCAAAAGGAACGGGTTGTCCGTGTCGTCATAATGCCTCGACTTCGCGCCCATTGTTTGGTGCAAGCGGCGGAAACGTTTGTTCCGATTGGCCGGGATGGCGACGGTGATTGACCAATGGTGTTCGGTGGCAGGTGAGCGCGCGAAGTGGGCAGTGCAGTTGCTGGCGGCGGAGGTGAATGTTCTGGAAAGTTGCAGTACCTGAAGAATTCGGAATTTATCATTTGGTAGTAGAATAGTTTCTTCATGCTTTGGAAACGGAGTTAATTTTCTCAGTATATTTAAAGCCGGTAAAAGTCTGTCGGGTGGATGCTTCTGTTCGGTAGTACGTTCCTCGGCTGTATTTTCTTTTTGTCCGTGCTTGGCCAAGTATTAAAATTGTCCGAAAGGCCCAAACACGAGGAGGTTATTAAACACGACTGAAGTATTGGAACTGACCGCATAAGATGTTATTAGGGAAAGGAAAAAAAAACACGGAGATTTTAAGGAAATACGGGAAAGGAATTCCAGAGTTTGGGGCCCAGGCTGTCAATGGTGGCGATTGAAATCTCGGGCAGCAGAACAGGAGAAAATTCTGGGAGTGCAAGTAATGGAGATGGTCACAGAAAAACATATTGGTTAGCTGGAAATTGCTGAAGGTCATTGAATGACGGGCAAACAGAACTTTTGTGTTATGGGTAACGATAGTTGGCGTCATGCCTTTCTCCAGTGTGAAAGGTGGGGGAATGACCAGAGTGCTTTGGAATATCAAGTTTGGTCCCCCCAGAAGCTGTGCTTTAACATATCCCTGAGAGAAGAACAGAAATTGCTGGTGAAACTCAGCAGGTTTGGCAGCATCTGTGCAGAGAAAGCAGAGTTAAAGCTTTGACTCTGGTGACTTCATCAGAACTCATCTGAATACCTTTTTGAGAGACTTGTCATTAAACACACAATGGAGATATCCACTGTGTTTGCTGGAAAAGGATAACCCTGCCTTTTCAAATATAATTAAATCTTAACGTTTTGTCAAGTCCTTAATTATTGCCCCTGAAGAGAGAGTGAGAAAAGAGAAATCTGAGGTTAGTACAGTTGGGAAAAGGAGCAAGGCAGAAAATGAGGTAATACTGATAAACTGTATTTAATTTTCAGTGCAAGAGGCTTGATAAGGCAGATGAATTTGACATAGTTGGGAACTTGGGAATGTGTTATCATATGTATTGCAGAAATGTGGCTCAAGGATGGACAGGACTGGCAACTTCATGTTCCAGAGTTTGGATGCAATGGGAAGGATAGAAAGGAGGGGCAGTGGCATTTTTGGTTAGGGATAATGTTTCAGCTGTACTTGGAGGATATTCTGGGCAGTGAAGCAACTTGGGTGGAACTAAGAATTAAGAAAGAGATGATCACCTTATTGGGCTTGTACTATAGACTTCCCAATAGTCAGCAGGCAATTGAGAAGCAATTTGTAAGTAGATCTCACTTTTTTTTAGATTAGATTACTTACAGTGTGGAAACAGGCCCTTCGGCCCAACAAGTCCACACTGACCCGCCGAAGCGCAACCCACCCATACCCCTACATTTACCCCTTACCTAACACTACGGGCAATTTAGCATGGCCAATTCACCTGACCCCGCACATCTTTGGACTGTGGGAGGAAACCGGAGCACCCAGAGGAAACCCACACAGACACAGGGAAAATGTGCAAACTCCACACAGTCAGTCGCCTGAGTCAGGAATTGAACCCGGGTCTCAGGCGCTGTGAGGCAGCAGTGCTAACCACTGTGCCACCGTGCCGCCCATTAATCTGGAAGAATAATAAGATTGTTGTGATCTGAAAATTTTAACTTTCCAAACATAGATTAGCACTGCCATAGTGTCAAAGGCTTGAATGGAGAGGAATTGAAATGTGTACAGTAAAATTTTTCAATATTCTGTATGTGGATGTACTTACTAAAGAAGGAGCAAAGCTTGACTCTGTCTTGGGAAATAAGACTGGGCAAGTGACTGAGGTGTCAGTGGTGTCACTGATCATAATTTAGTTTCAAAATGGTTATGGAAAAGGATAGGCCTAAGCTATAAGTTCTAACTTGGAGGAAGGCCAACTTTGACAGTAACAAAAACAGAAGTTGCTGGTAAAGCTCAGCAGGTCTGGTAGCATCTGTGAAGAGAAATTGGAGTTCACATTTTGGGACCAGTGACTCTTTCTTAGGATGTAGTTCTGAGGAAGGGTTGTCAGACTAGAAATGTAACTCTGATTTCTCTTCACAGATACTACCAGACCTGCTGAGCTTTACCAGCAACTTCTGTTTTTGTTTCTGATTTACAGCATCTGCAGTTCTTTCGGTTTCAATTTTGATGGTATTTGGCAAGAACTTTCAAAAGTTGATTGGGGGCAGCTATTTGTATGTAAAGGAATGGCTAGTAAATGGGAGGCCTTCAAAAAATAGGACCACCAGCGTCTGCAGACAGCATGTTCCTGTTACTGTGAGGGCAAGGCCAATAGATGTCGGCAGTGCTGTTTGACTAGAAAAATTGAGACTCTGGTCGAGAAATAGAAGGAGGCATATGTCAGATATAGAGAACTGGAATTGAATGAATCCCAAGAAACTTATAAGGGCAATAAGAGTATACTTGAGGAAAAAGGAGGGTAGAAAGAGGACATAGCTTGGGCAATAAGGTGAAGGAGAAGCGAAAGAAATTCTACAAACACATTAAGGACAAAAGAGTAACTACGGGGAGAATAGGGGCCCTTAAAGATCAACAAGGCCACTTGTGTGGAACTGCAGGAGGTGGGCAAGATACTAAGTTAGTGTTTCACATCACTGTTAACTGTGGAGAAGAATATGGAAACTAGAGAACCCAAATAAATATTGATATCTTGAAAAATAAGCCATCTTTAAAAAACATAAAGGTGGATAAATCCCAGTTACCTGATCAGGTGTAGCCCAGAACTTTGTGGGAAGCTAGGGAAGTGATTGCTGAGCTCCCTGACTGAGAAAATTTTATGATTGATCGCCATGGATGAGATGCCAGAAGACTGGAAGTTGGCTAATATGGTGCCATTATTGATGAAAAGTATTAAGGAGAAGCTGGGTTTACTATAGAACAATGATCTTTATTTTGGAGGAGATTCTGAGGCACAGGGTTTACATGTATTTGGAAAAGCAAGGACTACTCTGGGATAGTCAACATGGCTTTGTGTGTGGGAAATCATGTTTCACTAACTTATTTGAGTTTTTCTTTTGAAGAAGTCACTAGATTGATCAAGGCTGAGCGGTGGGTGTTGTGTGTACGAACTTCAGCAAGGCATTAAACAAGGTTCTGCATGGTGGATTGACTTCCTAAACTTGCTAAGCAGGGATAGCGAGCCATTTGGATACAAAATTGGCTCATAGGTAGAAGACAGAGGGTGATGGTGGAGAGTTGCCTTTTGGACTGGAGGCCTGTGACCAGTGGTGTGTTGCAAGGATGGATGTTATGTCTGATGCTTTTCTCAAATCATTTGGATGTGATTGTAGAAGGTACAGTTACTAAGTCTGCAGGTGACACCAAAATTTATGGTGTGGAGGACAGCAAAGAAGTTTACCTTTAAGTACAATGGCACTTTGATCAGATGGGCAAATAGACTGAGGAGTGGTGGATGGAGTTTATTTTTGATAACTGTGAAGTACTGCATTTTAGAAATCAGGGCAGGACTTGGACACTTAATGGTAAAGACCTGAGGAGTGTTGCCTAACAAAGAGATGTTGGGGGTGTGGGTTTATAGTTCTTTGACAGGGTAGTGAAGAATGCATTTGGTATGCTTGTCTTTGTTGAGTAAATGTTGTGGCTGCACAGAACATTGGTTAGGCCACTTTTTGGACATTGTTCAATCTGGTCTCCCTACTATAGGAAAAATGTGAAACTGGAAAGGGCTCAGAAAAGATTTACAAGGAAGTTGCCAGAGTTGGGCAGTTTAAGCTATAGGGAGAAGCTGAATAGGTTGGGGCAACTTTCCCAGAGCATTGGAGGCTGAGGGGTGACCTCTATCGAGGTTCGTAAAGTCATGAGGGCATGGCTAGGGTTAAAAGCCAGGTCTTTTTCCTAGGCTGCTTGACACTAAAACTAGAGGGCATTGGTTTAAGGTGAGAAGAGAAAGGTTTAAAAAGGACATGAGGGACAAAGCTTTAACAGAAAAGGATTGTTTATGTAAGGAATGAGCTGCTAGGGGAAATGGTGGAGGTGAGTACATTAACAACATATAAAAGGTATCTGGATAGGATCAGGTAGTTCTTCGATAAAGCGATGGTTGCGTTATTGTGCAAATCTGCATTATAGAGAAATCGTGCTTTAGAAGTAGTGCTTAAAGAGTTGGTGATGTAATCATTTTAAAAGTTTACACTTTAGGAACAGTGTCCCCAATTCCCCAGTGTATTTGTGTTAACAAAGTGCATATTATAACAGAATGACCTGTATATGATTAGAAAGGCTTTAGAGGGTTATAGGCCAAATGCTGGCAAATGAGACCAGGTCAGATGGGGATGGATGGTCCATGTGGACAAGTTGAACCAAAGGGTCTGTAAGGTGCGAGTTCCAGATATGCATTTTCCATGCTACATTAATGCATCTTTGATGCAGAGAGTGTGTTTAAGATGGTGGATGGGATGTGGATGAGAGGGACTGCGTTGTCCCAGTTGGTGTCAAGCTTGTCAGGTTTGTTGGAACTGTATTCAACCATGCAAGTAGAATGTGCTTCATTGTACTCCTGATCTGTGTCTTGTGGACAGACTTTAAGGAATCAGGACTTGAGTTACTCTGCCGGATTTCCAACTTCTGACTTACCGCTATCCTACTTCAGTTTCTGTTCAGTGGTAACCCACCCAGGAGGATGTTGATGGTAATGCTATTGATTATGAACAGGATTTTTTTTAGTATCTGAGGAATTATGAATGATACTGAACATTGCACAATCATTGGCAAACATTCCCATTGTTCTTGAGTCCTGTGTTGTGGGTGTTACCAACTGGGCAGCATTTATTGCTCATCCCTTGGTGTCTTTGAGAAGATAGTCATGAACTGCTTTCTTAAACCATTGCAATCCATTTTGTGTAGGTACTCCTGCAATGCTATTAGAAAGACAGTTCCAAGATTTTGAAACACAACACTGAAGCAATGGAGGTATATGGATATAGGTTTGCTTGCTGAGTGAAGTCTTGGGACTAAGATGATTGACCACCGACAAACAAATACACTAGCTTACTTTATACTAGGTATGACTTCAGGCAGTGGAGTTCATCTTCCCTGGTTCCATTGATTTGAGACCTTCTGATGAAGGAACAGCAATATACTTCCAAGTCAGGTTGGTGTACAATTTGGAGAGGGGTTTGGGAGATGGTAATGTTTGCATGTATCTGTTGCCTTTGCCCTTCTAAGTGGTAAAGGTTGTGGGATTTGAGAGATGAATTTAAAACCTTGGTAAGCTACTGAATTGCATCTTGTAGATAGTATGTACTTTTCCAGGCAAGTAAGTAGTATTCCATCACAAGCCTGATTTGTGTCATCTAAGTGGTGAAAGGCTGGAGGCAGAGGTCAAGAGGCAAGTCATTTGCTCCAGAGGAGACAGCCCTGAACCTGTACTTGTTGCTGTACTGATTTATTGTTTCTGTAATGTTTTTCTTACTGTCTTCGCTGTATTTATAGTGAGCAGTTCCTGATTTTGAACTCGCCTTATTTTTGCTTCTATTTTCCCATTCTTCCTGAGCCATACTCACCAGAAGCTAATCACCTTATCCGTTTAGTAATCCTACTATGGCTTTTTAGTTCTTATGCGTAGCTCTGTTCCCAAGTTAAATTGTTGAAATTAGTTTTTCCCCATCTGATCTAGCTTTGATCTTATTCTGTCGACATTAAGCTCATCTCCACATAATTCATAACTTACTTGCTTAAATCTGTCATGGCAACTTATTTAACTTTTCACAAATGTCATAATTTTCTTGCTCATGTTGGCATCACATTTCAATGCTGTAGTGCCCACAGCGGTGGGAAAAAAAACTTAGATTTAACCCACCCTGCCAACAACTCCCAAATTCTTGATTTGTCCTTTTATCTTAAAACATTCCAATTATCTTAATTCAAATATGCTGTTGCTTTTCCTAGCATACCTTTAATTGTCCCTTCAATTCAGCTTTAATATCACTCCAAGATTTAGGTCACCTGGACCAGCAGTGAAACTATATTTAAAGCATGCTGTTGTTCTTTGTCTTCCATGCCTACCTATTTTTCTCGTAAATCCTACCTCTGGCTTTTTATGGTTTTATTCAATGCAGTGCAAGTAAAATTTGCTAAGTGGTAGTTACTGGATGAGTCTTAACAAAATCTTTGTAACTTTAGAATATAAACTAGAGGAACCTATCTGTGTTTGCTGTTTACCATCTTTGTGGTGAGTTCATATTTGGAGGTTACTTCTGTAACTTAAAAATGATTCTGAAAATTTAAAAATAATTTTGTTTTCACAGGAATATCTGAATTTAAAATGGGTTCCATTTCGCTGAACTACCAAGAATAATGTTCTATTGAATCACTGAGTTAGATGTTAGAGCAGAATTCAAGGAATGCAATGTATGATTTTGTGGCCTCCTGTCGAGAAGGTAGGGAACATAAAACCTTATGACTATATTAAAATTGTTTGTGATGTTTTTAAAAGTGGCAACTAAATGACATTAGTGAAATGTTACATGCATGTCACAAGCAATCTGTTTTCTCTGTACCTTAACCATGCTTGCTTTAAATAAGGTACATGCAAGGCATATTGCATTTGAGTACCCCATTATTGTTTTAAAACTTTTTGTCCCTCATTACAGATTTGGGACCATTATGTCAAAATTGGTTTGAGGAACTTAGTTTGTCGGCAGCTTCTAACCACCTTAAACAACCGAGAAATGACGCTCGTAGCTTTATTTCAAGTTATTTCAAAACACCGTGGCAGAAGCAGACTCTGCACAGCCAGCTGGATTGTACTCCATCAATTTTCAGTGGTCTAACTTTAATAACTCCGTCAGTATCCATGACAGAAAAAGGGACTGAAGAAACTTGGTTGAAAGGGGGTAAGTAATCAAACTCTGGAAAGAAAAGAAATCCAAGCTAGTATTCATGCTTCGTATTCTGAGGATTCATGATTTGGGGCTATATCTTTTAAGTTTTGCATTTTCCAGTGCACCATAACTTAGGATGAGGTGCCAAATTGCAAATGGTTGGAACCAATACTTGGATGCTGGTATCCATTTTGGCAGCAAGAAAGAAACATATTATCGAAATAGGGGGATTACAGAGCTCTAAGTTGTAGACTGCTCTGGATGGCCTCATGTATAAATGATAAAAGTCTAGTATGTAGGTACAGAAAGCAATTAGAAAATCAAGTAGAATGCTATCACTTATTCTGAGGGAATTAAATACAAAAGTGGGTGGATCATGCTTCAGTTGTACAAGGCAGAGTTCCAGCCTGTGTGATTGCTCAGTTAGGTCCCATCCCGTATACAATGACTGGGAGGTTAAAAGTGGCTACGCAGTTGTCAGCATTCCATTTGGAAACATACATCAGCCATTAGTGCCTTGGAGTTCATTCCAAAGTTTTGGCTGGCAAGTCCGTAGGAAAGCCCTGGCATAAGATGAGGGAAATACATCTTGAGGATGGTGAGATGAATGCCATCAGAACCTGACATTGTGAAATATGTTTAACTGTTACACAGGGTTACCAATTTCTAAATGTCAAATTTATGAAAGCTCATACTTAGAACTAGACTCCATGCAGGGAGGTGCAGGTTTAAAGATCCACCATATAAAAATTTCCTGTGCTTACAAAAAGGCTGATTTACGTCGTCCTGCATTGTGTTTGGACTTTGTCATAGAGATGTACAGCACGGAAACCAGATATCCCAACCTAAACTAATCTCATTTGCCAGCACTTAGTCCATATCCCTCAACCCTTCCTATCCATATATCCATCCAAGTGCCTTTTTAAATATTGCAATTGTATCCTCCTCCACCACTTCCTCTGGCAGCTCATTCCATTCACGCAACACCCTTTACGTGAAAAAATTGCCCCTTGCGTCTCTTTTATATCTTTCCCCTCTGACCCGAAACCTCTGCCCTCTAGTTCTGGACTCTCTTACCTCATGGAAAAGATCTTGTCTATTTATTCTATCCATGCCCCTCATAATTTTATAAACCTCCTATAATGTCACCCCTCAGCCACCGACACGCCAGGGAAAACAGCACCAGCCTATTCAGCCTTTCCCTGTTGCTCAAATCCTCCTACCCTGGCAACATCCTTCTAAACCTTGTCTGAACCCTTTCAAGTTTCACAATATCTTTCCAATAGGAGGAAGACCACAAGACCACTTATTTCAAAAGTGGCCTAACCAAAGTCCTGTACAGCCACAATGTGACCTCCCAACTCCTATACTAATTGATTCTGGGAACAAACTCCTTTGGTAACCTGGGGACTACTTGTACTTAACAACTTTCCCTATTGAACATACTAAGGCCCATTATTCATTGGTGCAATAAAGCTGTTCAAAAACGAAGATAATATTTTTCATTTAAACTAGAAGTTGTGATTAATTAGTCTTACTTTCCCTTATTTTTAAGTAACATTATTGCACAGTATTATATTTATAGCAAAAAAGTTGTCTTTCCCATTTCCTGTCCTCCTCTGTGAGAAAACAGTCTTTTTAGCACCTTTTACCTAATAGCTGAGATATGTTATTTCAGTGAGAGTCATTTAGCTTAGTTGGCTTGTGATATAGAGTGATGCCAACAGCGTGGGTTCAGTTCTTGCACTGGCTGAAACTACCATAAAAGACTTCTCTTCTCAACCTCTCCCCTTGCTTGAGGTGTGATGATCCTCAGGTTAACCTATCAACAGTCATCTGTTTCTGAGAGAGCAGTCCTGTGTTCTGGTAGGATGATGGCGATTTTACATTTTAATAATTAAATGTTGAAGTTAGCCTGAATCTAGTCAGTTTGGTCCCCTAATACACTGCAATCATGTAATGTTATCTTGATGTTATAATGATAATACACAGTAAGGCTGAAAGTGTTAATCTCAATTCTAATGTGATTATGAATAAAATGACTTTGCAGTCATGTAACAGTAGTGTTGGTATGGATTGCATTTAATAGGAAACAGTTATTCCTCTGTGAAGCAAAGAATTAAAACTCTGTACAAGACAAATGGGAATGAAACCTCGAATCCAGCCTCTGAGATCTCTTTAATAAAGAGGTATGCTCGATTCTTCTCTTTATTATTTTAGTGCTGGCCATTCTGGGCTAACTTTTCTTCCTGGAAACAGTAACTTCAGAATTGCACTTCAGTTGCTAATATGGTTGCACCCTATTTCAAAAGTTCTTTATTAATACGATTGTGGATAGTTCTTCACGTTATTCTGTTCATCATCTATTGGGAGGTTAATTTGCTGGGAAGGAAGAGGAAACCGACCTCTTCAATTTTTAATTTTCTGTAGCTGAGGATTTCTCATCTATAAACTGTACCTTGGTAACATTAGCCAAAGGTACTGTTTTTATGTATATGTTAATAACACCAACTCATTAACACCTTTTTGATCTCCTCCTTTTGTTGTTAAGTTGTCAGTCTGTTTAACCAACACTCAGGACTGAATAAGCAAAAACATTTTGCAATTCAGTATTAGGAAAGCTGAAGGCATTGTTTGTGGTTACTACTCTGAGTTATGTTCCTGAGGTAGTGACTCCATCCCCTCTCCCTTAGTTTGAGATTTAAGCTTATCACGTTATTGTACCATCCTCAACAACACCTTTTTACCACTTCTTTAACAAAACCTAAATATTCTCCCAACTTGTTGATCTGCCCTTGAAACCTTCAGTCATAATCCAATCTTGTAGTTAGCTTGAATCAATTTAGTCTACTAATAAACCGCAGCCATATAACTGTAATGTTATCTTAATGCTAACATACAGCAAGGCTAGCAAAGAGCCCCTAGGAACTTCTGGCTGGTTTCCCACATTGTAACCTCTGTCAAGTTGAGGTCATCTACAACTCCTCTTTATATCTTAACTTGTAGCAAATCCAGTTCTCCCATTAGCTTTATGTTCGCTGACCTATGTTGCTTCCTGTTTGAGTAACAAACTGTTTTTAATGTTCTAATCCTTCATTTTGGATTTCTCCATGAACTTAATCCCTCCCTATGTTTGACATCCCCATCCAACCCTAAAACCCTTAGAATTATTCAGTCCTCTAATTTATGGCCTTTTGGACACCCCAGTTGTAATTGCTTCACCATTGCTGGCAGTACCTTCAGCTACTGCTGAAAATGTGTTGCTGGAAAAGCGCAGCAGGTCAGGCAGCATCTCAGGAACAGGAGATTCAACATTTCGGGCATAAGCCCTTCTTCAGGAACCTTCAGCTAACTTGGTACCAAGCTCTTGAATAATCATCTGAACCTGTCCCTCATTCTACTTCTCTTTTCCGTACTACAACACTTAAAATCTTTCTTTTTGACCTGACCATTTCCTTGTGTGAAGTTTGTATTTTATGATTCTGTATAACTTTACATTGAAGGCACTACGCAAACATTTGATGATTTACCAGCTAAAATTCCCTTAAGGGGGAGCTATACCCCTCTTGGACTGAAGGAAGTAAGTCTGCAACTGGGATTATAGCAGTGGAAATACATTAACTTGGCTGTGGAAGTCCCCTTCAGTAACCTCCATGCACCTGGGAGGAATGTGAATAACCCTGAGGATTGTGGAATTTTATAAGGAACATGAGAGAATTCCAAGAATGTCAAACTGAGGATGAGAATTTTAACTTTATTTAACTAAACGTTTTGTACTTATTATCTTTTAAATGAAATATATCTGGCATGTCATATATTATAGCCTCTCTGTCAACAAGGTTATCTTCCAAGCATCATGCACTTCCCAAATGGTTTTAATCTCTTTTTGAAATTACATACCATGCAATTTTGGACATGGTGGAAGAACTGTGGTACTTCCCCATTTGAATATGGGAAATCTCGTTTTTGTTGAGATGTTCGTACCTTTCCGTTTAAATGGAGTTTTATTTCTTTTAATCTCCTGGTGAAACATTCTGTTCCTGTACTTCTCTTTCAGCCAGTAATTTCTCTACTAGTGTCTAAGAGGAGATTCAACTGAACTCGCAACATTTGGGGAAAAATAGTATCTTTGTAAGAGGAAATAGAACAATAAACCAAATGAATTGATAAAATAATAACAAAACAAATTATTTTTAAAACGTTAAAGGGATTAAGGCACAGTCACTTCTACTTGATATTGAATCCAACTCAATCTGATGGAATGGAAGTTCCATTGTTTGGACTTTGTAAGAGGTCTATTTAAAACAAATTGAAGTTCAATTAAAAGCATGATATAGAGATGCCAGTGTTCAACTGGGTTGGACAAGGTCAAAAATCACACATCAGGTTATAGGCCAATGGATATATTTGAGAACACTAGATTTCACAGCTTCATCAGGACACAGAATTTATAAGGTAAAGGTCAAAGGATCATACGATTTACGCAAACGAATTGAACACACCTAAGATGGCTCTTAAATCTTTAATCAGTTTGAATGGAAGTGTAGAATTTGATTGATCAATATGCAAATCCCAGATGCGTGCACACACACTCACTTGCATAGCCTCCCTCACACTAGCGCACACTGTCTCTCAAACACACCCACACACGCTTTCTCTCGCTCTTGCTCGCACACTCTCCCTCTCCGTGGTGGTGGTGTGATTTTTGTTTTGACCTTGTCCAAATAAAAGCAGTTCCATATTGATAATGCAAGATATGGTACTGTGGACATCAGTGGAAGTAACATTTAGTTGTTGGAAATTTAGTTCTGTTGGTCAAAACACCTATATTCAGTCAGAATTCTGTTGGTTAACTGGAACAGTTTACTAATATTACTATTTTTCCAATGGCTACAGGAAAGCTGTTGATAAATAATGAAATAACCATTTTACTATGTAATATGCAACTTGTGCAGTGGTATAGGTATTTGAGACTCCATTCACTGTGTTGAATGCATAGAGTCTTGCCCGTTAAGAGGGATGGAATTCAACCTATAAAATACTTCAGGCGTGTTTATCAGTGTTCAACTTTTAGGAAGGAAAAATTCATGAGCAAAGAACAAAGAAAACTTACAACCCAGGAACAGGCCCTTCGGCTCTCCAAGCCTGAGCCGATCCAAATTCGCTATCTAAAGCTGTCGCCCAATTCCTAAGCATGTGCATCCCTCTGTTCCCCACCTACTCATGCATCTGGACAGATGCATCTTAAATGAATCTACCGTGCCTGTCTCTACTAGCTCTGGTGGCAACATGTTCCAGATGCCTACCATCCTCTGTGTAAAGTACTTTCCACATGTATCCCCCTTAAACTTTTCTCCTCTCACCATGAATGCGTGATCTCTCATTATTAGATTAGATTAGATTACTTACAGTGTGAAAACAGGCCCTTCGGCCCAACAAGTCCACACCGACCCGCCAAAGCACAACCCACCCATTCCCCTACATTTACCCCTTTACCTACTACCATGGGCAATTTAGCTTGGCCAACTCACCTGACCTGCACATCTTTGGACTGTGGGAGGAAACCAGAGCACCCGGAGGAAACCCACGCAGACACTGGGTGAATGTGCAAACTCCACACAGTCAGTCGCCTGAGTCAGGAATTAAACCCGGGTCTCTGGCGCTGTGAGGCAGCAGTGCTAACCACTGTGCCACCATGCCACCCACAGGTGAATCCTTCACCTGGGAGAAAGCTTATCTCTATCCACCCTGTCTATACCCTTCATGATATTGTAGACCTCAATGTGGTCCCCCCTCAATCTCCCTTTTTTCTAATGAAAATAATCCTAACCTACTTGACCTTTCTTCAGAGCTAGCACCTTCCATACCAGGCAACATCCTTGTAAAGTTTCTCTGCACCCTCTCCAAAGCATTCATATCCTTTTGGTAATGTGGTGAGCAGAGCTGTTCACAGTATTCTAAATGTAACTGAACCAAAGTCTTGTACAATTTTAACATAACCTGCCAGCTGTTATACTCCATACCCTGTCTGATGAAGATAAGCATACCGTATGCCGCCTTGACCACTCTATCCACTTGAGCAGCCACCTTCAGGGTACAATGGACCTGAGCTCCCACATCTCTCTGCTCATCAACTTTTCCCAAGACTCTTCCATTTATGGTATAGTTTGCTCTAACTTTCCAAAATGCATCACCTTCCATTTGCCTGAATTGAACTCCATCTGTTACTTCTCCGCCCAACTCTGTAGTCTGTCTATATTCTCCTGTATTCTTTGACAGTCCCCTATACTTTATGCTTCTCCACAAATCTTCGTGCCATCTGCAAATCTGATCAGACCACCAATGCCCTCTTCCAGATCATTTATGTATATCACAAACAACAGTGGCCCTCAGCACTGATCCCTGCAGAACACCACTGGTCACCTTTCTCCATTTCGAGAAACACCCTTCAACTACTACTCTGTCTCCTGTTGCTCAACCAGTTCTTTATCCACCCAACTGGAACACCCTGCGCACCCATGTGACTTCACTTTCTCCATTAGTCTACCATGAGGAACCTTATCTAACATCTTACTAAAGTCCATGTATATGACATCTACAGCCCTTCCTTCATCTATTAGCTTCGTCACTTCCTCAAAGAACTCTATCAAGTTCGTAAGGTACAATCTCCCCTATGCAAAACCATATTGCCTATAGTTGATAAGCCCATTCTTTTCCAAATATAAATAGATTTTATCCCTCAGTACCTTCTCCAGCACCTTTCCCACCACTGATGTCAGGCTCACTGGTCTGTAGTTACCTGGAATATCCCTACTACCCTTCTTGTACAGGGGGACAACATGAGCAACCCTCCAGTCCTTCAGCATCTCGCCTGTAACCTGGGATAAATTCTTATCTGGTCCTGGGAATTTGTCCACCTTCATGTCCTTTAGCCTACCCAACATATCTTCTTCCCCACCCACCCCCCCCGCCCATGTCAACGTGACCCAGAGTCAACAAACTTCTATCTTTAATCTTAATATTCATCATTTCCCTCTCCTCCGTGAACACTAATGCAAAGTAACCATTGAGAATCTCACCCATTTTCTCAGGTTCGACACACAGCCTTCCTTCCTTTGTCCTTTAGTGGACCAATCCTTTCTCTAGTCACCCTCTTGCTTCTTATATATGAATAAAGGGCCTTGGGATTCTCCTTAATTCTGCTCACTAAAGTTATTTCATGACTCCTTTTAGCCTGCTTGATTCCTCGTTCAAGATTGGTCCGACTCTTCTGATATTCCTCCAAGGCCCATTCTGTTCTTAGCTGCTTGGACCTTATATAGTTAGCTAGTCGCACGGTTTCTCCTGTTATCCACAATTCACGAATCTTGCCTTTCCTATCCCTAGTTTTCAAAGGGATATGCCTATCCTGCATTATCTTCAACCTATCTTTGAAAGCCTCCCAAATATCGAATGTGGACTTCCCTTCAAATAGCTGCTCCCAATTCACATTTCCCCACTCCTGCTGAATTTTGATTATAATTGGCTTTGGCTCAGTTTAGTACTCTTCACTTAGGACTACTCTCATCTTTGTCTACGAATATTCTAAAACTTACAGAATTGTGGTCACTATTCCTAAAGAAATCCCCCACCGCAACATCTACTACTTGGCCTGGTGCATCCCCAACACCAGGTCCAATATGGCCCCTTCCTTTGTCAGACTCTTGACATACTGCTTTAGAAAACTTTCCTGGATGCTCCTTGCAAATTCTGTCCCATCCTGACCTCTGACACTAAGTGTATCCCAGTCAATGTTGGGAAAATTAAAATCTCCCATCCCCATCACCATCACCCTGTTGTGTCTGCATCTTTCCATAATCTCTTTACCTATTTATTCTTCTACCTCATGCTCGCTGTTGGGAAGCCTGTAATACAGCCCCAATAATGTAACTGCACCCTTCTTATTTCTCAGCTCCACCCATAATGCCTCACTGCACAAGCCCTTCATAGTGTCCTCCTCTAGCATCCCTGACCAGCAATGCAACTCTTGCTTCCCTATCCTATCTGAAGCATTTATATCCTGGAAAATTTAGTTGCTAATCATGCCCTTCCTTTGACCAAGTCTCTGAATTCACAATAACGTCATACTCCCAGACACTAATCCAAGCCCTAAGTTCATCTGCCTTACCCACTTTACTCCTTGCATTAAAGTATATGCACTTCAGGCCACCAGTTCTTTTGCCTTCATCTGCTCTCTGCCTACTCTTTTCCTTGGTAATGTTAACTTTGTGATCCTTACAGTCTTAGTTTCCACCTCACTGTCTTCTCTTCTGGTTCCCAGCCCCCTGCCACATTAGTTTAAAACCTCCAACAGGAGTTGCAAAAACTCCCTGAAGGACACTAGCTCCAGTCTGGTTCAGGTGTAGACCATCCAATTTGTAGTAGTCCCACCTTCCCCAGAACTGGTTCCAATGTCCCACAAATCTGAATTCCTCCCTCCTACACCATCCCTAAAGCCAAGTGTTCATCCTGCCTATTTTTTCATTTCTACCTGGCTAGCACGTGGCACTGGTAGCAATCCTGAGATCACTACCTTTGAGATCCTTCTCTTTAACTTCTCTCATAGCTCCCTGAATTCTGCTTTCAGGACCTTATCTCGTTTGTTTTATTTATATCAGTAGTGCGTATATGCACCATGACAACTGGCTGTTCAGCCTCCCCTTTCAGAATGCTCTGCAGCCGATCAGTGACATCCCGGACCCGAGCACCTGGGAAGCAACATAACGTCTTGTTTTTTTTTGCCAAACTGCCTATCTACTCCCCTTACAATAGAATCTCCTGTGACTATGGCCTGACGAATATTTTTCCTGTCCTTCTGAGCAGCTGTGCCTGCCATGGTGCCATGATCCTGGCATCTGCTGTCCTACCCTGGTGAGCCATATTCCTCAACAGTATCCAAAACTATATACCTGTTTTTGTGGAAGATGACCGCAGGTAACACCTGCAATGCCTTCCTATTCTTTCTCTGTCTTTCTTTACACCCATTCACTATCTCCCTCAGCAAGTCTAACCTGCAGTGTTACCAATTCACTAAATTTGCTATCCACAACCACCTCAGCATCATGGATGCTCCACAGAAAGTCTGTCTGCAGCTCCAGAGTTGTCATGCGGTCAAACAAGAGCTGCGCCTGGACGCACTTCTTGCAAGTGTACGAGTCAGGGATGTCAGTCACGTCCCTGAGCTCCCACATCAAGCAAGAGGCACATGGCACAATCTGAGGTCCCCTGCCATTGTAAGCCTTAGCGTTATATCAACTAACTAAAACCAAACAATACACTTAAATACATGAAAGAAAATATAAAATAACCTTACCATACAGAGTCCTTTTCTGGTTGGGGGGATGGGAGCGGGAGGGAGATACTAAAAGTGTAGTATCTTGGGTTTAGCCACTGCCCAAATATATATTAAGTCCTTACCTTCCCGGCAACCTCCTGATCTCCAATACCCCCTCCTCTCTGTCTCTGGCTGCTCACAGATAGAATAAAGACACATTAATTAAAATGTAACATTTTACTTTACACATGGGGCATCACTCTTGCCTACATAACTGAAAGTCTTGTTTTTCCAGGAAGTGCAGATATCATTTTACCAGCCTTTGAAGTCTTTTAGAAAATATTGATAAATTATTAAAGTGTTTGCAATAGGGGAATCAATATCAGTGAAAAGATATTCTAAACATCGACACATAGAAAACAGGAGCAAGATTAGGCCATTCAGCCCTCCTGAGCTTGGTCCATCCTTCAGTTTTTTTTGTCATTATTTGGGGAATGTTCGCATCACTGGCTGTGCGAGCATGTATCTGCTGTCCCTGGTTGCCCGTGAGGGTGGTGGTGAGTTTCTCATTTGAACCGCTACTGTTCATGAGCTAAAAATAGGCACACAATGCACACAATTTCATGGTTCATCACTGATCATCCAACTTAATATCCTATTCCTGCATTTGTCCAATACCCTTTTGATGCATTTAATTCTAAGACCTGTTTCTCCTCCCTGAAAGCATTTTAATGTTTTGGTCTCAACTGCTTTCTGTAGCAGGGAATTCCACAGGCTCAACTCTCCTCTTTTCCTCTCACCTCTAAATGGCCCATTTCCTATTCTGTACATTTCTGTATTAAATTTAAAAGTTATATTTTCCATTTATTGTAGCGATAAAAGCATCCTTTTTAAATTAAGTCAAAAATGCAAGTTTCTGAAATTTTCCAGTTCTGGAATTTAACCTATTGTGTCAGAAATACCCTGCAATGCAAGCTTACATTAACCACAACAATTTTGAGAGATTGGTATTCTATGTAAGAAAAAAACTAGTGTCATGTTTTTGAGTTTCCTGCATATTTAACATCTGGTCCTCCTAAAACAAAAGAAATACCATTGACATGAATGATCATATCTATTTGAAGAGAAAAGTGCTCCATAACCCATTCATTTTTCATTGTAATATTGCATTTGTATTTACAGATTTAACAAAATATATTAATTCATTTTTGTTTTACTTCATTCAAGCCCTATTCTGTTGCATAATACATGCAGGACTCCACAACACACTTATTCTGTACAAGGTGAGTGTAACTTTAATGTGACTTTCTTCCTGATTGATAATCCAGTAGTAAATTGCCCAAATTCTCATGGCACTACCAAGTATAGACCAGGTCCTTGTCTAATTTGATCAGCGGTACACCTGTCAGTGTAACATTATGATGTGGAGGTGTTGGTATTGGACAGGAGTGGACCAAGTCAGAAGTCACCCAACACCAGGTTATAGTCCAACAGGTTTATTTGAAATCACAAGCTTTTGGAGGCTGCTCCTTCATCTGACAATGATTTCAAATGATAATCTGTCATGTGACTTGAATATAAAATCCTTTTAGGAAGATTAAACTTGACAATAGGAATAAAATTTGTAGTTTTCAAAGGGACAATTGAACAAATGATGAACTGAAACATGCTTTGCTGTGATTTATTTGCAAAATGTTAATTAAGTTTATACCATGCAAAAATGTTTACCATTTCACAAGGTGTATTTTCTTAAAAGATACGTTTTCTTCCAGATGGTGGACGTTCATTGTTCAGCCCTCCAGTGTCATCTGAGGTAAGGGTTCATTGATTTTAATTTTTTTTTGTTTTGCCTTTTAAAGAAAAATACTGCAATTTTTATTTCTGAAATAGATCTCGTCAAAGCGGATTTCGGAAAGTCTTGGGGCTGAGGTGGATCCTGACATGTCTTGGACCAGTTCATTAGCGACTCCTCCATCATTGAATCCAACAGTCATTATATGTAAAGGTGAGTGACCAAAGTTGTTTCAGCTTTGGAAACAAGTGGCTTTATTTAATTCAGCATTTTAGTGTTTTCTAGTTTTTTTTTTGGAGCCAGTTGTACAGATTATTAGTTACAAAATGGCAGGTAGACTTTGCTAATCTTGCTGTTTAAAATGACTTGATTGAGATATTTCTGTTCTGATCATTCTTTTCTGAAAAATAAAAACATTTGTCCCTCAAGTAAGAGAATCCAGAATTAAACTTAGCATTGGAGCTCAGTAAAATTGTTTTCAGACTAAATATTTGAAAGTATGGGGCTTCCTATTCCAGTTGGCCAAACATGCAAAATGAATTGAGTTGTTCAAAGGGACATTGATGCCCGCTTGGTAATACGCTATTGTGGACGTGGGATAAGGCACGGGAATGCAAAAAAGATAGAGCTGGCTAGTTTGGCAGAGTGCAATTTGTTTTCGGGCTGAGAGAACCTTTCGCTCTAGAACTGGTGGGTGGCACAGTGGTTAGCACTGCTGCCTCACAGCGCCTGAGACCCGGGTTCAATTCCCGACTCAGGCGACTGACTGTGTGGAGTTTGCACGTTCTCCCCGTGTCTGCGTGGGTTTCCTCCGGGTGCTCCGGTTTCCTCCCACAGTCCAAAGATGTGCGGGTCAGGTGAATTGGCCGTGCTAAATTGCCCGTAGTGTTAGGTAAGGGGTAAATGTAGGGGTATGGGTGGGTTGCGCTTCGGTGGGTCGGTGTGGACTTGTTGGGCCAAAGGGCCTGTTTCCACACTGTAAGTAATCTAATCTAAAAAAACTCCAACTCACCTAATCGAGCATTAGCTACATTCCTGTGTACTTGCACATTTTTTGACTGTATTGAACATAGGACATTATAGTGCAGTACAGGCCCTTCAGACCTCAATGGCTCCGCAGGTCAGCGCGACAATCTGAAGCCTATCTATCCTACACTATTCCATTATCAACCATATGTTTATCCAATGACTATTTAAATGCCCTTAAAGTTGACAAGTCAACTATTATTGCAGGCACTGTGCTCCAGGCCCTTCTTACTCTCTGAGTAAAGGAAGTACCTTTGATGTCTGTCCTATATCTATCACCCCTCAATTTAAAACTGTTCCCTTGTGCTAGCCGTCACCATCTGAGGAAAAGGCTCTCACCGTCTAACCTATCTAATCCTCTGATTATTTTGTTTCAACTAAGTCACCACTCAACCACCTTCTCTCTAATGAAAACAGCCTCAAGTCCCTCCGCTTTTCTCAAAAGACCTTCCCTCCAGACCAGTCAACATCTTGGTAAATCTTCTCTGCAACCTTTCCGAAGCTTCCATATCATTCCTATAATGCATACCAGAATTGTATACATACTTCAATTTTGTGCAGCTGCAGCATGACCTCGTAGGTCTGAAACTCAACCCCTCTACCAATAAAAGTTAATACACCGTATGCCTCCTTAACAACCGTATCAACCTGGGTGGCAACTTTACAGGGATCTATCTATGTGGGCACAGATGTCTCTGCTCTTCTACACTACCAAGAATCTTACCATTAGCCCAGTGCTCTTTATTCCTATTGCTCCTTCCAAAGTGAATTACCTCACACTTTTCCACATTAAACTTCATTGCCACCTCTCAGCCCAGCTCTGCAGCTTATATGCATCTCTCTGTAACCTGTAACATCCTTCAGCACTATCCACAACTCCACCGAGCTTAGTGTCATCTGCAAATTTACTAACCCATCCTTCTATGTCCTCATCTAGGTCTTCTATGAAAATGGCAAACAGCAGTGGCCCCAAAACAGATCCTTGTGGTACACAACTAGTAACTGAACTCCAGGATGATCATTTCCCATCAACCACCATCCTCTGTCTTCTTTCAGCTAGCCAATTTCTGATCCAAACTGCCAAATCACCCTAAATCCTGTGTTTCCGTATTTTGTGCAATAGTCTACCATGGGGGACCTTAACAAATGCCTTACTGAAATCCATATACACCACACTAACCACTTTACCTTCATCCACCTGTTTGGTCACCACCTGTAAGAACTGAATAAGGTTTGTGCAGCATGGCCTACCCTTCACATAACCATGTTGACTATCCCATATCAACTTATTCCTCTCTAGATGATAAATCCTATCTCTATACCTTTTTCCAACACTTCACCCACAGCCAAAGTAAAGCCCTTTGGTCTATAATTACTAGGGTTGTCTCTACCCCACTTCTTGAACAAGGGGATAATATTTGTTATTCAGTCTTCTGGCACTATTCCTGTAGACAATGACGACATAAACTTCGAAGCCAAAAATTCTGCAATCTCCTTCCTGGCTTCCCAGAGAATCCTAGGATAAATCTTATCCAGCCCCGGGGAGTTATCAATTTTCCAGAATTACTAACACCTCCTCTTTGTGAATCTCAATCCCTTCTAGTCTAGTAGCCTGTATCTAAGTATTCTCTCGAAAGCATTCTCTTTCCTGTGTGAATACTAATGGAAAATATTCATTTTAATACTTCTCTGATATCCTTGGACTCCACGCACAACTTCCCATTACTGTCCTTGATTGGCCCTAATCTTTCTCTAGTCATTCTTTTATTCTTGATATAGCTATAGAAAGCTTTAGGGTTTTCCTTGATCTACCTGCCAACGACTTCTCACGTTCCCTCCTAGCCTCCCTTAGCTCTCTCTTTAGGTCTTTTGCTAACCTGTAACTCAAGCACCTTAACTGAGCCTTCGCATCTCATCTTAACAGAAGCTGCCGCCTCCTTCTTGACAACAGATTCAATTTCTTCAGTAAACCAGGGCTCCCTCGCTCAGCTACTTCCTGTCTACCTGCCAGGTACATACTTATTAAGGACGCACGGTAGCTGTTCCTTGAAAAGTTCCACATTTCAATTGTGCCCATCCCCTGCAGTTTCCGTTCCCTGCTCTCCTGCTTTGCCGTTTAAGATTATCAACCAGATGTTGAAAAAATTGATTTCTAACAAATATTTATTTAATTTTTTTTGCTAATCTACTCAGCTTAATGGCTTCTTGAATGCTTAATATTTGGTCATTATTCACTGTTAGCTCTTAGAATTAGTCTTGTTACTCTTCTTTGCCTCTTCACCATGTTAGGCTTCAGCTGGAATGTTCTGTTCATTGCAGACTAGTGGGCTGCACAGTGATCACAAAACTGAGTGCATAGTTAACATTGTGAACAACGTCAGGAATTTAGGGCAAATGGGAATTCTCTGCAGAAAGGAAGATGATGTTGCTTCCATTTTATTTCTAGTAAAATGAAGCCTCAGAATTGTTACAGTACATAAGGAAACCACATAGGTCTTCATATCTGTGAAGGCTCTCCAAAGGAGCAATTCACCTATCGGCAGTCCGTGTCTATTCTGTTTTTAGTCCTGAACATTCTTTCAGATAATAATCTGATTCCCTTTTGAATACTTTGACAGAACTTACCTTCATTACCACATTCTCAGGCAGTGTTATCCAGATCTTCACCATTAACTCTGTGAAATGGACTTTGCGTATGTTCATTGTTTTCTTTAGCTGCTTACTTTGCATTTGTTTTCTTATTGATCCTTCCACTAAGGGAAACTGTTTCTCTCTGTTTACTTTGTACGAGACACTCATGATTTTGAATCCTTCTGTCCATTCTTTTGAATATCTCTACCAATGGCGTAGCAAACCATTGAAATGTTGAGGGTCAGTAAACGTCAACGTTGTTAGTGCCTCCCATACCACTAAAATGATTGACAACTGTGGAGACAAAAAAAATTGATTCTCAATGACTTGAGAATGGTTTTCCTTACTTGAATCTTTTGTGATCATACTTTGCTATTCGACTCTATGATACCACTTCAGTGAAGTTATGAGTGCTGAGCGAAGTCCATAGGAGTGTTTTCAACCAGGGAAGGAGTAAACACAAAATGTTGGTGTACACAGTCAGCATAGGATGCGCCGCTATGTCTTGAAGCAGAAATGGACAGAAATAAAAGCTGGTGCAAGAAAACAAAATATCTTGAAAAAGATTCAAGTTTGAACAATTCCTAAACTCCCAGCTTTCCACAAGAAAAAATCCTTTTGTAGGAAAAAGGGACCATACAGAAATAACCATATTTGCAATATGCTTTTGCACCTTTTCCCTGTGGCAGACCAATCTAAGACATGTGTTTGAGGAGTAAGTGCTTTATAGAGGAAATCTGAGATTTGTTTTTCCACTCAGGGATGTAGAAATGTAGATGCCTGAGACAGTGGTGGAGGAAGATACTCTTGCAACATTTCCCACCCCCCCCCCCCCCCCCCCCCCAAAAGCAACCAGGTCTTGTTCATGTGTTAGTGAATCTGCTCTCTGAAGGGCACACCCATTTTCTCCCTTACATACCTTCATTTACACTCATTTATATCTCTTTTTCTCTTTTACCACAGTTAACGCACCATTTTTTCCTCCCACTGTTTTGGATCTGTCTGCAGCATAAAAATGTTCTTGAACCCCTTTCAGTCACCTCTTCAAAGAAATCATTGAGGTTTGTCAGGCATGACTTGGCTATCATGAATCCATGAAGACTTCCTGATGAACTGAAAATTTGAGTGTTCAGTTACTCCATATTTGATTATTGGCTTCAATGTTTCCCCACCACGCATATGAGGCTAACTGGTCTGTACTTTTCTGTTCCTCATAGTATGAGGGTGAGGAGGAATTTGGTTGCGGTGGATTCAAAATATAGATTGAAAGGTTTAGTGATAGCTAGTAATTAAAACTAATTTTCTGAAGGAAAAAAGTTTACTTAAAACAAAATTACCCAATTGGGGGGGAAAAAAATGGGAAGATCATGGCTAACAAGAGAAGTTAAATGATACATCATATTAGATCAAAGGAAGAGGCATACCAAAATAACATCTTGAGAGTCGAGAAGATTTTAAAATTAAACCAAAAGTTTGAAGGAAAAGAGAAAAGGATATGAATAAAAGATAGGAAAACACAAAATTATAAAATCTTCAATAGGTGAAGGAAATGATTAAGAAAGAAATGTGGGTCCATTGGTGCAGGCAGGAGAATTTGCAGTAGGAGATAGAGAAATGGCATGTATTTTACATGTTTTCACAGATGAAGACACAAAAAGTCTCCTTGAAATAATTAAAATTCACATGTTGAGTGAGTGTGTGGAAATAAAATTAGTACTTCATTTCAGAGAGGTGTAGTGTTGGAGAAGTTAATTAGCCAGGACCTGACATTGATCACCCTAGAGTTTTGGATGATGTTACAGAGATAGAAATAAAAACAAAATGCTGGAGAAACTCAGCAAGTCTGGCACTATCTGTGAAGAGAGAAAGGGTTACTCTTCAGGACAGATGGTGGATGTAGACAATGGTTGTGTTGCAAAACTTTAATTCCATAACTCTGTCTACAAGTTGAAAAGTTACAAAAGTAAGTTATTATTTAAGAATGGAGGGAGACAGAAAACTGCAAATGCATTAGTAGAGAAATTAGGCAAATCTATAAACATGTTACTACTATTCAGAAAGTGTTTGTCTAATTGGACAGAGTCTGAGGATTTATGAAGAGAAAATAGTGTTTAACAAAGTTGGAGTTTTTCGTGTTGCAGTTTGGATTGGAGATGCATGGATTAATTAAGGGTAATCAGCTTGTCTTTGTCATTGGAGATTGTATCTAAAAAAATCTGATTGAACTTTTTGACTAAGTGATTTGGTGTGTGGATGAGAGTAGTGTTGACAGAATCTACATGGACTTTATGCTTTTTGTTATTCACTCATGGGACATAGGCTGGACCAGCATTTATTGCTCATTCTTATTTGCTCTTGAGAAAGTGGTGGTAAGTTGCCTTCTGTAGCCCCTATGCTGTGCGTCAAACCACAATGCCGTTAAGGGATCAGATTCAAGAATTTTGACCCAAGCAACATTGAAAGAATTGCTAAATGTTTTCAAGCCATGAAGATGAGTACTTGAAGGCTAACTTTTTCAGGTGGTGTTGTTCCCCTGTTCCTCTGTACGTTGTTAGTTGGGAACATGTACAGGACTTTCTGAATTTCAACTTCTGCTCTGAAATCAATTGTGACCTGGATCCTGATTCCCATGGTGTCCAGAAATTGATTCCTTGCTTATCTGAACCATAGTCTTAGAATCTGGATTTTAGGAATGAATCGCACAACTCAAATGTCTGTGGTAATCTAATATGTTGCTCCATAAATAACTTGTTGTGCTTTTCAGCCAAAGAAAATAACTTGCCTCAAGACAGGCTGAAGGAAGTACAAGTGCCTTCAGTAAGTTATGTACCTATTAGAGTTTGCTTGGTGTGAGATTATTGATTCTTCTATATTTGTCTGCAATTTGTAATGATTTTTTGCCACAAGTGATGATTAGTGCTAATATTCCTCAGAACAAAGATCTGCATATTTATAGTAGTATTGAATTCCTCAGTTAAGTTCTCGACTGATTCTATTCTGGAGTAGTGGGAAGTCACCTCACTTAATATAGATTGCTATGTCACTTGGATGACATTACAAGTTCTCGGTACTTGTACACAATGCCATAAGATGACTCATGTGAGGAAACAGTGAAAAGGCCTCTTTATAAGGGGAATGGCTGAAATAAAACTGGCGTTGTATAATTGACCATGCTCTAATCACCAGTCGGAACCCCCCCCCCCCTAAAGACGGAGATCTTGATCAATATTAACACTAACATCCTACTTTGTAACTGTGCTGGCCTGTGAAATTGTGATCAAAGTCACCAGTTGGCTAGGCAGCTGGTTTGTGATGTAGACCGACATCAACTGCTTGGGTTTAATTCCTGCACTGGCTGAGGTTTTATGAGGACCTGCCTTCTCACTCTTGCCTGAGGCATGATGACCCTTGTATTAAACCCATTATAAATTGTCTCCTTCTAACGAGAGAGCAGTCCAATTATCCTATTTACCTATTGGCTTTCACCAAAAATCTAGATAAATGGCATGATGGAAGAGTACTGTTGCCAGGAATGCTGATTACTTACCATTACAAATGGAATCCTAAAGTAATTGGTCTGTTGTTGCAAACCTTTTAAGAAAAAGGTTTTGAAAAAACTTGATCTGTTCTGTTTACGTTCTAATCAGTTCATCTACCTTCAGCTTTTACACAGCAATATAAATACACAATGCGATGCATTTGCTATTGGTTTAAAGAGTGCCTATGCAATGCCTGTAATTGGGGAGGAGGAAAGTGAAGACGTAGAAGCTGTTAATCAGAGTCATGGCAAGTATTTTTGTTTTGTAACATTCAAATTAAATGAAAATGTGAGGAACTGAAATTCTACACTGCTGGCTTCTGGCAATCTGTGATTTTCATTGCTTTTACCATTGGTAACTGTACTTGAGCTGCCTGTCACCTAAGTTCTAGATTTTTCTCCATTGTAAAACGCCCTTTAAAACCTTACCCTTTGCCCAAAATTTTGGTTGCCTGTATTCATAGTTTTTTTAAAAATTTGATTTAGTTACAGTTAAATCCACCTCTTATCACTTATTTATTTCTGTCATTCCCTGTTCACATCTCCCTTTCCCCTCTCAACCCTCCTTCCTCTGTGCTGCTACTATTGCAAAATAAATTCTCTCCAAATTCATTTACCATCACACTATTTAAAACACCAATTCTGGTCTTCAGTTTACATTCACCATGATATTTTTGCGATTACTAATCTGCGTCACCTCCATCTTTAATGTTCTTGACTCCATTAAAATGACTGTTTTCCTTTGGTACAGTTGTCATCACTGTTTGTTTATTTAAAATCCAAAGGCTGCAAACATAAATGAATGTGGCAGACACCTGATTTAACCACTCACTGCTGTCTCTGACTGGACTACGTTATGTATTGTTGGCTCCTTTTCTCACCTGCCAAAAGGGCTCAATATGCTAGGTTCAGCCAGAAACTGAGATGAATCCCAACTTCTTTGGATTTCCTTATTTAAGGGGAATGTATTTGTATTGGAGATGGCTCAGCTGGACTAATTTATGGGATGAAGAGGTTTTATTATGAGGAAAGATTGAGAAGGTCAGGCTTCTACTCGTTGGAATTTAGAAAAAGGAAAAGTGATGGTATCGAAACTTAGAAAATTTTGACAAGTCTTAACAGGGTCGATGCTAAGAGGTTATTTATCCTTGTGGGAATTTAGAATGAGTGGAACACTTAGCAATCAAATCCTCTCTTATCTCTATATATTCAGAGGATTGCTAATCTTTGGAATTCTCTACCCCAGAGAGAACATAGAACAGCACAGTACAGACCCTTTAACCCTCGATGTTGTGCCAGCCTTTTATCCTACTGAGATCATACTAACCTACATACATTTGTACTATTTTCCATGTGCCTATCCATGAGTCGCTTTAATGTCTCTAATGTATCTGACTCTACGAGCACTGCTGGCGATGCATTCCACAAACTGTGTAAAGAATCTTCCTCTGACATCTCCCCTAAACCTTCCTCCAATTATCTTAAAATTATGCTCCCTCGTGATAAACATTGCCGCTCTGGGAAATGTCTCTGGCTATCCATTCTATTGATGTCTGTCAACATCTTGTACACCTCTATCAAGTCACCTCTCATCTTCCTTTGCTCCAATGAGAAAAGCCCTAGCTCCCTCAACTTGTCTTATGAAGCAATGTCCTCTAGTCCTGGTAAAATCTCTGGACCCTCTCAAAAGCTTGCACGTCTTTCTTATAATGAGGCGATGAGAACTGAACACAATATTCCAAGTGTGGTCTAACCAGGGTTCCATAGAGGTGCAGCATTACCTCACAGCACTTAAATTCAGTCCCCCTGCTAATGAAAACCAACACACTGTACACCTTCTTAATACCCTATGAAACTGGATGGCAACTTTGAGGGATCCATGGACATAGACCCCAAGATCCCTCTGATTCTCCACATTGCCAAAAATCTTGCCTTTAACCCTATATTCCTAATTCAAATTCAACCTTCCAAAGTGAACAACTTCGCATTTTTCCAGATTGAACTTCATCTGGCACTTATCAGCCCAGTTCTGCATCCTGTCAATGTCCCGTTGCAATCTAATACAGCCCTCCATGCTATCTACCAGTCCACCAACCTTCATGTCTACAGCAAACTTACTAACCTACCCTTTCACTCCTTCATCCAAGTTATTCATAAAATCACAAAGAGCGGAGATCAAAGAGCTGATCCCTGTGGAACACCAATAGTCGCTGAGCTCCAGGCTGAATACTTTTCATCTACTCCCTCCCTCTGTCTTCTGTGGGCCAGCCAATTCTGTATCCCATGCCTCCTTACTTTCTAAATGTGCTTATCATGGGAACCTTATGAAACTCCTTGTTAAAATCCATGTACACCGATTCAGTTTCCTAAACAAGGGAATAATATTTGCCACCCTCCAATCATCTGGCACTACTCCAGTGGACAGTGAGGATGCAAAAATCATCGCCAAAGGCACAGCAATCTCTTCACTCACTTGCAGTAGTAATCTTGGGTATATCCCATCTGGCCCAGGGGATTTATGTATCCTTATGATTTTCAAAATTTTCAGCACATCCTCCTTCCTAGCATCAATGTGTTCTAGCATGTCATTATATTTCATGCTGATCTCAGAAACGTCAAGGTCCCTCTCAGTAATGAATACAGTAGCAAAGTATTCATTAAGGACCTCCCCTACTTCCTCTAACTCCATGCGCGAATACCTTCCACTTCCCCTGATCGGCCCTACCCTCACTCTGGCCATCCTCTCGTTCCTCATAAAGGTAGAATATCTTAGGGTTTTCCTTCATCCTCCCTGCTAAAGATTTTTCATGCCTTCTAGCTCTCCTAAGGCCATTCTTCAGTTCCTTTCTGACTACCTTGTAACCCTCTAAAGCCCTGTTTGAACCTTACCTCCTCAACTTTAAGTGAGCTTCCACCTTCCTCTTTTCTTGATGTTTTGCATCCTTTGTCACCCAAGGTTCTTTCAACCTACCATCCCTTCGTGGATTTAAAAAAAATTTAAAGGTTGATGTAGATAGATTTTTGATAAAGGAGCAGAGGGCTTTGGAAGACGAGTAGAGCAATTGAATTAAGGGCATATTCAGGTCAGCTCTAGTCTTAGTGAATGGTGGAGAAGGCAGAAAAGAGCAAGTGACCTATTCCACCATCACTTGCTAAAATCTTGTGTGGATCATGATTCAGTTTTGTTTGAATATGCCCTTGGAGTATTTTATTAGAATCACAAGTATACATCACAGAATCAGATTCTTTGGTCCAACTTGTACATGCTGACTAGCTATCCTAAATTAATCGAGTCTCATTTGCTGGCATTTGGCCCATATTCCTCTTAAACCCTTCATGTACACATTCAGATGCCTTTGAATGTTGCAATTGTATCAACCTCCACCACTTCCTCTGGCAGCTCATTCCATACACACTCCACCCTCTGCATGAAAAACTTGCATGGTATGTCCCTTTTAAATCTTTCCCCTCTCGCCTTAAGCCTATGCCTTCTAGTTTTGGACACCCCCCCACCCCCCCTCTGTTGGGCACGTACCTTGTATATTCACCCCATCCATGCCCTTCATGATTTTAAAAGCCTCTATAAGGTCACCCTTAAGCCTCTGACGCGCCAAGGAAAATAGCCCTTGCCGACTTGGCCTCCCTATTGCTCAAATTGTCCAACTTTGGCTTCTGCACCCTTTCAAGTTTCACAACCTCTTTGCTATCGTAGGGATACCAGAATTGAACACACTAACCAAAAAGTCACCTAACCAATGTCCTGTACAAGCACAACATGAACTCCCAACTCCTATATTCAACAAAGGCAAGCATAGCAAACTCTGCCTTCACTACCCAGTCTCCCTGCGACTCCACTTTCAAGGAACAGTGAACCTGCATTCCAAATCTTTGTTTGGCAACACTCCTTAGGAGTATTAATTATAGAAGTCCTGCCCTGATTTGCCTTACTAAACAAAACTAAATTCCATCCGCCATTCCTCGGTCCATTTGCCCACCTCATTGAAGTCCTGTTGTACTCTGAGGTAACCTTGCTCACTATCCACTGCACAATCCATTTTGGTGTCACCTGCAAACTTAGTAACCAAAACCCCTATATTCATTTCCAAATCATTTGTATAATTGACAAAAAGTAGTGGATCTGGCACCAATGCTTGTGAAACATGATTGGTCACAGGCCTTCAGTCGAAAAGGAGACTCCACTGTTTCCTACTCCTGTTTCAAGCCAATTTTATATTCAAATGGCTAGCTCTCCCTGGATGCCACTTGATCTAACCATGCTAACCAGTCTACCATGTGGAACCTTGTTGAGGGCTTTGCTGAAGTTGGCAAGAAAACATTCACCAAGTTGCCTTCATCAGCCGCCTTTGTCACTACTTCAAAAAAAACTCAATCAAGTTAGTGAGACACCATTTCCAATGATAGAGCCATGTTGTCTATCCCTAATCATCCTTTGCTTTCCAAATACATGTAAATCCTGTTCCTCAGAATCTCCTTCCAACAATGTATCCACTACTGACGGCAGGCTCACCAGTCTATAGTTCCCTGCCTTTTCCTGAACACATTTCTTCAATAATGGCACCATATTAGCCAACCTGCAGTCGTCTGGCAACTCACCCGTGGTTATCGATGATGCAGATATCTCAGTAAGGGGCCCATCAAGCACTTCCCTAAAGTTTTGGGTTACACCTGATCAGGTAATGGGGATTTATCTACCTTCTATGCATTTTAAGATGTTCGGCAATCTCCTCTGTTATATGAATACTTTTCAAAGAAAACTATTTCTTCAAGTTCTGTAACTTCCATATCCTCTCCACAGTAAACACTGATGCAAAATGCTTGTTTAGTTAATCTCACCATACGTCAGCATCCTTATCGATCTTCTAGGTCCCTGTAACATTAGTGATGCTGCATAAATATAGGTTGTATCTGTAAATATTTTTAAGACATCTAAAGAAGTAGCAATTTGACTCTTACTCTCTTCACAAATGCTGAACACTACTTTTGTTGTTTTAACAGTGAATTTGTATAAAGCTGATTACTTTTTAAATGGACTGTTTTAACGGGTGTTCTGAGCAGGTGTTTGTTATTTATGCTTCTTGGTCAATCTGTGTGCACTAACTGATGATTTAGCATATGGCTGTAGCTGATTGATATCATGGGGGCCATCTGCACAAGTGGCCATGTTTGATGAGGCTTATGTATTCCTTTTTTTTTGAAAATGGTTAATTATGTTTTTCAGTGTCTGAAGATGACTCCGCCTGCTTATCTAAAAGGATAAGTGAAGATGGGAAGCCATTTATTTCTAGGACTCTGTCTGATGACTCAATGTCTTTCACTGAGTCCACACATTTGGGACTAAGAAGAGTGAAATCCTTTTCTAGAAAGAGAAAGCAAAACTCTACAGTTGGCAATTTTCAATCAAGCACTATTAAAACTTTAGCACCTTCCTCTGCCGATGAAAAGTGTTTGGAATGCATCGTGGCTAAATCGGACTGCAATGTATTTTCAAATAACTTGACTCTTAGTCCAGTTAAAGAATGCTGTAAGAAACGGGTTGTTTTGAATGAAGAAAACTTGGGTGTCAATTTAAACCAGAGTCCTGATGGTAACTTGATTGTCAATAGTTTAGAGAAAGAATTATCTGGTCAAAATGTAACTTCTTCATCTGACTGGTCTCAGCTGAATCTGTCAGAACTTGATGAGAGCCATTTGATGAATGGTTACTCTGACATTATGAATTCTTCTACAGATGCATTGTGTTTGAAAAGTGTTGGTGATCGAAAACTCATTTCTAACGGAGAAGCTAATAATCAGCAATCGGGCAATGATTTAGAAGGAAACATTGAAGGATCCAGTTCTGTGACCTGCGTAGATATAGTTCCAATATCACAAAGACCAACCTCTCATTCTTTAACAGATGAAATAACAATAACAAAGATTAATTTTAATCATTGTGCATTTGCTAATGATTTCAGCACAGTTGATGAAAGCACAGAGAATTCTGGAGCAGAAGTGAAAGCTAGTACTCCAAATCGTGCTTGTAGAATGCAATTGTCAAAGCTACCCACTTCTGAAATTCCTTGCACAGATTATTATAAAATTGATGGTTCAACATCAGTTCAACCATTTGTTGATGGATGGTTAGATTTAAATTCAGAAACTGTAGCAACCAGACCGTTTCCCTTTTGCAAGAACGAAAGAGCACATACGAAGGAGCCCATGACTACTTTGGAAGATCAGAAAGTCAGTTTTACAGACTCTATCAGCAATGATATACCATTTCAACCTGCTATAAATTCCAGAATGCTCAGAGATGGTGTTTATTCTGTGACATATTCAGATGCAGCTAAAAATCCCTCACTGGTTCAGGATTTGATAAAATGTCAAGTAAATGAGGAAGACCTCACTTTTTTGCTTTCTAGTCTGAAAGAGCGTCCAAGGAAATTTGTTTACACTGTGCAAGATTCTTCAAATCATCAAGCACAAATGAACATACCTCTGGACATAACTAAATTGCAAAATAAAACACTGATTCAGCCGATGGTACTTGAGCCTTCCTGCAAGTTATCTGCTCCAGAATCTAGAAAGCGAAGTGAGTCTGTGAAAGGTTTAACTCCTCTTATGATAATATTCTGTATTATTCATCTGCATCCTAAATATTTTCAGTTTTAGATGCTCTGTAAATAAGTGACTTTAAACTCAATGTTGTAATTGTATGAACTCAGTATGGTCCTCCTTTCGGTTAGGCTGTAAATTTACTTTTTATGCATTGAAAAAAGAATAGTTTGATAGTTTTTAAGCTTTGGGGAATTACACAAAGCTGCTTCACATGCAAAACCTATGGTATTAATATTGAAGCGTAACATAATGTACCTGTTGAATGCATTGAAGCAAAATGTAGTGTGTCACATGTTTATTTTGAACAACCGACAACCGAGCAAATTTTAGTGATTTGGGAATATACAAGTAAAATGCAAATAATTGTGTATGAGGTAATCATTGGTAGGAATACATTATTATTTAGTTATTGCAGAGTTTTCACCCTCCCCTCCCAAGTCAAAGTTCAGAGATACCAAATAAGTGCAACCTTTCCAGAATGAAACTTGGCTCAATACTAGATTTTTCTTTGCATCTTAAAAATATTTAAATGAATTGCTTTGCTTAAAAAAAACTATTTGGTGTTGCTGATTTCTATATTTAGAAATTATTAGTTTTATTTATATAGAATTGTGAAGTGATTTTTTTTGTTTTCTTTCAGAAAACAAAGTGGCTACCAGCATTGTTGATTATCCTGGCATTGATCACTCTGAAGCCAATCAGAAACATGACACTGAAGCAAATGAAAATCTGCAACAGAATCATTGTTTTCCAAAGCAGTGTGACAGTGTAGAAAACGAAGTGGTGCCTCAGCATCTTAAGGATAAAACTGATGAAAATGTATTCGATGCTCCCAGTAATGGCAAGAATTGGGATCATTTTGTGAACAGCAAGCCTGTTTCTTGTAACGAAAGAGATGGTAGAATTTTTGCCACAGCTTGTCACACCGTGGCTAAAAAGTTGGCTTTTGAGTCCAAAGTGACGTTGACTAATAGTTTTGGTGCCCAGGCTGAAATTGCTGAGGACAGTGATGTACTTTCGGTTGTTAAATCTGCTCATCCGGAGAGGACATGTGTAATTCAAAACAATATTATGCAGAATAAGGAGAAGTCTTACTTTGAGTTTAGATTTTCACCTTTCTCTGATGCAAATCAAAGTCCTTTGCATTATAATTGCAGTACAACAAAACTTGGTGGAAACACAGCTATCCATAATGAACTTGACAGCAATTCTACTTTTTTACCAATTTCTACACAATTATCAACCAAGAAACTATCCTACACTTCAATTTTATCTCATACAGTATCTTCTCAATCTTCCTGTATCACTAATATTTTGCACAAAACAAAGAAACTTTATGATCTCAAATGCAAGGGGGAAAAAGTTTGTTTTTCTGAATCCTTGCAACTAAAACCAAGAGGCCATGCGGAGATATCAACATCATTGAGTACAGAGAAACAATTAGAGGAAAGTCTTGATACTAACAAGGGGTTACTAAATGAAAAGCAGCGACTTGACTCCCATACTTGTGTAGAAGCTGAAAAGAGACAGTATACTATTAATGCAGGTTTCCACATTGGTAATAGAAAAATTGCAGTGTTGGCATCCACTTTGAAGAGCAGAAAACTGATTGCTGAAATAGACAATGATACATTCTTGACTTCTTCAAAACCTGTACTGGTACAGTCATTGCCAGAATGTGAAACAAAATATACAGAAAGTACTTGTACAGAACGCATGGATATATCTGGCATTGAAATTACTATGAATGAATCTTCCAGTTTGACACCAAGCTGTATGAATTCTCTTAAAAGAAAAAAGGAAGCTCTTTCTGCCTCCAACACTGAAGCACAGTTGCATCAGCCTGCTGAGGTTACTCGACCTTCAAATTCTGTTGTTCCGAAACAACATGATTCAGCCAGAGTGAAATCTCAGAATGCACAAGGTGACATTGGTTCTGTGACAGTGACAAAAGAAATTTGTACACTTTCAGAAAACACACACAATCCACTGGTAACTGGAAGTTTTGAATCTTGTCAACATCGGCTCAGTTGCTCGAAACCCTTTGAACAGTGTACAGATTTATCTGCTGATACCATTTCGAAAGAAAATCTTGAAAATGAAAACTTAAAAGTGAACTCTGCACAGGAAGTTGTTTTTGAATATGTCCCTTCAAAAAATAGAGTCAGGAGTCAAGAAAGATATAGTCCTTCCTCTTCAGCCAAAGTGGAGGTTAAAACTAAATCCCCTGAATCCAAGTTTACCACTGAACATGTTAAACTGTGTCCATCTGACAATGGAGAAACACAAACTTTTGATTCCTCTGCAATCTTATCTCAGCCAAAGTTGCTTGGAAAATGCACTTATTTAACTGGTAGTCAAATAGAACTAACAGAATTAATTCGTGTGTTAGAGGACACAGATACCCAGTTTGAATGTATGCAATTTAGCAATCAATCTACAGTCGAAGTAACAAACAAAGATACAAACCTTCTGGTTACTGAGCATTTAGATCAGACTTCCCCAGCTCCTCTTTTGGAAAAACAGAAGGATGTTAATTTGGTTAAAAGTTTGGGCCTTGAGCCTTCAATGCACTTAGATAACAAGTCATGCAACACCCCACAGCATGCGGCCTCCTCAAAAATGAGCACCACATCTGAAATCTGTTGTCAGAATGTGGAAGAAATACAGCAAATTATATCAGATGATCTTGTTGATTCCTTTGCCTTGAGCAATGGAGAAAAAGATGCAGCATCGTCAACAGTACCAAATGTCTGTGTGAACGCTATGGAACTTGGCTCAGATGTTAAAATTAAACCAGTTACACTTGGTCAAGCAGTTCTATCCCTGAACGACAATGTGACATTTAAGGGGAAGTACAGAGGATTTTGTGCAGCAAGTGGGAATAAAATAAAGCTCTCTGTAGAGAGTCTGAGAAAAGCAGCAAACATTTTCAAGGACATTGACAATGATCAAACTACTGCTCAGAATAATGCAGTTAATGGTTTCAGCTATTTACTGGGCAATTCTGTGACTAAGTCTGAAAACTTAATTGAGGCTAAATCAGATGATCAAAAATCTGTAGAAGCTAATGAGTCGCATCAGCTATGTGCAGCTCTTGGCAATCATTCATCTGATTATAGTAAAAGTGAGGGTATATTGAAAAGTGGACATAAAATTGAAATCCGTGATAAATATGGAAGTGGTTTCCAGTCAGTCGGGAGAAGGAGATTCACTGAATCTGAAGAAGCAATGCAAGATAAAACAGTATATTTGACCACTAAATCAAGTGTCTTGAAAAATTTTGACACTGAGAACAAAGGGAAACAGAGTACAATTGAAAATGCAACTTGGGAAAAGAGCACATGGCAACCTGCCAGCAGTAGCACTAAAGATACTGGGAACAAGGAATTAGGTAACAGTGAAATAGATCCTGAAATGAGGTGTTTCCAGACTGCAAGTGGTAAAAGAGTCACGGTGTCTAAAGGAAACTTGGATAAAGCAAGACGTTTATTTGAGACTGAAGATTTCTTTAACGAAAACTGGCAAAACTCCAAGCTTCCAATTGAAGTAGCAAAAAATGCACCTCAACAACCTGATGAGAGTGTAAATATTTTAGAAAGCCGTGTGGTGAAAAATGATGTAAGTATGCAACTCAGTGATCCAAGAGGGAGAATTCAGACAGAATTAAATGTTACAGTTTGCCCTACATTTACAGTTCACTCTGAGAGCAATATTTCTGAAAGTAATTCCATTCAAAATAGGTCACTGTTTGCTGCTCCAGGCACTAGCATGAAAGGATTTCAAACTGCTAGTGGTAAGTTAGTTCCTGTATGCAAAGCATCTCTTGATAAAGCAAAAGTTCTATTTGCTGAGGAGGATGTATTGCATAAACCTATAAAATGTTCTACTGAAACATCTGCTTGTCCACATACAGGTTCACCAGTAATTCAGAATGCAAAGAAGAAACCGTTGATGAATGTCCACAGTCCTGAATTGCTTCACCATATCAATTGTAAAAGTGAATTGCATCCATTTTCTTTTCAAAGCAAACCTGTGTCTGAGTGTTCGAATCTGTCCAACAGTACAGAAATGAGAGGTTTCCAGACTGCTAGTGGTAAAAGAGTCAATGTGTCAGAAATGGCCTTAAGTAAAGGAAGGGCTTTATTTGTTGAAGAGAATTTTAATAAATTGGGAATTCAAGACTATTTAATATCATCTACAGATAATAAAAATGTGCTTTCTGAGGACAATATTTTAAATGATAAAGAAGCTAACCTTCCACAGAGGTTAAATATGACTCATCTGATGACTGTTCTTCCAGTTAAGCAATCATTAGGGTTCTTCACTGCAAATGGCGACATTGTTTCAGGAAGTGAGACAAATGTGAAATATGTGCAAGAAAAATTTTCAGCTGATGAGCCTGGGGACAGTAAAATTTCAATTTCAGATCAAGATGCTTTTGATGTATCTAAGCCTTCTCAACAGTTTATTAATACAGGATCTATTGCTCTTGGTACAGTAAGTGGCAAGTCTGTATGTAGTTCTGAAGAGTCTTTGAAGAAATGTAAACACTTACTTAATGATGTGAGAGCTAATGAAAAAATTATGGACAATGGTATGACCTCCAAGGAAAAGCAACTTTCTGAAGAAGCCTGTAATCCAGACACCTCCATCAAAAAGGCATTTCTTGGGTTCAACACAGCAAGTGGAAAATCTGTTTTTGTTTCTGATGATGCACTTCAGAAAGTTAAGCATGTGTTAAAAGAATTTGACAATAGTGATTCTTCTATAATTAGCTCAAAAGCTGCATTTTGCAAAAATCCTCAAATACTGTTAACATCCACCTGTTCTTCATCATTGTTTTCTAATGCTGCTATGAGCAGGGACCAAGCATGTGAAGAAGAAAGTTCAGAATTGTTTCCTAAATCATCAAATAACTCTGCAGAGAATATTTCGGTCTTGCAGAATTCTCCCCAGGTAGAGTTAAATGAAAGGGAGATCGACAGATCTACAAAAAATTTCATAGATTATTCAAATAACAGTGTTTTCATGTCTGGCTTTCAAACTGCTAAAGGTAAAAAAGTAATGGTAGAAGAAAGTAGTTTAGCTGCAGCAAGAATGCACTTAGCTCCAACTGAAAATGGTGAATTGGGTCATTCTGCTGAGAGAGTAAATATGCCGACTGGAAGCAGAAATAAATCAATTTCCAACATGAACAATGAACCTGCACATACAGCGCATGCTTTGAATTGCAAACATAGCATGCATCCCAATATATTGGAAAACAACATGGCAAAAGTAACTGTGGAGGCTCTGATGAAAGATGATCAACCTCTTGATACTACACTGCACAAGTCATTTCGAAAAACCTATGGCAGTATCAATCAATCTGTTAGACCAAACTTAAAAATGGGAAAAAGACTCCGATCAGAAGGAAAGACTACAGGTAAGTTATGTTAACTTTAGTCAAATCATTGAAGATAATCTTTGACTTCTATAAAGGCATAATCCAGATGCTATGAATTAGTTGAGCCCTGGGCACTCCACTGTATACCACTGTAATACATATATACTTGGCAGATCCAGCAAGTTGCTCATTCTATTTTAAATCCGCTGTTAACTCATTAAATATTAGAATGTTCTAAAACAGTCCGCAATGTGCGCAGAATGTTTCTTGACCTGATGAACAAATTGCTCTTGGTCAGCCTTGGATTCTCTCCACTTCTTCAACTCTGCTCCTTCCAACAAGCCACCTCCAAACCTGTTCTTTAAACCTAGCTTACCTTGGTTCAATAGCAGCTTCACTGAATCTGTTATGCATGGCTAAGGTCTTAAATTAATATTTTTCATTTTTTTTCCCCCAGTGAGGCAGTTTCTTTCCAGATGACAGTGATGGAAAATGAAAATCAGTCATTAGAAGGGCTTAAAATTGAAGAGGTGTTGGATACGCAATTCCTTAAAACTTGTAAGGCATCAGGATGGGGCTGTGGGGAAAGGAATATGAATAGCATGAAAAATGTGCGTTAATCCTGATGAGCTAACACAGACTTATGAACGGATGATCATGTCTAACTAACTTGTTGGAATGCTTTTAGGTGATAATGGGGAGAGTTGATAAGGGCAATACTGTACATGATATGTATGGGCTTCCATTAGGTAAGAGTTACAGTGGTGCACAATGATTTGATGGAAGTTCAACGACTTGTATTAAAGGGAATTTAGCACATGGATACTAAATTGGTATGAAAGGAAACAACATCATCTATGTTTAACTGCTTTTCAAGAGGTAGCCTACTGTATGAAATCCATTGATATTGAGCACTTTGTCCATCTCATTCCTTGGCAATTAACATCTTTTTAATTATCAATCCCTGTGGAATCAACATGGTTTTGTAAAAGGGAAATCCTATTTGGCAAATATTCAAGAGTTCATTGAGGATATTGCAAACAGAATTGACAGAAGGGAACCAGTAGATATAGTTATTGGTATTCTTGAAGACATTTGGTAAGGTGCTATATAAAGGTTATTGTACTAGGTAAGGGCTCATGGTATTGGGGTTAATATATTAACCTGGATTGAGGATTGGCTAATACACAATACGCAGTGTCACGATTAATGAGTCTCGTTCACATTGGAAGAACTAATTAGTGGAGTGCCACAAGGATCAGTCTTAGGGCCTCAATTATTTATCTATATTAAGCACTTGGAGGAGGGGACACCGTATCCAAGTTTGCTTCTAATATAAAAATATTTGAGAGAGCATGTTGTGATGAGGAATCCACAAGTGGATATCGATAGGTTGTGTGAATGGGCAAAAATGCAGATGAAATTTAATGTATAAGGTGTGAGGTCATGCACATTAATAGGCAGAATCAAAAAGCAGACTATTTAAATGGGGGGAGACTTCAAAGGAGTTGAGGACAGAATGATTTGGATGTTTGTGCGTGAAATACAATGTTTAGCACGCAGGTTCAGCATGCGGTTAAGAAGGCAAATGGAATTTTCACCTTTTGTTAATTGATTGGAATTTAAAATCGGGAACTACAGTTGTAACAAATGTACAAGATGTCAAAGGGCTGCATTTGGAGTACTCTGTACAGCTTTCTCCAAATTTTAAGTGAATAAAAACACAAGAATGGGCATTGGAGACTGTTCAAAAACAAATCATGAGGCTGATTCCTGGGATGAAGTGGTTGACTTCCAAAAACATTAGGCATTTATTCACTAAAGTTTTGAATAACACTTTTTTTTCTTCCCAGTGTTAGTGAATGTCTAGAATACTCTACCTCTGGGCACTGTGAAAGATAAATCACTGGAAGTATTTAAATGGGAAGTAGATAGATGAGATTAAATTCCCTGCAGTGTGGAAACAGGCCATTTGGCCCAACAACTCCACACCTACCCTCCGAAGGGTGACCCACCCAGACCCATTTCCCTCTGACTAATGTACCTAACACTATGGGCAGTATTTAGCATGGCCAATTCACCTGACCTGCACATCTTTGGATTTTGGGAGGAAACCGGAGCAAGCCCCCACAGACTCTGGGCGAAAGTGCAAACTCCACACAGACGGTCACCCATCTGGTACTGTGCGGCTGCAGTGTGAACCATTGAGCCACCGTGCCACTCTTGGTTTTTGAAATATTGTGGAGTTGAGGGCTATGAGGATTTGGCACAAAAGAGAAGTTGTGGCATGGGACATCTTCATCTATTATCTTATTGTATGGCATTTCAGGCTTGAGGGGTGAAATGAGGGTGGTACAGTGGTTAGCACTGCTGCCTCACAGCACCAGGGACCCCGGGTTCAATTCCCGCCTCAGGCAACTATCTGTGTGGAGTTTGTGCATTCTCCCCGTGTCTACATGGGTTTCCTCCGGGTGCTCCGGTTTCCTCCCACAGTCCAAACATGTGCAGGTTAGGTGAATTGGCCGTGCTAAATTGCCCGTAATGTTAGGTGCATTTGTCAGAGGGAGATGGGTCTGGATGGGTTGCTCTTCGGAGGGTCGGTGTGGACTTGTTGGGCCGAAGGGCCTGTTTCCACACTAAGTAATCTAATCTACCCCTGCTCCTATTTCTTCGGTTCTCCTACTCCTTTTCTAGGCTGCTTGACCATGCTGGTGATTAGTCAATCATCACCTTGTTCTGCATTTTCCTCCAGAATATTTGCAAACTTTTAATTTTGTTTTCTGCAATTTCTTCATGAAAATTTGTTGTCATAATGGTGCTAACTGAAATCTTTCCTTGTGTCCCAACTTCAGTACACTAATATCAGTCTAGAAGAGTAGTGATCCTAATATCCAGTCTTGGGCAAATCTGAAGCCTAAGCCAGAACTGCAGAGGACTCCCTGTCCATATATTTGCAGTACTCATTTTTGCACGTGCCTGCAACAAATATCGTCTGATCAGACCAAGACAAAAAGGAAGACAACATTGGTCTTGTTTCCACCCAGGGTTGGAGTCAGAAAGGGCTGGGAAGTAGAAGGAAAGGAGAATAGCCTTGATGGGAGGAGCAGGTGGGCAAATATGCCAGTAGCAGATGAAACTGCAGTTGCGTACCAAATTCCTTTTCTTGGTTAGTGGCAAAAACTACAGTGCTTGTTTTAAAAAAAAGTAACAATTCAATCTGGTTCTAGGTGCTCAACCTAGTTTTGTCGTATCAATACTGACCTGTATCCTTACTACCACTGTACTTTTTGTACAGGGCTATGTCTCCTGGAAAGTAAATACATTAAGACTCAGGGTCCTGTTCTCTGCAGCTGAAGAACATACAGATAGATTGCACCAGTTTAAATTCAACAGAACAATTGATAGTCTCTTGCTGATTTGTTTCTCAAGACAGTGCACTGATCAATCGGAGCCAAGAAGCCTGGCAGACAGCTTTTAATGATCAGGTGGCGTAGTTTTCATGGTAGTGCCTCTACCAATCAAAGTTCACTCGCCAATCAATCAATCATGTCCTTATGCAGTTTAAATGCCTATTTTCCTCTAAAATTTGTTCTTGAATGACTGCAAGGTTTAAAGCTTCAACACAGCCTTTTTTTCAGCAATAGACATTTGCTGAAATTAATATGTTGTCAAAATAGCAGTTTGCAAGAAATAAACATACACCCAGCATCCTGTAGAGACTCAGTGCTGTTCTTCCCATTTCTTCAGATGTGTTTTCTATTCTGACAATGTAACCTTCCACACCAACCTGATCCAGATCTACAAGAGGGTTTGCTGTTCTCACCTTTCACCTTTATAGCCACCATATTCAATACATCATCCTCTGTCCACGAAGCCATCAGTGCTGCACTCACTGGGTTACGTTGACTTCCTGTCCCTAAAGCACTGAATTTTAAATCCTTAATTTCCTCTTAAAATCTTTTTTTTTAAACAGCTTTGGCCACCTGAACTTTCTCACTTCTTCCAACTTTTAGTACCCTCACGAACCCTCTTCTTGAATTTTTCTCACCTATGTTCTCTCCATTCCCTACACTTTTGAGGATTAACATTTAGCATGTTCCATTCTGCAGTGCTCTCTCAAAACCAATCTTTGCTGTCCTTTATCCTTTTAGCACATATTTTCATTTATATCTAATACTCCTTAGTTGTCCTTTTTTTTGCTGTGAAGTATTGAGACTTCTGTTCATGCCATTTACATGCACGCTGATAATGTTGGCAAAATAGAGTAACAAGAAGTGTATTTCACAGTAATCAGTTATATAAGAATGGAAAAATGAGCATTGATACTTGTTAAAATAATGTTTATTTAAATAATGTTAAATTGTTATTAATGAAACTGCGAATGATTTTTATTTCAGAGGAGCCTCTCCCAAAAAGGCAACTGCTATCTGAATTTAACAGAACTATACACAGTGACCGCAAAGTTGAATTCAAATCTTTACTATGTAATCCTGAAGGTAGGCCGGTAATTCTATGTAATTGGGTTCTAAAACTCCAAAAGGCATTGTTTGTTACCATTTGAGCTTTCCTTCATCTTTTGGTTTATATTATTTCTAGCTAGGAATTTAAATTTGAATGCGAGGAGTTATGTAAAGCTGCTGTTAGTTCATTGCTTTTGTTTTTCTGTCTCTGGGTTTCTTGACATTACATCCTGACTGGTAATGGAAAATTACAGCTGTCATCCTGTGTTCTAGCCTCCTTAAGTCAATTGTAAACATTTATATGCTGGTGAGAGAAGTTAACAGTTATATCGTTAGTGAATGTAGGGAAGGTACCACTGAAATGGTAAGCTTTTAATTTTTCAGTAAGGTGACAAAATATATCTATTATAATTAGACTTGTTCATCTTGTTACAGTAATTAGGACACTTCTTTTTGATTATTAGAAACAAACTTGAGGATCAGTGTTAGAAAAGTAACCAAGTTAAAGATAGTCAGTATGGTTTCAGAAGGGGATATCTTGCCTGACCAATGTTTTCAGAAATAACACGATAGGATGTTTCTGTAAAGAAACCTTCAATAGAGTCCTGCCTGAATTAATGCAAAAGTAGTCTGAGGCGATTAATACCCTAAGCAAATATTATTTGTCTTTTATGGTGCTACTTGTATAATCATCACAAAGTAGACTTTCTTCAGAAAATATTGGTTAATGTGGATAGGGAGATTGAGATGTTTTACACCTTGACAGAGTAGCAGAAGTGTACACCTGCAGATGTGATCATGTTGATGATTGGCTTTATACTGACAAATTCCATTTGAGATACCACTGAGAGCACCATTGAGAAGCAGTTGATTTGCCACACAAATGGCTCTAGTGATTATTTTACCGTCAAGGAGTAACAAGACAGCTGTGCATAAAACAAGTAATTGTAATTCCTGTGTGTGTGGGTGTAGATGTAGATGTCTTTAATGTCAGTAATCTAGTGAGTAAATCAATAAAATCAATCATAAACATGTGAGTCCTGCTCTTCGTCATGCAATTTTAGCAACGATGCACTAAAAGGTTGAAATTGTCTGGGATAGTGAGGAGGTGAGAAGCTCAATGATGGTGACTACGATTGATCTTTACTTTCACTGAAACAAAATGTAGTGACCAAATCATCTGGATTCTCTATCAGCTACATCTGAGTAACACTTGACAGTATGTTGTTGCCATTTTTGTCTTCTCATAACAACAAATTGTGTATAATGTCAGTAATTACTACAGAATTGAGTGGTATAAGATTGTTGTTATTGTCTTGAGTCTTGATTTTGAATTAGATTACCTAGTGTGGAAACAGGCCCTTCGGCCCAACAAGTCCTCACCAACCCGCCGAAGCGCAACCCACCCAAACCCCTACATTTACCCCTTACCTAACACTACGGACAATTTAGCAAGGCCAATTCACTTGACCCACACATCTTTGGACTGTGGGAGGAAACCGGAGCACCCGGAGGAAACCCACGCAGACACGGGGAGAACGTGCAAACTCCACACAGTCAGTCACCTGACTGAGTCGGGAATTGAACCCGGGTCTCAGGCGCTGTGAGGCACCAGTGTTAACCACTGTGCCACCGTGCCGCCCACTAATGCTGCATTACACTTTAGGTATTTTGTTTTTATCGGTTTTTGATCCATTTAGGTATCTTGGTAGAGATTTTAAATAGATACAATACAAAATCATACTGCTGTCATATTGAAGTATGTTGATCTCCCCGAGTATGGCTGCAATTGTCTCTGTATTCACTATGTCCTAAGGAGAGTGAAATTAAAATAATGGTTTCCGTTGTCATGTGAACAGAGGAACCCGATCTTTTTCTTTTTAGAAGTGTTACACTGCATGAAATAGAGCTGTGTTTCTATAAGAATTCTGGTAATTCTCATTCAAAGGCAACTCTGAAGGAAAAAAGATATGGTCAGCCTTCGAAATTTTGGCAATGCTCAGATTATGTAGAAAATTGTCTCCACCTTGTCAAAACCATACTATGCTGCCAGCAAGTTTTTTAAAAAGGTCACTTACTGATTTATGGAATGTAAAAGCTGAAATCTAAGCAGGTGATCAAGAACCTTATCATTATCAAATTGTGATTTGTTGAAAATTGTTAGTGATATTTTCAGTTTTGAAAGCTAAGTAAAGGAGATACATGGATATAATTAATAGTGATTTGGAACTCTTTTAAAGATTTTTTGCATTTTTAGATTTATAAAATTAATATAACATAATTTTTCAGTGGAATGACTACAAATAGAAAGACTGAGCAATTTAAGGTCTGTAATCTTCTTTTGACTTTGTCAGTTGTGTGTGAGGCACCTTGCGTCTCTTTTACTATCCTGTGATTGCTTGTTAACCATCAGCAATATTATCCCATTTTGGAGCAGCATCTGTCAGTATTCTGTCATCCCGGTGGATGTAAAACAATGTGTTATATTTACCGTGAGGTATGCCCTAGGAACATTGACATTGAGATGGATCTAGGTGTAGAAGCCCACAGATCCCTTCAAGTGGCAACACAGGTGGGGATTAGGCGGTCAAGAAGGCGTACAGCACATTTGCTTTGATCAGTTGGGGCATAGCTTAGAAAAGTTGGCAAATTATTATTACTGTTGCATGAAACTATACTTCGGCCATATATGGAATATTGTGTGTGGTTCTGGTTACCATGCTACCAGAAGAAGAGGGTGCCAAGAAGGTTTATCAGGGCCTTGCCTGGTCTGGACGGTTTGAGGTATGAGAGGAGAGTGGATAAATTCAGATTGTTTATGTTGGACAGACGGAGGCTGAGGGGCAACCTGATAGAGGGCTACAAAATTATGAAAGGCATACTTAGGGTGAATAATCAGAGGCTTTGTCAAAGGGTACAAAAGGTCAACTACAAGAGGCCACAGGCTCAAGGTGAGGGTGGGGGAGAAGTTTAGAGGTGAAGTATGGGAAAAAAAAATTGAGGATGGTGTGTGCCTGGAATGCAGTGCCACTGGAGAGGGCAAAACTAGGCATGTTAGCACTGTTTAAGGTGTATGGTGATAGACACGTGAACTGGAGAGTGATAGAAACAGCATATAGGGAATACATAGTGAGCTGAGGTAAGGAATAGGAATTGGTGCAAGGCTTGGTGAGCCAAAGGGCCTTTCCTGTGCTGTATTGTATTGTAACATTTTAAGGGATGGAAATGACCTGATTCAAGGTTGACATATGGAACTAATACCCATTAGTAGACCTTGGGCCTTTGCAGCTGCAGGCTCTGTAGATGCAATTGGAAAGGGAATAGAAGCCTGCCTCAGACTTCATCTATTATTCGCAATAACTGTAGATTTCTTAATAAGAAATTATATATAAAGGTACATTGCAATTTTCTATAAAAAGCTTCATGAAACATGCCATTACAAAGGGGCACCACAAATATTGTTGAAATGCAGATTTTGAAAGAAGCATTTAAAAGTTCATGTTAAGCAACAAAGCTTGCCGAAACAATAAATTATTTCCAATTTTTTTCAATGGGTAAACTAATTGTTCAATTCTACGTCAAGTTCATTCAAATTAATATTTTTAACATTCTACTAAACACTGATTTAATTACCAAATGTTAGTAGAACTCTTCTCTTTGGAATGGGGAAAAATATAAGAAGAGACTTTTTTATTAATTCTTTTGTGGGGTGTGGGTGTCACTGGCTGGCCAGCATTTGTTCCCGTCTCTGATGCAGGGTATTTAAAATGAAGAGTTTTAATGAGCTTTGAGTTTTTTAAATAAATTGTGAGAAAACGTTTTTTTTTCCCTCCAGGAGTACTTTGTGACCGAAGGAAATTCATGTATATTGTCCCAATGAAATCTGTTGCTTGTGGTCTATCTGTAGACAAAAGGTAATTTTATTAATTTTTTCAGAAATTAACTTTAACTTCTGTTTTAAAAAGAAACTGCAGTTTAGATTAGATTAGATTCCCTACAGTGTGGAAACAGGCCCTTTGGCCCAACCAGTCCACACTGACCCTCCGAAGAGTTACCCACCCAGACCCATTTCCCTCTGACTAATGCACCTAACACTATGGGCAATTTAGCATAGCCAATTCACCTGACGTGCACATCTTTGGACTGAGGGAGGAAACCGGAGCACCGAGAGGAAACCCACGCAGACACAGGGAGAATGTGCCAACTCCACGCAGTCAGTCGCACGAGGCTAGAATTGAACCTGGGACCCTGGAGCTGTGCGGCAGCAGTGCTAACACTGAGTTGTAATTTGTGTAATTTTACTGCTTTATAGCAAAAGTAAAACTTAAATTATGTTCAGTATTTGCATTAAAAGTGTCATTTTCAAGTCCACCTCTTAATTTTTAAGAATTCTTTGCTTTTTCCTCATGCTCTCAACTTCTTCCCACCCCCACCCCAACTATTTATTCACTTAGCTTTTAAAATCTATTATGAATTCTGCTTGTACCATTTCTTCTGCTAGGGTATCTGTGTCCCAGCAAAAGGTGAAATAATGTAGTTGCTGGCAATCTGAAACAAACTAGAGGTCTTCATAGAGTCATGGAATCCCTACAATGTGGAAACAGGCCCTTTTGGCCCAGCAAGTCCACACCGACCCTCCAAAGAGTAACCCACCCAGGCCCGTTGCCCTTACCCAATATTTACCCCTGTCTAATTCACCTAACCTGCACAACTTTGGATTGTGGGAGGAAACCTATGTAGACACGGGGAGAATGCGCAAACTCGCACAGACAATAGCCTGAGGCTGGAATCAAATCTGGGTCACTGATGCTGTGAGGCAGCAGTGCTAACCACTGAGTCACTGTGCCACCCCAATTTGGCTTTGAACGGTATTGAAATATAGGTTTCAATATATTGACACAGGCAGAAATTCAGTGCAAAAGACAAAGGAGTGTTAATGATGGAGAAAGTGAAAAAGCACAAAACGAGTATAAGTTGAAGTATGAAAGATAGAGGGAAAACAAACCAAAAGAATTGTGGATGCTGGAAATCAAAAAACAAATATGCTGAAAAATCTCAGCAGGTCTCCAGCATCTGTGGAAAGAAATTAATGTTTCAGGTCAGGTGACCCTTCAGAATTGATGGAAATGGATGCTTTTTTTATACAGAAGGTTGATAGGGGGGAGCCGAGAGAGAGAGAAACCATTGTACGGTTAAAGGAGTGGTTAAAGGTCAATTAGGGAATGAATAGCTGCTAATGGAAACAATTAGTAGCTGATATCGAGTAATGTGTGGTAGCAGCCCGTGTAATGACGAGCCCTGGTGTGTCAGGGCGAGTGAAAGCATTAAAAAAAGCTCAAGTCCGAAACTGTTGAACTCAATATTAAGTCCAGAAGGTTATAGTGATCCCAAGGAGAAAATGGGGTGCTGTTCTTCCAGCTTGTGCTGAGTTTCGCTAGAGTAGCAAGGCTGAGACAGAGCGTGATGTTGTATTGAAGTGGCAAACAACTTCAAAACGGAGTCTTTTGTTTTTTGTGGACAGAGCATAGGTGTTCTGCAAAGCAGTTATCCAGTTTGTGCTTCGTTTCTCCAATGTTGCTGCTTCACCCGGAAGATGTTTCTGGGACCTTGGATTTTGAGAAGAAAGCAAGTAAATTGTCAGGTTTTGCACCACCTCTGATAGCAGGGGGGGGAAGGTGGGGGCAAGTTGGGAGTGAAGGAAGAGAAGACCATGATATTCAAGAGGAAATATTCCTTGTGGAAGGCTGACAAGGGAAGAGAGGAGAAAATGTGGCTGATGATCCTCTGCATATTGATGTTAATGAGATAATAGATGAGGACAAGGGGGACCAATTGTTGTGGGAGGAAGAGAGGGGAGTGAGGGTTGAAGTATGGGAGGAGGGTCACATCTCGGCTGAGGGATTGTCTGTCATGGTGCTGGGGAAATCCAAGATTGAGGAAGAAGGTGGACGTTTCTAAGCTGAAAATGTGTTGCTGGTTAAAGCGCAGCATGTCAGGCAGCATCCAAGGAGCAAGAGATTCGACATTTCGGGCTAAAGCCCTTCATCAGGAGTAAATGAGAGGGGGGTTAGGGCTGGGGAAAGGTAGCTGAGAGTGTGATAGGAAGATGCCGGTGGGGATAATGGTGATAGATCTTCGACTTGTCGGGCAAAACTGCCCGTCCCCACCCAAATCCAGGAATTCCCCGCATATGTTGGGGACACCAACCTTGCCCCCCTCCTCCAAGACATTTGTTTCCCTGGGCCCCAACAGCTCATCTTCACCATGGACATCCAGTCCCTTTACATCTCCATCCGCCATGACCAGGGCCTCCAAACTCTGTTTCTTCTTCTTTGAATGTCCCCACTAGTACCCTTCCATTAACACACTCGTTTGTTTCGCTGAATTGGTCCTCACCCTTAATAATTTCACCGTTGAATACTCCCCCTTCTTCAGACGAAAGGGGTAGCAATGGGTACCTCCATGAACCCTATCGATGTCTGTGCCTAAGTCAGTTACGTGGAATAGTCCACATTCCATAGTTACACCAGCACCATTCCCCACCTTTTCCTCCGCTACATTGATGACTGTATTAGCGCCACCTCGTGCTCCCACAAGGAGATTGAACAGTTCATCAACTTCACCAACAGATTCCACCCTGACCTTAAATTCACCTGGACCATCTCAGACACCTCTCACCCCTTTCTGGACCTCTCCATCTCCATTAACGATGACCGACTCAACACTAACATTTTCTACAAAGCCACTGACTCCCACAGCTACCTGGACTACACCTCCTCCACCCTGCCTCTTGTGAAAATGCTATCCCTTATTCCTAATTCCTCCACCTCTGCCGCATCTGCTCCCAGGAGTACTAGTTCCACCACAGAACACAACGGATGGCTGCCTTCTTTAAAGACTGCAATTTCCTGTCCTACATCATTGATAATGCTCTCCAGTGCATCTCATCCACGTCCCACACCTCTGCCCTCGAACCCTACCCCTCTAATCGCAACAAGGACAGAACCCCCCATGGTCCTCACTTTCCACCCCACCAACCTCCGTATACATCGTATCATCCTCTGCCATTTCCCCCACCTACAAACAGACCCCACCACCAGAAATATATTTCTCTTCCCACTCCCCGTCCGGTCCACACGCACACCACCAATCCATCCTTCCCTCCCAGCACCTTCTCTCACCACCGCAGGAATTGCAAAGCCTGTGCCCACACCTCTCCCCTCACCTCCGTCCAACGCCCCAAAGGAGCCTCCCAAATCCATCAGTTTCACCTGCACTTCCACACATGACATTTACTGTATCCGTTGCTCCCGATGCGGTCTCCTCTACGTTGGGGAGACAGGGTGCCTATTCGCAGTGTGCTTCAGAGAACGTCTTCGGGACACCTGCACCAACCAACCCCACTATCCCATGGCACAACACTTCCAACTCTCCCAGCCCACTCCGCCAAGGATGTACAGGTCCTGGGCCTCCTCCATCATCACTCACTAACCACCCGACAGCTGGAAAAAGGACGCCTCATCCAATGCCTCGGGACTCTCCAACCTCCTGACATCAATGTAGATTTCACCAGTTTCCTCATTTCCCCTCTCTCCCCATTTTATCCCTGATCCAACCTTCCAACTCTGCACTGCCCTCGTGACTGGTCCTACCTGACCATCTTCCTTCCCAATGTCTGCTCCATCCTCCCCTCTGACCTATCACCGCTACCTCCATCTCCCTATTGCATTCTCAGCAACCTTGCTGCACCCCCCCCCCCCCCCCCAAAAGTCAGCCCACAGCCTCATTCCTGATGAAGGACGTTTGCCCAAAACGTCGACTCTCCTCCTCTGATGCTGCTTGACCTGCTGTGTTTTCCCAGCACCACACTTAGAACACTTACCTAGCCCAACTTCTCTACTTTCGTTACTTGATTCATAATTTGATTTTTAAAACTTCATCCTAGTCTTTTAGTTAGTAAGCTGTAAATATTTCCCATAGTTACCTTCAAGATGAAAGTAATCTGTAATATCCAAATTAGTGGTTTTTACCAACCAATGAACTTACTGTTTACCCTGAGATGTCACTCTTGTTTAGGGGCATTGATCATGGTTTTAATTCATCCTGTTTAAGAAAACTCAAACTATGAGCCAAAACAAATCAAGCAAAAAAAACCTCTTTCCCTCTGCACAGAATTTCTGTGCTGCTTCAAAATTCCTGAACTATTTTTTTCACTTGGGCTGTATTTCACTCTGGATGCAATCTCTCCTTCCTGACCACATGAAGCTTGCTGATCATTATTCAGTGGGAGATGTGCAGAAGTGTTGATAGGCGATTGACTTTCTTATTTTGACAAATGAATTGAAATCCTGTCATCAAGGCCAAAGGTGCGAGGTGAACTTGCTTTAGTGGGTACCAGACTATGAGCAGCATTTGACTGGTGATAACCAATTAAATGGCTTGTGCCACTCTCCTGATAAGGAGAGCAGTCCACCTTGAAGGGTTGCTGGCCCAATCTGAGGGTCAGCAATTCAGCAGAGGCCAATAATTTTACTTGCTCAAGGACTACATTTTCAATCTCACTAACTCAGTACTTTTAGTGACACTATCACACATTAACAGTACTTTTTTAGATTTATATTAGCATGAGGTATTTGGAATCTCAGAAGTCAAATACTTCATCAATATCTTCAATAATGATCATATCCCCATTAAAATTAAAACAATAGCACATTAGGAAAGTATTAGTTTTCTAGAAAAGACAGTATTACACTGGTGCATAAGAACAGGCATAAGATTAAGTTGCAAGTATGGGAGAAAGCTAGCTAATGATTATAGAACAGCTCTCCTGATCGTTTTCTTCAATTTTATTTACAGAAGAGACTTTTCCTCATTGGTCTCCTTTTAATGAATTTTTCCAAGTGATCTAGAGATTTCCATGGGTGTAGACTGAGCATCCCTAAAGAAAGCTGGTTGGGGTGACTGGGCCTAAGCAGGCTAGGCTTGGCAATAAATGGTAGTTAGTCCATGCTGTAAACAGTATTGCCATGAAGGTGGCTATCCCTGCTGGTGACCCCTGCATGGCCCTTGGAGTGGCTATAAATGAGAATCTCTGCACTTCTATGAAATTTATTGGGAACTGGCCATCTCCCCACCTGGCAGCATGCTCATCTCATGTGAGCAAAGTGCCCGCAGAAACAATGAGTCCCTTAATTGACCACTTAAATAGTTTAACTGTCCTTCCAGTAATGTCCTCACCTTCCTACATTGGCAAAATGGCATGGTAGGCAATTCTCAGGCATCCTTTCCCAAGGCCATTGGCAATCTACTGTGCCCAGCCCAATCTTTGATTTGCCTTCTCTCTGTAGTTGGAAAGTTCCAGCTTTCGTACTTGTACACAACAGCATGGTTGAAGTCAAGCATCATTATTGTCAACCTGTATTCTGTTTTTTTTGGACTCTAGTTTTTCAAGTTGGCTTTTATGTAATGGCTGCTGAAGGCAAACATTTATCCTGTTAATGGATCTGGAATCTTTAACAGACTTTTTAAAATCTGGCGGATTTAGAATTTATCATCCACATTTGGAAATGTCTGGACTGTGAAAATAATTCTGAATTTGATGTTTTATGAATGCCCTTTTTGAGAATTTGTCACTACCTCCATTCCCCGTCAGTGTTCCTGCAAAGGACAGTGCCACAGAGTTTGAAGTTATGAAATTTATAAATTTCATAAAATGAAATCATGAAATTTATAAATTTCAGTAGTTTGTGCAGGTGCTCGTGTGTCAGTGGCTATATTGACATGCTAACTTTATCACTCCAAAATTTGGAAAGGTCAGTGTAGTTTTCTTTTTTGCTACTACTTGCTTGCTACCCCTTTTTGCTACCCCCTTCTTGCTACTACTTAGTTGATTTTTATAATGAGCATATTTGACCAAAGGATTCAGTAAGTAATCTTGAGTTCATTCTTAAGTAGCAGAAGCAAAATGTACAGTCGGTATTCATTTAAACTCCTAGTTAAACTTGCAATTTAAACTTGGGGTCTCGTTTAGGTATTCAAAGGTACAATCCTAGTGAATATCGCCTAAAAAGCTAGATCTGAAAAAATGTTTAATGGAGGGAGTCATCCTAGCAAAAAATTGGATTTCCTTTCAAAGGAAACCTTGCATATTTGTTCTAACATTTTAAAATCTATATTGTAACAGTGTTTCAAACAGAATTCATCAGCAGTCGATTTCTCCCAATGTCACGTTCCCTATCCAAGAAGACTCAATTCAGCATAATTTGTGCCTTCAACATGAAGTCAGTTCACTGAAAGGACAACGGGCAGTATTCAAACCTCCATTCCAAAGGTGTTTAAGTGATTGCATTGAACAGAACAGCAGTGGACAGACTACATCAAAGCCAGCAAAGATTTTTGTCCCACCATTCAAAACTATTTCAAATTCAAATCCAATGGAAAGCCAAGACAATGTGAAATTCATCAATTCTTCAATTCCAGCTGAAATTGGGATTTCAGCAAAGGCTATGAATCTCAATACACTGGTACAAGATGACAGCATATTAAAACATAAGTCAGTACTACCTAGAAATATTCGAGATGAATTCCAGTCAGTGTCTGATATTTCAGAAGAACTTCAACCTGCTGCTGAAGGTATTATTTGTCTGTCTTGTGTTAATTATTTAATTTAGAGTAATATATTTCTGTTACTTGTTTATAACGATGTTGAAAAGCTAAAGATGAATGGACTTGATGACAGCTCAGTTCTTGTGAAGAAGGGTAACTAGGAAATGTTGATTACACAAGATAAATTTGGAATTTGAAACTCTTAAATTGTAGGAAGAGTTTTGAGGTCCTACAATACACTAATTATTCCCCATTAAACATAAAGAATCCTAAACAGAAATAATTAATGTGGCAGAGTTTGAACTTTATATAGCAAGGTGAATTTTATTGCTCTCCTCCTTTCACTTGTCTAGTTTCAGTCCAGAGTTGGGATTGTTGTATATTGACTAAAAATAAAACTGTATTTTTAGACATTTTACAGTGACTTTAATCCAGCTAATATTAGAATACATAATTGCTTGGTAGTATAGAACATTTTAGTGTAAATGTTACTGCGTTGAAATACACTACTGTCTCCCAATATCTATTGTAAGCTTATCAACTCCTAACATTACCTTGATAATACATTCTCACTCCCTTCCTGTAATGACTCCATCCTGCTCTCCAATTTTCTCCATCTCCATCACTCTGTTCTGTTGACCTTTTTCAGTGGGCTACACTTTCTCAACTGAGGATTCCCTGCCACTCTGGTTGACTGGACCGTCAGCTGTGTCCAACCCATTTCTCGCACTTATTAACTATACTTCCTATGTTCACCTCCAAATCATTCATGTAAATTACAAAAAGCAGTGGACCCAGCACCGATTCTTTTGGCTCACCACTGGTCTGGTCGGCATGGACGAGTTGAACTGAAGGGTCTCTTTCCATGCTGTACCTCTCTATGACTCTATGGTCACAGGCCCTCAGTTTAAAAAGCAACCCTTCACCATCACCCTCTGTCTTCCACCTTCGAGCCAGTTCTCCCTTTATTCCATGTGATCAAAGTCCATATAGATCATATCCATTGCTCTGCCCTCATTAACCCTCTTTGTTGTTACTTTGAAAAACTCAATCAAGTTAGTGAAACATTATTTCCCACGCACAAAGCCATGTTGACTATCCTTAATCAGTCCTTGCCTATCCAAATATATGTAAATCCTGTTCCTCAGGATTCACTCCAGCAACTTGCCTTCTACCAATGTCAGGCCCACTGATCTATAGTTCCCTGGCCTTTCCTTACCACTTTTCTTAAATAGTGGTGCATGTTAGCCAACCTCCAGTCTTCTGTCACCTCACCTGTGACTATTGCTCATCCAAATATCCTATAAAGGGGCCCAGCATTCTCTTAGCTTCCCTCCGAGTTCTATGGTACACCTGAGCAGGTCCTGGAGATTTATCCACCGTTTGAGTTTTAAGACATCCAGCACCACTACTTCTTTAATATGGACATTTTTCAATTTGGCACCATCCAATTCCCCACATTCTGTATCTTCCATATCTTTCTCCACAGTAAACGCTGATGCAAAATACTTGTTTAGTACTCCCCCATCTCCTGCAGTTTCATATATAGCTGCCTTGCTGATCTTTGAGGGGTCCTATCCTCTCCCTAGTTACCCTTTTTAACCTTAATGTTTTTGTAAAATCCCTTTGGATTCTCCCTTAACCCTAATTGCCAAAGCTACCTCATGTCCCTTTTTTTGCCTTCCTGGTTCCTACTGCCAACTCTTCTAAGGATTCACATGATCTGTACTGTCTATATCTGACGTAGTTTCTTTAGAGTCAGAGAATCATGGAGATTTACAGCACAGAACCAGACCCTTTGGTCCAACTTGTCCATGCTGACCAGATATCCCAACCCAATCTTGTCCCACCTGCCAGCACCCGGCCCATATCCCTCCAAACCCTTCCTATTCATATACCCATCCAGGTGCCTTTTAAATGTTGCAATTGTATCAGTCTCCTCCACTTCTGGCAGCTCATTCCATACACCTACCGCCCTCTGTATGATAAAATCTACCCCTTAGTTCTCTTTTATATCTTTCCCCTCTCACCCTCTAGTTCTAGACTCTCCCATCCCAGGGAAGAGGCTTTGTCTATTTATCCTACCCATGCTCCTCATGATTTTATAAACTGCTATAAGGTCACCCCTCAGCCTCGGACGCTCCAGTGAAAACAGCCCCAGCCTATTCAGCCTCCCTGGCAACATCCGTGTGAATCTTTTTTGAACCCTTTCAAGTTTCACAGTATCTTTCCGATAGGAAGGAGACCAGAATTGCACACAGTATTCCAACAGTGGTCTAACCAATGTCCTGTATAGCTGCAACATGGCATCCCAACTCCTGTATTTACTGCTCTGACCAGTAAAGGAAAACATACCAAACACCTTCACTACCCGATCTACCTGTGACTCCGCTTTCAAGGAGCTATGATCCTGCACTCCATGGTCTCTTTGTTCAGCAACATTCCAGAAGACCTTACCATTAAGTGTATAAGTCCTTTTTAACCAAAAGCTCAATTTCTCTAAGTCATCCGGCATTCCCTGTACCTACCAGCCTTCACTTTCACCCTAACAGGAACATACTGTTTCTGGACTTTCACTATTTCATTTTTGAAGGCTTCCCATTTTCCAGCCATCCCTTTACTGGCGAACTTCCACACCCCCAATCAACTTTTGAAAATTCTTACCTAATGCAATCAAAATTGGCTTTCCTCCAATTTAAAATTACTGTCAATCCTTTTCCAACACTGTTTTAAAACTAGTAGAATTATGGTCACTGTCCCCAAAGTGCTCCCCGACTGACAACTTAGTCACTTGCCCTACCCTATTTCCCAAGATTAGGTCAAGGCTTGCACCTTCTCTAGTAGGTGCATTCATATGCTGAATCAAAAAATTTTCTTGAACACACTTAACAAATCCCTCTCCATCTAAATGCTAAACTATGGCAGTCCCATTCTGTGTTTGAAATGTTAAAATCCCTTACCATTACCACCCTATTATTCTTACAGACAACTAAGATATCTTTACAGATTTGTTTTTCAAGTTTCTGCTGACTTTTGGGGGAGGGGGTCAAAAGATGATTATCCCTTTCTTATTTCTAGGTTCCACCCAAATAACTTCCCTGGAGGTATTCCCAGGAATGTCCCCCCAAATACAGCCGTAATGTCCCTTATCAAAAACACCACTCTCCCTCTTCTCTTGACCCATTTTCTAGCCTTCCTATAGCGTTTGTATCTTGGAATATTTAACTGTCAGTCCTGTCCATCACTGAGCCACATCTCTGTAATTGCTATGATATCCCAGTTCCATCTTCCTAATGATGCCCTGAGTTTGTCTACCTTCCCTGTTCATCTGTCTTACATTGAAATTAATGCAGTTTAATTTATCAGTTGTACCTCCGTGTCTGCTTTGTTTCTGCCTGCCCTGTTTGACTTGCTCCTTTGCCCAACTCTACCTTTGCCAGACTGATCTCTTTGCTCACTATCTCCCTGGGTCCCATCCCAGCTTATTTCACAAAGTGTGAGAGTCACAAATTATTGAAACTTCTTAACTGTAAAAGAAGGAGATGGTGCTAGACCTGTCAGCTGTCTTGTAGTAAGGTTAAAAATACTGCATAGATAGAGTGATCACAGTGAGTATTTTTCGGATTCTCCTGCAAATAATTATTTTGATTTTTTTTGTTTACAGGTATTTCTAGGATGGTTCAGAATCTGAGATGTGCAAGAGGTCTTCAGGAGAAGAGGTTAATCCAGAAGCAAAAGCAAGTTATTCGTCCACAGCCAGGGAGTTTGTACAGGATTAAAAACTCTGGTGGACCAAGACTGTCTTTGCACTCAGCAGTTGAAGGGAAACTTCCAACCTCTTTCACAGAAGAGCAGGTACAAACTGATTTAAATTCAGATGCAAATTCATTTTGTATAGATAACAATTTACATAATTCTCCTAAACGTCAAATTATTTTTGTATTCTTCACACAAAAAGATATTATACTGATTCATGAAACACTCATTCTAACTAAAACATGTTTTCTGATATTGCAGTTTGTTGGACCGTGCAACACTCAACTGTGCTTGAATCAGCTGACTCTGCTTGTTTGATATGTTTTCACGGTTAATAAAGTCTTTTCTTTCATACCTCTACATTTGTACTATCTCAGTTGAAACCAGCAACGTTTTTCTTAAGAATCTAACAACCCTGGGTATTTACTACAAATAATCAAGCTAAAAGCTTTTAGCATTTAGCATCAAAATAATTGCATTTCAATGAAAATTGATTTTGAATATTCAAAAGTATAAGTACACTCTTGAGTTACTACTTTTGAAACTGAACTTCTTAACTCATCTCCTTCTAAATTCCTTTGACTTGCACTTCAAACTCAAGGCAGATATCTATGAAAATCTGGAAAATGAACCACTTGGTTAAAGTACTGCTTAGAAGATTTGCATAAAGTTAGTTGGGGCTTCTACCTATTTACGGTAAGGCTTTCCCTTCACATCTCCAAAAATCCTATGGTGGTAACCTCAGTGCAGGACAGATTAAGCTAGCAACAGTTCAGAAATCTGTTGGTTCTCTCGTACTCTCGCTCACTCTGTCTCTCACTCTCGCTTCCCTTTCTCATGTTTGCTATCCCACAAATCAACTCACTGAGAGGAGTTCTTCTTTAAAAGATGACTAAATTCTAAGCCAGTGCACCACATTTCAAAGGTACTTGACTGGAAAGAGATGCCGTAAAATTGTTCCAAAGACCTGAAACCCTGCTTGAGACCAGAGTTATTCTGGCAATGTAGCTACACCTGTAAATAGTTTTTTTGACTCTTTGCTGTTCCATCATTTATATCCCAGACAACTTTGCCAAAACACAATTTATTACAAATCGGGTGCTTTACCAGAAATAAGCTCATAGAAAAATTTCTTTCATAAAAGAATCATATGTGCAAGCGTGCACTCTGTATTCCAACATTCTACTTTTTGCATTGCTTGTCAATTGACTTCATATTGAAAGTGGTGACATTTTGCGCAAATGTTTTGCTTGTTTCTTTTCCCTTCAGTGTATTCCTTTGCTTATTCTGTATCACATTATTCAAAATTTGTATTATTAAAAGGTAAGTTCAGTTCTTCATACTTGCACTGGCATATAGCACTGAAAGGAATGTTGCTTGGAAATGGGGCTGTAATATTGTATGTACTACAAGGATCAGTGCTTGCGTTCCAGTTGTTCAGTCTGTATCAGTGATTTAGATTTGGATGCCTTTTGCTATATTTACAAGTTTGAAAGTAGCAGAGCGAAGTGAGAATGTGTTGTGAGGATGATGTAGGGAGAGTTCAAGAATATTTGGAATGTAAGCGGTCTGGTCAACACTTGACAGAATATAATGTGGAAAATGTATAAGGTTTTCCCCTTTGCTGGGACGAACGGGGTGCAGAGTATTTCTTAAACCTGAGGTTAGCTTTAAGGAGGTGGACTTTAACTTAGATAAATATGAGCTGCATTTTGGAAAGGCAAATCAGGGCAGGACTTATTCGTTTGTGTGAATGAGAAATGATTTCATTGAAACTTTGAAAATTCTTATTTTTTGGCAGGGTATATGCAAATAAAGGATGGTTCCTCAAGGTCTGAGGAAGCCATACCATCTGGTGATTCTCATAGCTGGACACACAGCTGCAGCTTGTAGACTCTTTGTAGAGGTTTAGTTGAGGAAACTTTAAGGGAAGGTTGAAATTAAATTTCTTTCATAAAAGAATCATATGTGCAAACGTGCACTCTGTATCCCAACATGCTCCTCATGATTTTACAAACTGCTATAAGGTCACCCCTCAGCCTCGGACGCTCCAGGGAAAACAGTCCCAGCCTATTCAGCCTCCCTGGTAACATCCCTGTAAATCTTTTCTGAACCCTTTCAAGTTTCACAGTATCTTTCCGATAGGTAGGAGACCAGAGTTGCACGCAGTATTCCAACAGTAGCCTAACCAATGTCCTGTACAGCCGCAACAAGGCCTCCCGACTTGTGTACTCAACACTCTGGCCAATAAAGGAAAGCATACCAAACGCCGCCTTCACTATCCTATCTACCTGCGACTCCACTTTCAAGGTGCTATCAACCTGCATTCCAAGATCTTTATTCAGCACCACTCCCTAGGACCTTAGCAGGACTTATACACTTAATGTTAAGATTTGCTTTCTCAAAATGCAGCACTTCATATTTATCTGAATTAAACTCCATCTGCCACTTCTCAGCCCATTGGCCCATCTGGTCCCGATCCTGTTGTAATCTGAGGTAACCCTCGTCGCTGTCCACTACACCTCCAATTTTGGTGTCATCTGCAAACTTACTAACTGTACGTCTTATGCTCGCATCTAAATCATTTATGTAAATGACAAAAAGTAGAGGTCCCTGCACTGATCCTTGTGGCATTCGACTTTCACAGGCCTCCAGTCTGAAAAACACTCCCACCACCACCACCACCCTCTATCTTCTTACTTTTGAGCCAATTCTGTATCCAAATGGCTTTCTCCCTGTATTCCATGAGATCTAACCTTGCTAATCAGTCTCTCATTGGGAACCTTGTCGAATGCCTTACTGAAGTCCATATAGATCACATCTACTGCTCTGCCCTCATCAATCTTCTTTGTTACTTTAAAAAACTCAATCGAGTTTGTGGGACATGATTTCCCGCGCACAAAACCACGTTGACTATCCCTTGCCTTTCCAAATACGTGTACATCCTGTCCCTCATGAGTCCCTCCAGCAACTTGTCCAACAACAAGGTCAGGCTCACTGGTCTATAGTTCCCTGGCTTGTCTTTACCACCCTTCTTAAATAGTGGCACCACGTTTGCCAACCTCCAGTCTTCCAGCACCTCACCTGTGACTTTCGATGATACAAATATCTCAGCAAGAGGCCCAGCAATCACTTCTCTAGCTTCACACAGAGTTCTTTGGTACACCTGATTAGGTTCTGAGGATTTATCCACCTTTAACCATTTCAAGCACTTCCTCCTCTGTAATCTGGGCATTTTGCAAGATGTCACCATCTATTTCCTTACAGTCTATATCTTCTGTATCCTTTTCCACAGTAAATACTGATGCAAAATATTCATTTAGTATCTCCCCTATTTTCTGTGGCTCCACACAAAGCCGCCTTGCTGATCTTTGAGGGGCCCTATTCTCTCCCTTTTGTCCTTAATATATTTGTAAAAACCCTTTGGATTCACCTTAATTCTATTTGCTAAAGCTATCTCATGTCCCCGTTTCCCCCAAGCTTTTCTTCTTCTTCAAAAATAGCACTTGGATTGATTGGTTGAGTTGTGGTCATTGGGAAATGTCCTGAGCAGAGTTGTGCCCCAGGTTTTTATGTATTTGGCCAAGGTCTGAGCATGTACTGCCTATTTCTAGGTGACAGGGCCCTGTGTTTGAATATACGGAGCTTCTTGCAAGTGTAAGTGAGCCATTTGCAAGCCTAACAAATTGGTTTAAATTATTTCAATTTTAAGTTGGTTGCTAGCATAATTCTTAGATTCTTCAGCAATCTCAAAATCACATCTGTTGTTTGACACTGTTAGGGGTTTTACAGACATGACCTGCTGAGTATAGCTAATCTTCCTGTTGCAAACAAGCCCAAGGGATGAGCTATCTGATACAATCCATTTATTGGCGGTAGCAGTCACTTGCCAATGAGTATGATTGTCCATCTAGGAAATTCCATGTCTCTGGTCTTTGTGAGGCTGATGAGCCGATCCTAGAGTTGGACCTCCAACTGCACACTCGACATTTCCCTGCACATCTCCCTGCACTCTGTTAGTCATTATGATATATGATCCACATATCTGGCATCACATTGATGCTGAAATTCATATAGCTGATTACTTATTTGTGGTAGGCAGAATGTACTTTTAGCTTAACAATTACATCTGTTAGTAAAGAATACCACTCGTGTTATTACTATACAGTAACAGTGAGAAATGGTTATCTTCACAAGTTGCTCAGACCTGTAGTGTAATTTTGAACAGACTGGGCACTTTTTCGGCCTATTCGTGAGTTTGAGAGATATAGAAAGCAATGATTTGAAAGAGACTACCATTATCCTACAGACAGTTTTGTTGTACCATTTTTTCACATTAAATTTCACTAAGCGAATACCTCCATCCTATTTACGTGGTTTCCAATAAAGCTGAACCTTCTGTACCTGAAACAGAGGACTCATGAGCTTGTTAAATTGCCAGTTATGTGAATTCCCATGGCAACGTTTTGACTAGCGGTTGATTTGCTTTGACAGTGTTGGGGTGGGGTGGATGGGACGGACAGGGGGAGCAGGCGTGGCAGGGGCAGATGGCAGATGTGTTGGGCGGGGTTAGGGGTCAGACTTTCTCTGATTAACTGTCCAAAATGCCTGGTCATTGGTTCAATGTTGTCAAAACAATAAAATTCAAATTCAATTGACTTTTACTATCTTGTGGCATAATTTAAACTGGTTGAACTTGAAAACAACTGCTGTGAGAACAACTCAGTGTCTATGTTACAGTCAAAAATGTTACATCTTTCAATGTTCCAGCACGCAGATGTTTGCCAGCTTTCACTCTCTCTCTCATATGTACAGTACACACCCTCAACTTCATTACACAAAAATTTAAACCTCAGAAGAAAATCAAAGTTGTGTTGTACTCTTTGGACTAGATTGCCATATGGCCCATGCTTGTAACTTGGTAGACCTGGTTAGATTTGATCTTGAGGTTATAATGTAAGTGGTAGATCAATAGGCTAGCGGGAGAGCCTTATAGAATTAATACCAAAGCCAGTGTTGTACTCTGATCAGAGGGACCTAAACCAATGGATAATATTTAAAGTGAAAATAGGACCAAGAAACAATTCAAAAATAATAATATATTAAATGTATTAGTAATGAACTATTGTGTTTTCTTCAGCTATACACTTACGGAGTCAGCAGAGGTATTTTGAAGGTACGAGCAGAAAATGCCGAATCATTTCAGATCAACAGTCAAGAATTTTTCAGCGAGGAACTGGTTAAAGCTGGAAATGGAATGCAGCTTGCTGATGGTGGTAGGCTTATACCTGACGATAATGGAATGGCAGGAAAAAGTGAATTTTACAGGTTAGAGATATATAGCCATATTTTTCTTCAACATCTGATTTAAAATTTTGTTACAATTGTGCACTGACCATGTCAGCTGAAATTTAAATCCATCTTCTGGTTCCCCATTCTGCAAGTTTGCACTGATTTTAATATGCTGTCGGAACTTACAACACAGTATTTTAAAAGAGAAAATCTGATAGTCAACTTAAATTGTCCTAATATGACAAATATAATGACAAAGGGACGTAAGATGCTTGTCCACCTTTGGTTGGTAGATATTGACAGCTAAAGTAGTGAAAAAGAACAGAAAAATTTCAAGAATGACTTGACAATTCCATAAGGATTGGTCCATGTGGCCCTTTGAGCCTGCTGTGGCCAGTGCAGTTAGATCATGGTGGATCTGATTTTAATGTCAATTTTAGATTCCTGCATATCCCTGACAATCAGTTTGCAAGTTGAAAATGTACTTGTGATTTGCCTTTGCCTTTGATTTCATTCAACTTTTCAGTACACTGCATCATGACACTGAGACAGACAGCTAAACTAAATTAGCCTCTTTCTACCTCTGTATTAAAACACACTAAAATTAAACTATCAAAGAATCAGCACGTTGATTCAAAAGTCTGGTTTAGAACCAATCTCAGACTTGGGTAAATAATCATCTTCCAAACAGTCATTTTGTATCTTGAACAAAAGGCTTGCATATTTATTAAATGCACAATAACTTTATCATAGAGAAAACTAAACAACACAGTACATCCATCAACGCCTGTAGTTTAAATGCAGAAAATATGTTTCCAGATCTCATTCACACAAAGGCAAACAGACAGTTAACACTGGATAAATAAAAGAAAATAACAAAGCTGGCTAGATCTCTTAAGTACCTTTCACAATGTATTGTTGCACAGGCATAGATAGGTAATTTTTCATTGGTTTTCTGGAATTGCCAATCACAGTCACCTTCTCTGTCTGCCCAGACAAAAGGCAGCAATAGTTGGCACTCTGTTTTCTATTATTTGCGCTTCCAAAAAGCACTGGAACAGATGAGGCAAGGAGCTTTCAAATCTTCGTGCTGTCTTGTCGTCAACCAAGCTAGTCTACTCTGAAAAGACAGATTCAACTGAATGTTTTCCTAATGGCTTAATTACCATTCAGCAAAGACCATCTGCTTGAACACAGCATCTCTTCCAGGCTTGCTGGAACCAATTCCCAGGTGCTGACCTCATTAATGGCCTACTTCAACTATCTGTATAAACACCGTGCTCTTTGTGAGGTCATTGTATCTGTTGGAACTGTTTTAACCGTGACCTAGCCTGCAATTTGCCTCCAGACTTGCACCCTCTAACAAAGCTTGGTTAGTCTGTTCTTTTCTTTTTACCGCAAACTGTTTCAATATCTGCAAGTCATTCTTAGCTTACAACTCCCAGTTTGGAGCTTCAAACCAAAATTAAGAAATATAAAAGTACTGAAACATCAGCTAGGGTTCTAACAATTGATGAAAACATTTCATCTAATTCTTCCAAGTGAAGATTGTTCTGTGTCACTGTTGCTTAGCATTGACTGCATCTTTAAAACTTTATTGATATTTACGATCTGTCTTGAAAATGCACTTGGTCCAGCAGAGCAGAATCTAGTTATGTTCATTCTCAATGTGTGCCTCCTCCTAATCTCCAATTAGATCTTTCAATTCACCTCCTGTATAGCCCTATTCCAGCTCCGTACTGCAACATTAAACCTTACTTGAAATGCATGATTGTTATCTGCTTCAGTCATTGTAGGGCATGTTCTATATTCTGGGCACTTTGTCTCCTATAATCTCGAATGAGCTCTTATCTATCCTGTGTTAGTAAAGGTATTTTTATGCACTAATTTTTTTTAAGTTGTGCCATTTCACCAAGACTGAGAATCTCCTATTTCTTCGACAACTCTTCTAAGGTACAAGGTATAGGAAACACCTCTGCTCATTCAATAATCTAAAAATGTCTTCTTTCTTTCTTTTCTTTTCGTTCTTTCGTTCGTTCTTTCTTTCTTTCGTTCTTTCTTTCGTTCTTTCTTTCTTTCGTGCCGATGGCGTTAGGAGTAGTATATTTAATATGAATGATGAATTGGTTCACTAATAGAAGACAGAGTTTAGTTAAAGAAGGCATTTTCAGGATGGCAAGTCTTATTGAATGGAGTGCCATGGGGGTTAGTGCTAGGGTCACAGTTGAATGCAATATTTATCAATGGACTGAATGACAGAAGTGAATGTACAATCGCCAAGTTTGCAGTGAGGCAAAAATACGTCAAAAGGTAAGTATTGAGGATGACAATGTCTATAGAGGGATATAGAAAGGTTAAGTGGGTGGGCAAAAATCTTGGAATATATTGTGGGAGAATGTAAGCTTTTGTCTTTGTCAGGAAGAATAGGAGAGCTGAATATTATTTAAATGAGGACAAACTGCCGAAAACTGCAGTTTGGAGGGATTTGGGGGTCTTCATGCATATCCAGTTTTAGCTGATAATAGTAAAGGCAAATAAACTGTTGGCCTTTATTTCAACGGGAATGGAGTTTAAAAATAGCTAAGTCCTGTATAAATACTTCAAAGCACTAATCAGTCCACATTTATAATACTGTGAATCCATTTGGTGCCCTAATGAAACATACTAGTAATGGAGACAATTCAGAGAAGATTCACTATGGTTGATTCTGGTATGAGGATTTTCCTTATGAGGTTACATTGAGTCGAATGGCCGAGTCCTCATTGGGGTTATAAATAAGAGGTGGCCAAACTGAAACTTTTAAATTCTTAGAGGACTTGACATGGTAGGTGGGTAAAGTCTAGGACCAGAGATCTCATCTCAGAAAAGGGTCGCCCATTCAAGACTGAGGTGGGGAAGAATTTTTTTCTGAGGGTAGACAGTCTGTGGAATTTTTTATCGAAGAAGGCTGTAAAGTTTAGATTAGATTACTTACAGTATGGAAACAGGCCCTTCGGCCCAACAACTCCACACCGACCCGCCGAAGCGCAACCCACCCATACCCCTACATTTTACCCCTTACCTAACACTACGGGCAATTTAGCATGGCCAATTCACCTGACCCGCACATCTTTTTTGTGACTGTGGGAGGAAACCGGAGCACCCGGAGGAAACCCACGCAGACACGGGGAGAATGTGCAAACTCCACACAGTCAGTCGCCTGAGGCGGGAATTGAACCCAGGTCCCTGGCGCTGTGAGGCAGCAGTGCTAACCACTGTGCCACCGTGCCGCCCAAGTGTTATTGTGAAATATATTCCAGGATGAGAGAGCGGGATCTTTATTCTGTAAGGGCAGTTAATGTGTGGCAATACAGCAGGAAGTGGATTTGAGGATTACCAGATTAGCCATGATCTCATGGAATGGAGGAGCAAATTTGATTGACTGAATTTGTTATTGACTTGCCTTCAAGTAGCTGTATCCAGTTCATTTTTGCCTGTTCTTGTCTTTATAACACTTTTTCCTTCTCCAGTTTAGAACTGCTTCTCTTGTTGTCTTTGTCCAATTGAATAATAATGCTAAACTTAATATTATTATATTCATTATCTCCAAACTGGACGCTTAACTGCTGCTTCATCCCGTTGCCTGACTTTATTTCATAAGACTAAATCAAGAATTGTGCCCTCTGTTATTGGGCTTATTACATGTTGGCTAGAAATGTTCTGAATATGCAGTCAGTTCCGCTATTACGCAGTGGTACCATTCTTGTGCAATCACGTGTTATAAGAAAATCGCATAATAGAAACACCCATTAAACTAATGACACTAGAATCGCATTATATGCAATGCGCGCTTTAAAAATTCACACTAGAGAAATAATGTCCCCAATTAGTCAATCGTGTTATAGCAAATTTAGCATTTATGAAATGCGCATTATAACAGAACAACCTATTGTTTAAGAATATTATGACCTCTAAACCTTTGAAATGGTTTCAAGTTTCAATTGATAATCGGGTCATTTCATACCCTAATTATTAAGGTTATATTTTTTTCTGCACTTAGAAATCAACCCATGTGTTTACTCCTTGAATTTTCTTCACTGTGCATAAGTACACACCAGGCAGTGTTGTTATAATCCTGGGCAGCACAGTGGCTCAGTGGTTAGCACTGCTGCCTCATAGCACCAGGGACCTGTGTTCAATTCCACATTCGGACGACTGTCTGCGTGAAGTTTGCACATTCTCCCCATGTCTGTGTGGGTTTTTTCTGGGTGCTCCAGTTTCCTCCCACAGACCAAAGATGTGCAGGTTAGGTGAATTGGCCATACTAAATCGCCCATTGTGTTTAGGGATGTGTGGGTGAGATGCATTAGTCTGGTAAATGTAGTGTAATACGGTAGGAGAGCGGGCATGGCTGGATTACTTTTGGTGTATTGGTGTGGTCTTGTGTGTCCAAAGGGCCTGTTTCTAGACTGTAGGGATTCTCTTTTTCTGTGAAAACTGAACTTGCACTTTCAAATCTTCAAATAATGTCTTCACAGTTCTAGCCTGGCATTTCTCCTCTAAAAGCTTCAAGCTAAAACCTTTGCACTGATGTAACCTATTCCTTAACTAACTCTTCTGTGAATAAACTCTTTCATGCATTTAACTTCAATCATGACTTATGCAAAAGCTTTCCAAGCTATGGATTTTTCCCATAAGCAAAACGAAAATTCCTGATTCTTCTTAACTGAAAGCAAACCAATGGCACTCGATGTTTATTCTGTCCACTCGTAAAACTCTCCCATTGCAAACAAATTCCCATTGTCACCCATCTCATACTGCCTTTTTTTGCCTTTGAGGTCAACTTAAATGTCATCATTTGATGCTAAATTTAGTATATTGCTCTTCTCCCAGCGGTAATTAATTCTTGTTATGGCTGAGGGGTAGCAAGCTAGATGAAATCAAGCTTGCTAACATTGGATTCACATTACAATGGAATGAAAACATTTGATGACCCTCAAAATATCCCAGTTATTTCTAAACAGACTTGAAGAAAACAGATATCAGGCAACAAGTTTATAACTTAATCAGGAATTAACAATATATTGTTAATACTCTAACCTCAGTGGAGCAAAGCTAAACAATGAGATGATCTAATTAATGACTGTGATTTAAACGCAATCTTCTTTGATTTCCATTCTCTGTCAGACAGACATCAGTAAGGGATAAGTTGAAAAGAGAAGAAGCATTGAAATTTGTATCAGTTTGATAATGGTTTCAGTGATGAGTACCATGTTTAACAGGATCCTTGAACAATACGTTGCATTACAGGCCACATGGAATTCTAACTTGTTTGAATTCCGAAATCATCAGTCAAAGCAAACAGCTTCCATCTGGCTCCAAGGAATATACACTTGCAGATCATACTGTTATAATGTGCATGTCATCAACACAAATTTGGTGTGATGCAATTGACGCATTGGGAACGCTGTTTCTACAGCGCAAACTTTAAAAACATATGTTGGCTGTTTCTAAAGCACAATTTTTCTATATTGCGGAGTTGCACAAGAAAGCAACCATCACATTATAGGAGAACTGACGATTTATTATAAACTGGGATTCTTTCCTCGGGCATTCAATAACCCTTTAACTGAATATAAAGCTAGAGACAGCAAAACTCAAACACAACTTCCCAGTCCAGTAGTGTCTAAGCATGCATCCTTTTGTCCCTAAAACGCATTCAAAATCCATTTAATCTATAGTTTCTCTTTATCAAAATTTTCCCTCTGACTGGCTAGCTAGTGCCTTGAATGACTAATGCAACATCCAATCAGCTACCAGTCCTTAAACCTAACACCTCCAGGAGCTGAAACGGCTGCAGTATTCTTAGAATGATAATTAATCTTCAGTGACCTTTACAGGCCCCTTCCCAAATGCCAATATCACTTTGGTCAAAGTGAGGACTGCAGATGCTTGGAGATTAGAGTTGAGAGTATGGTGCTGAAAAAGCCCAGCAGGTCAGGCAGTATCCCAGGAGCAGGAAAATTGACTTTTCGGGGAAAAGCCCTTCGTCGATTTTTCTACTCCTCGGATTAAAACTGCAACTACAGTAATGGATTGTAGGTAGCGTTTTTTGTAATGGCAAAAATGTTAAATGAACTGTCCTACAATTTGTGCTTTCTGTCTCCATTTTACATTGATAGTGGTATGATATAACTTATCTGGCAAACATGTAGCGCAGTACATGAATTTCAGTGCCAGTATCTGCTAGATATTTAGCCACATCTCAAAGACTGACGGATTATATCGAACGTGTGCCTTCTGGCTGTTGACACAAATAAGGCATTGACTACATAGTCTACACTTGCAAAACTTGCAACATAGTATCCTGCTTTAAATGTGATTTTATAATTGTACAAAATTCGCTAAATAATCCAGAGGGCCCTGTTCTTTACAGCCACAAAAGTGTATACATTCTGGGGTGTAGGTTTGCCCGCTGAGCTGTAGGTTTGATATCTAGATGTTTCATTACCTGGCTAGGTAACATCAGTGGCGACCTCCAGGTGAAGCAAAACACATAAATAGAAAGCAGGAGACAACAGCTTCGCGTCACTTGGAGGTCGCCACATATGATGTTACTTAGCCAGGTAATGAAACGTCTGGATAGCAAACCTACAGCTCAACGAGCAAACCTACACCCTAAACCCTAACCTGAGCTACAAACCTTGTATATATTCTGCTTGCTTCATCTCAACAAGCTATGTCAGCCATTTGCTGGTTCACTTCTCAGGACAGTGCCTTGACCAATCAAGGTGAAACTGTCTGATCTGAAATTTAGGCAAGGCTTGGCAGTTAACTGTAAATTTTCACTAACTGATGCATTGTCCAAGGCAATGCCTCCACCAATTCCACTCACCAAACAATCAGCGCTATTCTTTTGTGCAGTAAATGTGCTGTTTTTCTTTTACTTTGGTATCACTCTCAGTGGAGAAAGTGGGGACTGCAGATGCTTGAGATCAGAGTCGGTAGGTCAGGCAGCATCTGAGGAGCAGGCAAATTGATGTTTTGAGCATAGGCTCTTCATCGGAAATGATTCCTGATGCACAGCTTGTGCCAGAAATTCCATGATGCTGCTTGACTTGCTGTGCTTTTCCAGGGCTACTCTCTCGATCACTCACAACTTGTCCTAATGACTGCAAGACTGAAAGCTTGCACAGAATGTATATTTCTTAGTAATACGTGTGTGTTCTGAGTCATGCTGTTGTCAGCATTGTAACTGTAACAACCATAATAATACTGCACTATCTGTTGTAATAGTAGTAATAAAAGATACAAATAATCTGGATGTTTCTTCCAAATGCATTTATTAATATTTAAACCTTTAAAAGATGCCTATATCATTAGTGCCTTCTAAAATCAATTCTGTGCTTCCCTTGTTTATATGGTAAACAAATGTGAGAAATTAAAAGTTAAGATGTTTTGGATGAGTTTTGTGAATCATGGGCTCTTCCAGGGATGTTGTTTACCAAAGCTACACTATCTCAACTGAGAACTGTCTCTGGGAAACTTAATCATGTGGTCTTACAATGTACTGTAATTTGATCAATTCCTTTCTCTCCCACCACTCTCGCAGAGCTCTTTTAGATTCTCCTGGTGTAGATCCCAGATTAATTAATGAAGCTTGGGCCTACAATCATTATAAATGGTTAGTGTGGAAACTTGCAGCAATGGAGATAGCATTCCCCAAAGAGTTTGGTGGCAGGTGCCTGACACCAGAAGCAATTCTTCTGCAACTTAAATACAGGTATACTCTTTTTCAGTGTATGTCTTGTTTATAGCTATGTAGTTTATAAAAAAAAATTATTACTGAATGCTATTCCATATCCCATCAGAGAACTTTGTGTGGCTGTATTTTTCCTGCCCAAAAAAAGGAAATAATTTGAGTAAGTTAAAAGAAACTCAGAACTGTTCAAATGCAGAAGTAGACTATTTGTCCCATTATACTTGCACCTATTCTGTTATCTAGTTCTAATCTCCTAACTTCACGCCATCTCCCTGAAAATCAGTTCTATCCCAAGTTAAAAATCACACAACACCAGATTATAGTCCATCAGGTTTATTTGGAAGCGCTAGCTTTCGGAGTGCTGTTCCTTCATCAGGTGGTTGTGGAGTATAAGATTTAAGACAGAATTTATAGCAAAAATTTAGTGTGATGTAACTGAAATTATATATTGAAAAAGACCTGGATTGTTTAAGTGTCTCATCTTTTAGAATGACCATGTTGGTTTCAGTTCTTTCATATGTAAATTCCAGAACATTTTTTTAAAAGTTACATTCTCAAGTGAACTTTAACAATAGGTGCCATGTTGGCCCAGATAATGCATTGAATGTGTGAGGGTGCCCTGTGTGAGACTGTCTAGGTGCACCCCAATATACCGACATTTTCATGCATCTGTTCGAATAAGAGTTCTTCTCTATGCAGGATCTCCAACCAACATTATACACCAGGTATATTGACGACATTTCTTTCCTCTGGACCCATGGTGAGGAGTCACTGAAACAACTGCACAGTGATATCTCTAGTATCTGTTTCATTCTTGGACACATGCATCTCCATTAAGGATAGGCACCTCAGTGTCTCGCTCTACTGCAAACCCACTGATAACCTCACGATGCTACACTTCTCCAGCTTCCACCCGAAACACATTAAATAGCTATCCCCAACACATACACAGGATCTGTTCAGATGTGGAGGAATATGACAGGCACTTGGAAGTACTCCTGGATGCCCTCATTAGAACAGTGTGCGAAGCTCAACTCATCGACTCCCAGTTCCATTGTGACACAGCAAAAAGTCGTAATGACCATCTCAAGAGACAGACACAAGCTACAGCTGACAAGATACCCTTCGTTGTCCAGTACTTCCCAGGAGCTGAAAAACCACGCCATGTTCTCACAGCCTGCAACATATTATCAATGAGGGTGAGCACCTTGTCAAGACTTTCCCCACGTCTCCACTTCTCACCTTTAAATAGCCACCAAACCTCAAGCAGTTTATTGTTTGCGGCAAACTGCCCAACTTTCAGAGCAACACCATACAACCTTGTCACAGTAGATGCTACACGACATGTCAGAGTGTTGACACAGATATCACTATTACACATGAGGTCACCACCCACCATGTACGTAGTGGGAATTCATGTGACTCTGCCAACGTTGTCTATCTCATATGTTGAAGGCAAGGGTGCTCCGAGGCATGAGGCATTGGTGAGGCCGAGCAGAGGCTACAGCAATTAATGAATGGACACCGCACAATATTCAACAGACAGAAGTCTTCCCTCCCAGTCGGAGAATGCTTCAGTGGTCTGGGACATTTGACCTCAGACCTTTGGGTGACCATCCTCCAAGACGGGCATTGGGACAGGCAACAACGCAAAGTGGCCGAGCAGAGACTGATAGCAAAGTTTGGTACTTATGGGGATGGTCTCAACCGGGACATGGGGTTCATATCACACTACAGGTGACCCCACTGCACTGCATGCACTCACAAACACACAGTTACAGAATGTACATAGACTCACGCCTACAGACCCATACTCTCACGCAGACCCTCTCTCATATGCTAACACATACATTCCTACGCACTCTCATGCACCCTCTCGCAGACTTATATCCCTTTACACTCTCATTCACTCGCATACACATACACACACTCTCACAGACACTTATCCTGCCCCTGCACATGCACACGTATAAGTTTGTGGGTGAATTTGTACTTGCAGAACTACATTTTATTTTGCTCAAAAATGGCATGAATCCATGTAAGACACTGTAAATCCCTTTTGTAGATTAGAATCCATCTGAACATTGGGGCGCAAACATCCTCACACAGTGCACCTCACATCTTCAATGCATTATCTGGGCCAGCGTGGCACCTATTGTTAAAGTTTGCTTGAGAATGTAACTTTAAAAAACCTTCTGGGATTTACATGTGAAAGAACTGAAACCAACATGCCCATTCTAAAAGATGAGAGACTTCACAAACAATCCAAGTGTTTTTCAATATATAATTTCAGTTATATCACACTGTAAACTTCTGTCGTAAATTCTGTGTTCTATGACCTTATATTTCACAACCACCTGATGAAGGGGCAGCACTCCAAAAATTAGTGCTTCCGAATAAACCTGTTGGACTATAACCTGGGATTGTGCGATTTTTAAACTTTGTACACCCTATTCCGACACCAGCACCCCAAATTAGTTCTATCCAAATAATTATCCATTGCTCTCTTAATGCCTCAATTGACTCCACCATAGGGAGTGCATTTCATACCTTGCTTGCTGTGTGAAAACACTTTTTCTTTCCCCCCCCTGCCTTGCTTCATTTGCACAACACTTTAAAAGCCCTAAGAACTTTGAAATGCATGCCACCTATTGTGTCCATGAAATGTTCCAAAATGCATCATATTTGTTGAATTACTCTTGAAGAGGAGTCATTGTTGAGGAGACATAAGAAAAATTGTACAATTTAACTATTTAGGTAAAACAGTTTTGAAATGAAGTAATTCACTATTCCAGAGTACAAATTCAAGTATTCTAATCTTCTATTAGCATACCCATTGATAATAAGATTCACAGATTTTATTCTTTTGGAAACCTTTATTTACATCGACCGTAACTTTTATAAATCTCTACCCCATGTTATCTTAATGACCAAAAATGCATTTGAATACAAATTTCACTTTGACTTGAACTTTTAACTAACTGCAGGACTCCGATGTAATGGGATAAGTTCACAGAAGTGAAGTATAAACTTGACTAATGCAAACGCCATTTCTGTCGCGAAGGCCATGATGCTTTATCACACATCCTGATTTTCTTTGATATCCTCCTCCATCACCCAGTTTAAATGGGATTGTCTCTACACAATTCCACTCCTGCAGATACAAATGAATAGTTCCCACCCATACATCACTAATGCTTATGATTTCAAATTTCTAGTAATGCTTTGCAAGGCTTTATTTCCTCTAATTTCTTTCGGTTATTCTAGTATATGGAGAGAAAATACAAGGATATATTTTGAATAAGTGTTTTTGTTTTGAAGCAATGAATTTTGTGTTGCTATTCAAAAGTGTTAAGCTGTGCAAATTAACTTTCTAATTTTGGCATTGTAGGTATGATGTAGAGATTGATCAGTGTTGTCGATCTGCCTTGAAAAAAATTATGGAAAGGGATGATGTGGCAGCAAAAACACTTGTGGTTTGTATTTCTAAGATAATATCAATGGGAACAAAATCATCTCAAAATAACCCAGATCTTGATGATGCAACTAAACAGTCAAAAACTGTAACTGACAAATGCATCATAGAAGCAAAGAAGGTTGTGCACTTAGGAGTTGTTGAAGTCACTGATGGCTGGTACGGAATTAAGGCCCTTCTGGATCTTCCACTCACATCACTTCTGCAGAAAAGAAGACTTGTAGTTGGTCAAAAAATCATTGTCCATGGGGCAGAGCTTATTGGGTCACAGGATGCTTGTACACCGCTGGAAGCTCCAGAATCACTAATGATAAAAGTAAGGGAAAGCATACATTTTTGTGGTAATTATATTTTAATATATGCTTTGTTTTATGACATTCTGATAAGTAACTTTTGTCTGAGAGAGATAGGTAAGCATCACTTTTTTTATTCTGTTTATCCAACTAATCCAATAACTCCTACTGAAAGATTAGGAACATTTTCAGACAAGAAGGGGTTGGTTTGGGTGCATGAGTGGAGTTGAATACTCAAAAAAAGATGTCAAGTTAGAACACTCATGTCATCCTGACCTCTTCAGGTTTCGCCTGGAACTAGGTTTGAGGAAAGAGCTTAGACCAATTGGGTGAGTTATTTAAATGTTTAAATAGCTCATAAAATTCTTTTAAATAAGGATTCTGGCTTGAACAATCAGCAGACCTATTTCTAAACTGTCATTAGGGTCACCTGAGACAATTGTACAGTGGAAATACTACTTCAACGAAAGTGGCGGGTTGGGAAGGAAGGTCAGGGAAACTAAAGAACGACAGCCAGAGCCAAGGTGAGAAGCTGTTACTGCTTTTCAGACTGTACTTGACAGGTGATTATCACCTTCGTCAAAATCATTTCACCTATCTTGGTCTACACTCACCTTCAGTTTCATTTTACTGCAAACTTAGTATAGCACAACATCTACAATTGAAGCTCTAGTTTCCACCTTTGACGCGGAGCAGAAGTAATACCAGCTATCTTGTTCTCAGGCGCATGCAATATGTGTATGGGTGAACTTTAGATTAAGCTCTAAAGAAGCAAACCCACCTTCCCTCCCTCCCCACATAGATCTGTAGGCTTAAGAACATGTCTAAGTTGTGAACACCAGTGCATCAGCAAACTTGGGTTTCACAGCATGTCAGTTCTAATTGCACTCTAGAACAAGGCTACCTTCTTAGTGAATAAAGTAGGCATGTATTCTCTGTAGCTATTAAGGCTCCTTTAATGGAGCACCATGAAAGTTGCCATTGAGGAAAACATGGAAACCAGGTGAAAACAGCGTAAAGAGTGCACTGTGACACCAATGATCCACCCTTTCATAGAACATAGAACATAGAAAGATACAGCGCAGTACAGGCCCTTCGGCCCTCGATGTTGCGCCGACCGAATCCTACCTAACCTACACTAGCCCAATAACTTCCAAATGCCTATCCAATGCCCGCTTAAATGACCATAAAGAAGGAGAGTTCACCACTGCTACTGGCAGGGCATTCCATGAACTCACAACCCGCTGTGTAAAGAATCTACCCCTAACATCTGTCCTATACCTACCACCCCTTAATTTAAAGCTGTGTCCCCTAGTAACACCTGACTCCATTAGCGGTAAAAGGTTCTCAGTGTCGACCCTATCTAAACCCCTAATCATCTTATACACCTCTATCAAATCTCCCCTAAACCTTCTCTTCTCCAATGAGAACAGCCCCAAGTGCCTCAGCCTTTCCTCATAAGATTTTCCTACCATTCCAGGCAACATCCTGGTAAACCTCCTCTGCACTCGTTCCAATGCCTCCACATCCTTCCTATAGTATGGCGACCAAAACTGCACACAATACTCCAGATGAGGCCGCACCAGAGTCTTATACAGTTGCAACATGACCTCCGGACTCCGGAACTCAATTCCTCTACCAATAAAGCCCACTACACCATATGCCTTCCTCACAGCACTATTTACCTGGGTGGCAACTTTCAGAGATCTGTGTACATGGACACCAAGATCCCTCTGCTCATCCACACTACCAAGTAGCCTACCATTAGCCCAGTAATCCATCCTCTTGTTACTCCTACCAAAGTGAATGACTTCACACTTAGCTACATTGAATTCCATTTGCCACATTTCTGCCCAGCTCTGCAACTTATCTATATCCCGCTGTAACCTACCACTTCCTTCCTCACTATCCACAACTCCACCGACTTTTGTGTCATCCGCAAACTTGCTTACCCAGCTTTCAAGTCCTTCCTCTAGATCATTTATAAAGATAACAAAAAGCAATGGTCCCAAAACAGATCCTTGTGGTACACCGCTAGTAACTGCACTCCAAGATGAACATAGTCCATCAACTACTACCCTCTGTCTCCTTCCAGCCAGCCAATTCCTAATCCAAACCTCTAATGTATCCTCAATGCCATACCTCCGTAGTTTTAGCATTAGCCTACCATGGGGAACCTTATCGAACGCCTTACTAAAATCCATATACACAACATCTACTGCTTTACCCTCGTCCACTTCCTTAGTCACCTTCTCAAAGAACTCAATAAGGTTTGTGAGGCACGACCTGCCCTTCACAAAACCATGCTGGCTATCCTTGATCACGTTATTCCTATCCAGATGTTCATAAATCTTATCCCTTACCATTCTCTCTAAGACTTTGCCCACCACTGAAGTCAGACTCACTGGCCTAAAGTTACTAGGGCTATCCCTACTCCCTTTCTTGAACAAGGGGACCACATTCGCTATCCTCCAGTCCTCTGGTACTATTCCCGTTGACAATGACGACATAAAAATCCAGGCCAATGGCTCTGCTGTCTCCTCCCTAGCTTCCCATAGGATCCGAGGGTAAATGCCATCAGGCCCAGGAGACTTATCTATTTTCATCCTCTCCAATATTCCCAGAACCTCTTCCCTGCATATTTCCAGGCCATCCATTCTAATCATTTGTGACTCCATATTCACATCAGCAACAGTGTCCTGTTCCTGAGTGAATACTGATGAAAAGTATTGATTTAGTGTCTCTCCAATCTCCTCCGCCTCCACACACAACTTCCCACTACTATCCTTGACTGGACCGATACCTACCCTAGTCATCCTTTTATTCCTGACATACCTATAGAAAGCCTTTGGGTTTTCCCTAATCCTACCAGCTAAAGACTTTTCATGTCCCCTTCTCGCTTCTCTTAGCTCTCTCTTTAGATCCTTCCTGGCTACCTTATAACTCTCTATCGCCCCAACTAAACCTTCACGCCTCATCTTTACATATGCCGCCTTCTTCCCTTTCACAAGGGATTCCAATTCCTTACTAAACCACGGCTGCCTCACAAGGCCCTTTGCACCACGCCTGACTGGTACATACTTATCGAGGACACGTAGTAGCTGCTCCTTGAACAATCCCCACATCTCATTAGTGTTCTTCTCTTGAAGCCTGTTTTTCCAATCCACACATCCTAAGTCATGCCTCACTGCATCATAATTTCCCTTCCCCCAGCTATAACTCTTCCCCTGCGGCGCACACTTATCCCTCTCCATCACTAAAGTAAAAGTCACCGAAGTGCTCACCTACCTCCAAGTCTAACACCTGGCCTGGTTCATTACCTAGAACCAAATCCAGTATAGCCTCACCTCTTGTTGGCCTGTCTACATATTGTGTCAGGAAACCCTCCTGCACACATTGGATAAACACCGACCCATCTAATGAACTCGAGCTATAGCTCTCCCAGTCAATATCTGGGAAGTTAAAGTCCCCCATAACAACCACCCTGCTACCTTCACTCTTTTCCTGAATCATCCTCGCAATATTATCCTCTACTTCTCTAGGACTATTAGGAGGCCTGTAGAAAACACCTAACAGGGTGACCTCACCTTTCCTATTTCTAACCTCAGCCCAAACTACCTCAGATGGCAAGTCCTCTTCCATCGTCCATTCCACTGCTGTAATACTATCTTTGATAAGTAATGCCACACCTCCCCCTTTTTTACCCCCATGTCTGATCCTACTAAAACATTTAAACCCTGGAACGTGCAACAGCCATTCTTGTCCCTGTTCTACCCACGTCTCTGTAATGGCCACAACATCGAAGTCCCAGGTACCAACCCACGCTGCAAGTTCACCTACCTTATTTCTTATACTTCTGGCATTGAAGTATACACACTTCAATCCACACTTCTGTTTACAGGCACCCTCCTTCGAGATCGCTGCATTATTCATAACCTCCCTACACTCAAGGTCCTGTACCCTAAAGCTACAGTCCAGGTTCCCATGCCCCGGCGGAGTTAGTTTAAACCCTCCCAAAGAGCACTAGCAAACCTCCCCCCAAGGATACTGGTGCCCCTCAGGTTCAGGTGTAGACCATCCTTTTTATAGAGGTCCCACCTTCCCCAGAAAGAACCCCAGTTGTCCAGAAAACGGAATCCCTCCCTCCTGCACCATCCCTGTAGCCACGCATTCAACTGCTCTCTCTCCCTATTCCTCGACTCTCTATCACGTGGCACGGGTAACAAACCAGAGACTACAACTCTGTTTGTTCTAACTCTGAGCTTCCAACCTAGCTCCCTGAAAGCCTGTCTGACATCCTCACCCCTTTTCCTACCTATATCGTTGGTGCCAACGTGGACCACGATCTGGGGCTGCTCCCCCTCCCCCTTAAGAACCCGGAAAACACGATCAGCGACATCACGTACCCTTGCACCTGGGAGGCAACATACCAAACGTGAGTCACTGTCGCCCCCACAAAACCGTCTGTCTGTACCCCTCACTATCGAGTCCCCAAGAACTATCGCTCTACCTTTCTCCACCCTTCCCTTCTGAGCAACGGGGCCAGGCTCCGTGCCAGAGGCCTGAACCTCGTTGCTTGCCCCTGGTAAGTCATCCCCCCCACAAGTATCCAAAACGGTATACTTGTTCTTGAGGGGAATGACCGCAGGGGGTCCCTGCACTGGCTTCCTCCTCCCACTCCCCCTCACTGTCACCCATCTATCTTGAACTTTCGGAGTAACTACTTCCCTAAAGCTCTGATCTATGACCTTCTCTGCCTCCCGAATGATCCGCAGTTCATCCAAATCCAGCTCCAGTTCTCTAACACGGGCTTGGAGGAGCTGGAGATGGGTGCACTTCTTGCAAGTGTACTCAGCAGGGACGCTAATGGCTTCCCTCACCTCATACATGTTGCAAGAGGAACATTGCACTGCCTGCACTGCCATCCCTCTAAAAAGCTAGCTTTCTTTAAAAACAACTAAATGTAAAGAAACCAAACAAGCAAAACGCAGCACTTACCAGCTTGCCGCAACGGGTCTTATTATTTAGGTTAGAGGAGGAGGGCGGGTGGGAGGCTCTTCTGCCGAAGTGCCTCGGGTTACTCGCCTGCGCGTTTAAATAGAGAAAAAACCCTACCCAGGTAACCTAGCAACACTAGCCTCCGGGTCTACCCGGCGTTTTTTTAAAAAAAACTTCTTAAATTTTAGTTTAAAAAAGTTTAAAAAAAGTTAAGTACTGGACCTTACAACTTAAATTTTTAGTTTTTAAAACAAAATAAGAAAAACTAAGAACTGGACCTCTTCCACGACCATCTTCTCCTCCAAGTGTGGTAGCGGTTGCAGAAGCTGCATTGGACTGCATGACCACCTGTGGACTCACCCTGAGAGTGCAAGAAAGTCCATCCCCCTTTGAGGGACTGCCAAATAATGATGATGATGATGTCTCTTATGGAAGAGCTCTCCCCTCCCCCAGTCCTTAAGATGCCTTTTGTCTCTTGTCTCCTTTTTCTAAAGTTGTATTTTCTGTTTCACAAGACGACAAAGCGGAGAGCCAGGAAAACGATTGTTCTGAATCGTTTTCTAGTTAAATACATAATTGTTTGACTTTTAGATATGCACTAGTGGAACTAACTGTCCAGTATAGGTCCCACAAATGTGTTCAGTGTTTATAGTGCCTTTTCAAGGAAAGTTTCTGGAATATTTTTTTAAAATGGTTAGTTCACTAGTATTCTTCAAGGAAAGGAATCTGCTTTCACTACTCTGGTCACATTATGGTATGGACTCCTAACACATTTATTTTGTTAGTCATCCAAATCCCAGAAAGAAAGCTCATCATATGAATATTGCTAGGGAATTTCATTAAATTGATAAGCAATGTTAGTGGCGCATTCTTTTGTTTGTTTCTTTTTGCTTTCCTGTTACTAGCAAGGCCAACATTTGTTGTCTGTCTCTAATTGCCCTTGAACTGAATGGCTTGCTTGGCTGTTTCCAAGGGCAGTTAAGAGTCAGTCTCATGTTGGCTGGACCAGGTAAGGATAGCAGATTTCCTTCCTAATGAAGACATTAGTAAGCAAGAAGGATTTAAAAAAAAACAGCTTTGCTTTTATGACCATCATTATTGATAGTTAACACCAGCTGCAATGTTAGGATTTGAACCATTGTCCATAGACCCTTGACCTTGGCCTCTGGATTTCTATTCCAGTAACGTTACTGCTACACCACCATCTTCCCTTCACGTAATGTCTGCTGAAAGATATTGCACAGCATTTAACAGGCTACTTGGCCTAACCAATGCACATCAATTTTTATCTTCCACATTTCCTAAAAAAGTTACACTGTCACAATTCATAGATCTTCTGTCTGCTAGTACTGTGACTCCAGGATGTCCTGTTTCCCTTCTCTGTAGTTGTAAAGCATACTACTAATCTCTACCGTTTGAGTATGATATTCTGCATTCATTGCTTTAGAATATTTCCAGACAATAATGAATTATCCTTGCATGCAAATGCCAACTAAATTCCAATGGAGCAAACGGTGGCTAAATACCGATGGCATGATCTGATAGAACATGTGATTAAGTTGACTACTTGTGAGCAAGATAATTTTATTCATCATTATGTACACTTTATGAAATAAGTTTTGAAAATAAATCAGTTTGCCTATATGATCTTTTAAAACAATGTCAGTAAGTAAACTGAACTATTGTGCGTAATACCAGAATTGATCCGTTTAGTCACCTATCTGAATGACTGATTTGTGATGCAGAGTGGTGCCGAGAGCAAAGGTTCCATATCTGCTGAGGTTACCCAAGAAGGTTCTCTGCCCTTTGCCTGAGGCATGGTCACCTTCCGGTTAAACCGCCACCTGTTGTGTTTCTCTAATGAGAAAGCAGCGCTCTGGTCCTCTGGGACTATGGTGACTTTGCTAAATTAAAATTTCAATATAATAATCCATGTTTTCTGATTTAGATTTCAGCCAATGGTACCAGATCAGCTCGATGGTATGCTAAGCTGGGATTTCACCGTGACCCTCGACCTTTCCCATTATCAATATCTTCTCTGTTTAATGAAGGTGGAATGGTTGGTTGTGTTGATGTAATTGTTGTTCGAGTTTACCCTATGCAGGTATGGAAGATTAGTTAAATTTTTTTTGTAGATGAAGACTTATCAAATAATATTATTAGATATCACTGTGTACATTTTGATAAATTGCTTAGGAGAGGAGTGCTTTTTTTTTGCCAATGTGTGTTAGTATTAATTGTATTGTACTTGAAGCAGATATTAACAGAGTTCACTTAGAGTTATAGAGATGTACAGCACAGAAACAGACCCTTCAGTCTAACTCGTCCATGCTGACCAGATATCCTAACCTAATCTAGTCCCATTCGCTATCACTCTAACCCTTTCTGTTCATGTACCCATCCTGATGCCTTTTAAATGCTGCAATTGTACCAGCCTCCACCACTTCCTCTGGCAGCTCATTCTGTACACTTATCACCCTCAGCGTGAAAAAGTTGCCCCTTAGGTCTCTTTTATCTTTCCCCTTTCATCCTTAACCTATGCCCTCTATTTCTGGACTCCCCCACTCCAGGGAAAAGACCTTGTCTATTTATCCTATCCATGCCCCTCATAATTTTATAAACCTCTATAAGGTCAACCCTCAGCCTCCAATGCTTCAGGGAAAACAGCCCTAGCCTATTCAACCTCTCCCTATAGCTCAAATCCTGCAACCCTGGCGATATCCTTCTAAATCTTTTCCGAATCCTTTCAAGTTTCACAACATCCTTCTGATAGGAAGGAGACCAGAATTGTACACAATGTTCCAAAAGTGGCCTAACGAATGTCCTGTACAGCCACAACATGACCTCCTAACTCCTGTAAAAAATCTTCGAGTAAAACACCTCTGGGCCGCCCGAACCAACCAACCCAATCACCCCGTGGCTCAACACTTTAACTCCCCCTCCCACTCCACCGAGGACATGCAGGTCCTTGGACTCCTCCACCGGCAGAACACAACTACACGACGGCTGGAGGAGGAGCGCCTCATCTTCCGCCTGGGAACCCTCCAACCACAAGGTATGAATTCAGATTTCTCCAGCTTCCTCATTTCCCCTCCCCCCACCTTGTCTCAGTCGGTTCCCTCAACTCAGCACCGCCCTCCTAACCTGCAATCCTCTTCCTGACCTCTCCGCCCCCACCCCACTCCGGCCTATCACCCTCACCTTGACCTCCTTCCACCTATCCCACCTCCATCGCCCCTCCCCCTAGTCCCTCCTCCCTACCTTTTATCTCAGCCTGCTTGGCTCTCTCTCTTATTCCTGATGAAGGGTTTATGCTCGAAACGTCGAATTCTCTATTCCTGAGATGCTGCCTAACCTGCTGTGCTTTGACCAGCAACACATTTGCAGCTCCTAACTCCTGTACTAAATCCTCTGACCAGTAAAGGAAAGCATACCAAATGCCGCCTTCACTATCCTATCTACCTGCGACTCCACTTTCAAGGAACTATGAACTTGCACTCCAAGGTCTCTTTGTTCAGTAATACTCCCTAGTAACTTACCATTAAGTGCGTAAGTCCTGCTCTGATTTGCTTTTCCAAAATGCAGCACCTTGCATTTATCCAAATTAAGCTCCATCTGCCAGCCTTCAGCCCGTTAGCCCATCATATCAGAAGTAACCTTTGCTGTCCATACACCTCCAGCTTTGGTGTCATCTGCCAACTTACAATAATACCTCTTATGCTCACATCCAAATCATTTATATAAATGTTGTGTTGCAGTTATTGGTTAGGAAGTGAACGTTTAGAATGTGTCTCTAAGTAAGAGTTCTTTCCTCGCCTCTGGCTATCTGGAATGGAGCATTTAGGAGCAGTGCATGTTATGGGCATGTTTGGTGCCTATTTCTGGAGATTAGGGGCAAAGTGTGGTGGGTAGTGCAACATGCCGTTCAGTCTGTATTTCATCATGTGTGGTACATGGATTGCTGTATTGATAGGGTTGAAGGAATCAGCTTATGTTGAGTAGGGATAAATCTAATTGATTCCAATCTATTTGGCCTTTCTAGGTCTGAGGAGAATGTCACATATTATTCATTCCAATGAATTATTTATCCCTGATGATTCAACTTCAGTTTTGTTTTGTGGAGAAAACTGCACTTCACTTAGAGCAGTAATGTATATTCTTCCGATTGTCCATTTGTTTTGAGCTCGGTCTTTAAATTGTGCAACCTCATTCAGAATGACCAATGGCAGAATGGGATAAAATAGTGTCAAAATAGCAATTTTAGATGTATTATTAAAAAAGCTGCTTTAGTATGAGTATCACACATTGTTGGTATAAATAACAAATTGTTGTGGTGGCATTCCCATTCATTAGTTGCCCTTATTCTAGGTGGTGAAAGGTACAGATTTGGAATATGTTGATGAAGCAACCTCAAATTGGTGCATTGTTTCTTGTAAATGGCACACTGCTGTATTGATGTGCATTTTGAGGGAATGGAATGTTTAAGATGGTGGCCTGATCAAGCAGGCTGTTATTGTCTGAAATAATGTCAATCTCATTTACTATCTCTAGGACAACATTCATCCTGGCAAATGGGAGCTATTCCATTGAACTCCTGACCTCTGGTGGACAGGCTTGTGGAATTTGGAATGGAGTTGTTCATTGTACAATTCTCAATCTTTGATCTCTTGTGTTCACTGTATTTAAAGGGATGGTCCACTTGAGTTTCTGATATGGTGTTCTCCATGGAATTGATAGTTAATGAATCTCTAATGATTCCTCCCAACGTGAAGAGGAAATGCAGAGAAATCTCTTGCTTGAAACGGACATTGCCTGCAAGTTGTGATGTATGGATGTTATTTGGCAAGGATTTGCTGCATGCAGGCTTGGAATGCTTCAGTATCTGAAGAAGTGTGCATGACTCTAAATGCTGCGCACGCATCTATGGTCATCCCTACTTTTGATCTAATGAAGATGAGATCATTGAAGCAGCTGAAAACAATTAGGCCTCGGGCCCTACATGAAGCTACAACTTCAGCGATTATCCTGAGCTGAGATGCTTGGCCTTCAACAGTCACAAATATTGTCTTTTATAACTCAACTGATAAAAAATTTTCTCCTTCCCATTGATTTTAATTTTGCTGGAACTGTATTGAGCCCCACATAGTCGTGGGCTACCTTTATGTCCAAAGCAATCATTTGCCCCCCCTCATCTCTTTCATGTAGCTTTGTTGTCTACATTTGCCACAAAGCTATAATGAGGTAAGGCACCAAGAGGTTCTGATGGAACCCAACTGGGTATCAGAGGACTGGTTATTGCTGTGTGAGGGCCTTTTAAAAAAAAATGGTGAATAGGTGTTGTATTGTGTTTTGTTATCCAAAATCTCCTTGACTCTGGAATGTTCTGTCAGGTTGGGAAATAGCAATGTAATTCTTGTAATCAAAAGTGGAAAGGACACAAATTAGGAAACTACAGGCCAGTTATTTTAAAATCTGTCATAGGAAAATAGTATGAAGCAAGTAATAAAGAGTTTATAGCAAGTCATTTAAGTTCAAGATAATCGACCAGTGTCAACTTGATTTTGTGGAAGAGAAGCCATGTTTAATCAATTTACTGAAGTTCTTTGAAGAAGTAACATGCTGTGGATATAAGGCTATAATGAGGTATGGATGTCCTCGCATGTCCAGAAGGCATTTGATAAAATGGTATATGAATATTCATGAATAGTAGATTGACTGGCCTACTGGATATTGTTGAGAAAAAAAACTGGGTCTTTTTCTGGTTGTCAAGATAAAATGGGAGTTGTGCACAATGGAGTGAATGTTGAGGTCTCAACTTCTTCCAATGTGTATAAATGACTTGGAGGTACTGAAGATATGGACATTAAATTTGCTTTTGATCTGTAATGGTGGAGATCACACGAGGATGCCAAGATGAAAATAGCTGAAATACTTGTGTTTTACACTGAATTCTACCATTAATGAGAGTAGGGATATTGATGGAGCCTGCTTCTCCTCCCATTAGTTTTTAGTTGTCCTCTACCATTCGAAAACAGCATGTTATAATTAAATGTCCTATTGATTGTGTGGTTCCTTGGCTTTCTGTCATCGTGCTTCTACTGTTAAGCATGCATTTGAAGAGCAGACTCCTTGTTCCTATATTTTATTTTGTTATCGTTCTTCGGACTAAAAGAATCCTAAAGTATGAGGAGAAAGTGGGAACAGGGTACTGAGTTGGCTGATCAGCCATGATTGTATTGAGTAGTGGAGCAAGCTTGAAGGGCCAAATGGTTTTAACAGTCAGAAATGTTGAGAGAACAGTGTCAAGCTAATAGAAATGAAAGGATATACCTAAATAGGTAAATTAAAGGGATGCTGGAAGGAAAAATTGAAATGTCATTCTTGTCACGGTTTCTTGTCAAATTGTATTTTTGTTCAGTAAATAATAATAGTAAGGGAAAATCATTTATTTTTACATGCCAAATTTTCCTAAATCACCATCTGTTTCGATTGAGATTACTGTAAAATCATTGATGCAACCTTCTAATTTTTTTGTACTGTTGATGTTGGTTTAGTTTTATTGTATGCTGGGAACTTTTAATATTAAAACATAATGTAAAATGGTACATAACTTACAGTCAGGAGGGAATGTAATATCATATAGCTGAGCATTTTGTTATACAATCCTCGCTTCTGCTCTCTTTGGGGAGGTATAAATAAATTTAGGCGAACATGAAGACTACAGATGCTGGAAGTTAGAGTGGTGCTAGAAAAGCACAGCAGGTCATGCAGCGTCCGAGGAACAGGAAAATCGACGTTTCGGGCAGGAGCCCTTTATCGTGAATGGAATGCATTTCTGATGAAGGGCTCTTACCGAAAGCATCGATTTTCCTGTTCCTCGGATGCTGCCTGACCTGTTGCGCATTTCCAGTACCGCTCTAATAAATGAAATTTTAGTTCAGCAATTGCTGCCTACTGTGAATCCAGAGTTTTGCTCAGCCAATGCACAATGCATTTTCTGTTGTCTAGTTTGTATTTCTGATGAGAGATGCATTTTTCTTCAGTGGATGGAAAAGAAATCCAATGGAACGTATATATTTCGGAATGAACGGGCTGAAGAACGAGAGGCTCAGATACATTATGACAATCAGCAGAGAAAGTTGGAACTGTTGTATGCCAACACTGAAGCTGAACTGCAAGAACGATATGGAGGTAATCAGAACACAATGTCTAAAAAGATATCTTTGAAAATAACAGGTCAAGTTTTAATTAATATAATGCCAGTTGAATTTTGTTCCGCACTTTAGCTCTTTCAAATTATTACAAACTATGGTAATTAGATTTTTAATTTTTTTTTCATTTTGAAGATAACACTTTCTGGATTACGATTATATTTTGATGTTGTCTCTTATGTTGAAATAATAGGCAATTGGCCTTCTGTGCGAGACCATGTTATCATTTTTAGTCTTACAATAGGGCACAATGCCTGATAAATCTGGTATCTAAAGAATGAGTGCCTATCTGAAGCTGTGTCGCTTTAAAGACCAATGCTCTAATATTCATAAACTTTTACTTATTCAAGGAATGTGCATGTTACTGGCACTGCCAGCCAGCATTGTGGAAAGTGATGCTGAAGCATGGTCTCAAACTCTGGTCCATGAGGCTTTAAATTCACAGGGATGTGGGCAGCTCTGGCTTTCTCAGCATATATTGACAATTCCTAATTGTCCCACAGAAGACTGATTAGTCGTTTTGATCTAGTTCATTCCTTGGAGTGTAGGGTCACATACAGTTCTGTGTCAGGAAAGAAATTTCAGGAATTTTAGCTCCACTGAAGGTATGACTACATACTTTCAAGTTGGTGTGGGGTAGGGGAAGAGGATGTGTCTTATTGGGGAACTTGCACATGATGGCATTCCCATGCTTCTGCCCCCTTAGGTGGTAGAAGCTGCAGGTGCAGTCACGCAAGTCTGTGTAAATTAGAGTAGTACATATTATAGGTGATATTATTGCGCATCAATGGTGAAGGGAGTGAATTTTGAAAGTGATATTTGGGGTGCCAGTCAAGCAAGCTACTTTTTCCTAGATGATGATGAGCTGCTTGTATGGTGTTGGAGTAGCACCAGTAGTGGCTTGTGCCATTAGATGATGGACACGCATTGGAGAGATGGGAGGAGAGTTACTTACTGCAGAAGTCCTAAGTTTTGAACTGCTCATGTAGCCATGGTATTTATGTAGCTGTTCCAATACAGCTTCAGGTCTATGATATCTCTTAGGAAGTTGATAGTGGGTCATTTAGCTATGGCAGTGTCAATGCATGTCAAGAGGCAACAATTGCCTACTGTCAAGTTGAAGATGGTCATTCCCTAGGAATTGTGTAATGCCAAATGTTGCTTGCAATTTATCAGCCCATGTCTGGGTATTGCCCAGGACTTGCTGCACATCAACACAGACTGCTTCAGTATCTGAAGATTCATGAATGGTCTTGAACATGGTGCGTCATCTTCGAGCATCCCCGTTTCTGACATTATGATGGTGGGAAGGTCATTGAAGCATCTGAAGGTGGTTGGGCCTAGGATACTATCCTAAAGAACTCCTGCAGTGATGTTTTGGTTTGAGATGATGGTGTTCAATAAAAATCAATAAATACATTTTGTAGTAAGTATGAATCCAATCTCCCTGATTCCCAGTGATTTCAATTCTGCTGGGGCTACTTGATGCCATATTTATTTGAATGTGGCTTTGATATTGAGGATGCCACTCTCAGCTCACCTCTACAGTTAATCTCTTGCATCCATGCATGGTGAATGTGCTGATCAGTAAGGAGTTCCAGAACTTTCATTCACTGACAAAGAAGGAGCAGTAATACATTTCCACATCTTCAAGCTGTGTAGCTTGAAGATAATAGTGCACATACAACAAGCTTTCCTTGTCTTCCTTATGAAATGGAGATAGTTCAAATTGTAAGATTGTGCCCTGTAGATGTTATACATGTAGCTGTAATGCATCAATAATATAGATTGAATATTTAAGGGAGTATAAGGGCTGCAGATTTGAGTGGACTGTTTTTAGGCTGGTGAATATCAAGCACCTTTAGTGTTTGTGGAACTTCACTCATCCAAACAAATGGTGAAGATTCCACCGCACTGCTAATATCTGCTTTGTAGACAAGAAACACTTCGGGAAGTCAAGAAGTCAGTCATCTTGGGTTGCAGAGCTCTTATAATCTCAGCATGTGTAGCTTATTCAGTTATCTTTTTGGTCAGTAGTGAACCTCCAAGATGTTAATGATCAGCAGTTTGGGTGGTAACGCTGAACTCTGAAGAAGATGCGTAGGCTATACTCAAATTTAGATTTTGGTAGGTATTTAGAAGAGCAGAAACCTGAACATTATCAGTCTGATAAGGGGAAGCAATGGCTTATTGGTATTATTGCAAGACTATTAGCCCAGAGACTTGGGTAATGTTTGGGGGGAGGGGGGGGGGGGCAAGGTTCAAAGCCTACCATGACAGATAGTGGAAATTGGATTTCAAAAACAAAACTACAGTCTGATAATGAAACTGTTGTCAGAGGGGGGAAAAAAAGTTTATCTGGCTGACTAATGCCTTTTACAGAAGGAAACCTGTGCCATATTTTCCTGGCTGGACATACATGTGACTCCAGACCCATTGTAATACACTTGACTTTTAACTGCTCTGTGGGCAACTAGGGGTGGGCAAGACATGCTGGCCTAGCCAGTGACACCAACATCTTGTAAATTAATTTTTGTAAGTTAACTGTTTCTGTTTCCACAATGTTTCTCTGGCTGTACAGTATTTCTAACATCTTCTGTTTGATTACTTTACGTTCTTGATTGCTAAGATGTAATTTGTTCCTTGGTTTTTAAGAATAGATATCAAGTAAAATAGTTAAATATGTAAAATATTCTGTTTTGAAGTTGACGAAAAGAAAAGCAGAGAACACAAAGTGGAGAAGTTAAGTGACCAACGGATCATGATGCTTCAAGATGGTGTAGATTTGTATGAAGCAATTCAGAATTCTTCAGATCCATTATCTGTTGAGGTAATCAAATGTGTACTTTCAAGTGTCTTAACTGTGTATATATCACCTGACTCCTGCAATCTGTATTTTGGGATGTTGTTCGGATGTTTAGATTGACATATCCTTTAAGTATACTGCTCAGATTTCCACTTCGGGGATGACATATGGATGAAATAGCTGCAACTTTGGGTTAATCTTGATCTGCTTATCATTAGGAGTTTGTCTAGAGTGACAATTACGTGGCTCAGCACACTGGGCAGAGACTAATTCATTTTGAAGTTGGAGAAAAGAACTGGCAAAATTATTCTTCCTAATTTTATATATTTTAACTTATATTGCAAATGTGTTTTAAGCATACGTTATTTCACCCTTCATCTATCATGACAAATCAGCAGCCTAATTCTATATAACCTGCCCATGTCCCATATTCCTTTATGACTGTTTAACAGAATGTTATCAGCCTTGAATTTAAAATTGACAAGTCAGAAATTAAAATTATGTTGATCTCTTCCTAGCTTTCATCCATCATTAGATTCAATTACAATCCTCAGAGATTGAAACATTATCCATGCTTATCACTGCAAAATCTGAATCAGCATTTAGGCTTGAGCTATTATGTGAAAACTAACATTGGTAGCACCAAGCCAGGTGATGATGATCTGCAACTTGAGAGAGTTTGCCACCTCCCTTTTGACATTGTTTAGCAATGAACTTCCATTCACAATATCCTAGGGGCCATCATTAACAAACCTATTGAATCGACTATCTCAATACTGCGGCTACAAGATCGAGCCAAAGGCTCAGTAATTCTGAGTATTTCACCAACTATGAGGCACAAATCAGGAGTGTGATGGCATATCTCCACTATGTCAGGATAAGTTAGTTTCAAGAAAACTGGTAGAAGTTATCGTATATTACAGGGAAAATTGAATGGAAGAATAGGGAACTTATTCTTTGGTTATATAAGATATTGTTAAGACCACACCTGGAATACTCTATAGTACTGATCACAGTAATATGGCTGACTACTAACTGCCCTCTGGCCAGTGAGAGATGGCTTCGCAAATGGTGCCCATAAAGGTTCCTCCACCTACACTATCTCATCCTCAATAGCTTGAAAACTTCAAACAAATCATCCTTTGATTTCATCATCATCTTTGTAATTTTATATTTGCATCTAAGTTTCTTACAATGCTATTAATCTTTGTGTTATGAGCCACTTGGGTGCATGCTTTCTGATTCATCATAGAAATCGGTAATAAAACACCGAATAGTAGAGTTTTCAAAACTTGTGGAATGACATTAGTCATATATTGCAAGTTACAATACCTGCCATAATCTCTATGGTAATTGCTTTTGGGAGTATTTCAGACAGTGGTGTATGAAATGTGTTTGTGGAATATATGTAAACTATAACTAGTAAATTGGAGATGGTTTTATATATAGAACTGATGCCTATTTTATTTGCTTCTATGAAATTTGGTTCTTTTAAAAACATAGAAAATACTTCAGCAGTGGGCTATTTCAGCGCTTCGAACCTGCATCGCCATTCAATATGATCGTGGCTGATCGTGCAATTTCAGTATCCCACTCCTGTTTTCTCTCCATACTCCTTGATCCATTTAGCCATGAGGGTTGTCAGCCACCTCCGCCCTCCAAACTCATCTAAATTCCAGTGAGTACAAGCCCAGTAGATCCAACCCACTTTCATATGTCAGTCTTGCCATCTCAGAAATCAGTCTAGTGAATCTTTGCGGTACTCCCTTAATAGTCAGAATTTCCTACCTTGGGCTAGGAGACTAAAACTGCACACAATACTCAAGGTGTGCCTCACTGAGGTCTTGTACAACTGTAGCAAGACATCCCTACTCTTATATCCAAATCCTTTTGCTATGAAACCCAACGATGCTTTAGCTTTCCTCACTGTCTGCTGCATCTGCACACTAGCATTCAGTGACTGTTCCACCATGACACTTGGGTCTCGTTGCATCTCTCCTTTTCTTAAACTGCCACCATTTGGATAATAATCTGCCTTCACGTTTTTGCCACCAATGTAGATAACCTCACATTTATCTACATAAGATTGCACTTGCCAAATATTTGCCCACTCAGCCAGACTGTCCAAGTCACCTACAGCCTCTTAGCATCCTCCTCATAGCACACGCTGCCACCCATCTTAGTGTTGTCTGTCAATTTGGAAACATTCAATGCCTTCGTCCAAATTGTTAATGTATGCTGTGAATAGCTGGGGTAACAGCACTGAAACCTGCAGTACACCACTCATCGCTCTGAAAAGGACCTGTTTATTCCAGCTCTCTGCTTCTTGTTTGCCAACTAGCTCTGTCCAGGTCAGTGCATTACCTCCATACAATGAGCTTTAATTTTGCTTACTAACCTTTTGTGTGGGACCTTGTCAAACGCTCTTTGAAAGTCCAGATACACAGCATCCACTGACTCACCCTTGTCCCCTCTACTGGTCAGATCCTTAAAAAATCGATTTGACAAGTCTGATTTCCCTTGAGTGAATCCATGCTGACTTGGAGCATTCCTATTACTGCTTTCCAAATTCAGTTATAACATTCTTAATAATTGACTCAAGCATTTTTCCCACCACTGATGTCACCTAACCACCCTATAATTCCCCATTTTCTTTCCCTTTTAAAATGTTGGGAGTTTGTTAGCTACCCTTCAATCCATTGGAACTCTCCAATGTGTCCGCTATTTCTAGAGCCACTTCCTTAAGTACACTGGGATACAGCGCATCAAGCCCTAGCAACTCAGCGGGTTTTAAACCCATCAATGTCCCCAATACCATTTCTTGATTAATAAACATTTCCTTCAGTTCCTCCTTCTGGCTTGACCCTCTCCCTCCATGCATTTGGAACATTATTTGTGTTCTCCTTAGTGAAGACAGATCCAAAGTACTTAAGTTGCAGTGTGTCTCCTAATTGAATATTACACATCTAGGTATTTTTGTTATATATTTCATCTGGACTTCCGATAAGAATGAGAAATAGTGTGGAAATAGTAATTGATGCAGTGGTAATTTATAGAAAATTATTTCAATACTGCTCACTGTACTCCAGATGTATCATCAGCATCTTGTGCAGTTGCAGTAAGACGTCACTACTTGTGCTCCAACCCTGTTGAAATAAGGACCAACATTTTATTAGCTTTCCTGATTAGCTGCTTGCTAACTTAGTGTTAAAAGCACAAGTGGCCCCAAGTCCTGTCACATTGCAGATTTTTGATGCTTTTCTTCATTCAAAAGAAATGTTCTGCTGTTCTCCCTTCCAAAATGAATAACTTCACGTTTTCCTCCACGTTTTTCTCCATTTGTCAACTTTTTGCCCACTTACTTAATTTATCAGTATCTTCCTGTAAATTGTTTGTATCCCTCTTGTAAACTGACTCTTTTGTCACCTGCAAATTTTGCTGCAGCACAGTTGCATCCTTCCTCCAAGTTATTAATATAATTGTATAATTGCAGTCCAGCACTAATCCCTGTGGAAGTTGGGTTGCAGGTCGCCTACCTGAAAAAGAACTCTTTATCCAAATGAGCCAATTTTCTTACCATGCCAATATGCCTCCAATGCCATGCATTATTATCTTAGGACTTTGAAGATGTAACAAGCAATGTGGACAATTAGATCCGATAGATGTAGTGGGTCTGTACTTTCAGCAGGCATTTGATAAAGCATTGCACAAAAAGCTAATACACAAAGTTGAATCTAATGGGGTTGGGTTAATTAATTAGCTTGGATAGAAAACCGAAAACAGTAGGGAGAAATGGATCTTTTTCTGATTGGCAAGATTAACTAGTGGTGTGCACAGGGTTCAGTCCTCAGGCCCCAACTATTTACAATCTATATTCATTCCTGGATGCAGGATAAAAAGTACTTTAGCCATACTTGCAGATGATACTAGAGTAGGTGGGAAAGTAATTGTAATGAAGAAATGTACAAATGGATATGGACAGGTTAGGTGAATGGACCAAAATTTGGCAGAAGAAGTTTAACATGTGTAGGTGTGAGATTATTGGAGTCCTTGTGCATGAATTGCAAAAAACTAGCATGCAGATACAGCAGATAATAAGGAAGGTAAATGGAATTTAGCAATGGAATGGAGTATAAAAGAAAAAGTGTTGCTGCAACTGTACAAGGCATTGATGAGACCACACTTGGAGTACTGCATATAATTTGGTCCCCTTATTTGAGGCTGATTTGCAGAGGTTCATTATATTGATTCCAGACTTGAGTTTTGTCTTAAGAAAGATTGAGCATACTTTCTGAAATTTAAAAGAATGAGATCCAACTGAGCTATGGAGGATGCTAAAGGGGATTGGTAAGTAGGTGTGAAAAGGATGTTTCCTTGTGCGACAAACTGGAATGACAGTTCATAGTTTTAGGATAACAGGTTTAAAACAGAGCAGGAGGAATGTCTTCATTCAAAGGATTGTGAATATACGGAATGCCCTGCGCCAGAGTGGTGAATGCTGGGGCATTGTGTAAATTTAAGGAAGGAGTGGACAAATATTTAATTAGTAGTGAGCTGAAGGGTTGTAGGGTGCATCTGAGATGAGACCACTCATCATTGTATTGAATGGTGGAACAGATTTGAGGGACTAAATTGTCTAATTCTGCTCCTAGTTCTTATGACTTAACCTTTTATGCCTGTTGAATGCCTTTTGGAAGTCCACATGTAACATATTCCTTCCATCCACTCTGTTTTTTGAGGACGTCTCAAGTATTCATAAATTAGTCAGACGCTGTTTTCCTTTTGTGAAATTGTGCTGCTTGTTTGATGTCATGAAATCTCATGGTTTGGAGTCAATGTTGGGAAATTCCAAGGCAACTCTCTCCTGATTGTATACCACTGTGCCATTATCTATGCTGGCTTTATCGTGCCAAGATAAGAACGATTGGTATAGGATGATGTGTGGGATAACTCCTACACCACCACCTCTTCTCCCCCCCCCCCCCCCCCCCCCCCCCCCCCAACCCCTTTACCATTTTGGCACAACCCCCTAAGGGCGATTTACATGTTTAGAAGGGGTGATTTTGCCATTATTGTTTTTGGTGCACAAGTCCATCATGTTTAACTCTTTTAGACACCTTAGCAGTTTGATTCAACTGAGTAGCAGACTTGGTGCTTTATCAACTTGAAGTATAGTCATCCTATTAACTTGTTATATATATGCATGCAACAAATATGCATTTTTGTTGAAATGTTCTGGCACTTTCGTGTAACATGTTAAATCTTAAGGTGTAGGGTTCAAGTGTTCTGTAGGCTGTCCAAATGTGAAAACTGTGGATGTTGTGGTAGTCCTTGTTGTTGGTAATCTCTTTTTCATAGAGGGCTGTTTATGATTATAATTAGAACGGGATTGAGTTTCTTTGTGCAGCATCCTGGATGAGCATTACTTCCAGACAATGTTATATTTGGATATTTGCAGCGAGGAGTTCACAGATTTCAGTATCCATGTATTGAGAGTGTTTTGTCTTAGCACACAGTACCAGATTGAAGATTCATTATCCCAAGTTTTTTCTCTGGTCTGGTGCATTTTTCCATAGAATGATGAATACGTTACATAGGTTGTGTTGCCTTACAGGGCTATTTAAATGAACAACAGTTGAGAGCCCTGAATAACTACAGACAATTGTTGAATGAACAAAAACAAGCCCAGATTGAGGCGGAGTTCAGAAAAGCATTGGAAAGTGCTGAAAATGAAAACAGCTACACAAAAAGGGATGTTAGTCCTGTGTGGAAACTCTGTGTTATGGACTACAAAAATCAGAACAGTGATGCAAGTGAGTATTGGATATGAATATTAATCATTGTTTACCTCATTTTTGGTAAGGATATTATTAAATCAGCCTCTACTCTTTCCAAGTAAAATTTAATGATGCAGCATTTGACTCAAAATGTGATAAGCTGCACTAGCTTCAATGAGCTATCTACTTCATGTTCATTGGAGATACTGTATGACCATAAATTTCAATAGTTCCAATTGTTTTCTTTCAAAACAGCCCTTAAAATGCATGTTTTACTTTGAAACACTTTTGGTAATAGTTTGCTTGTAGACACTTTGAAATTGAGTAAGTAATTTTCTGCATCAACAACAATGTTTTACTTTTATATAATAAAAAGAGCCAGACTGTTTCAGGAATGTATTAAGAAGTGAGCCATCTTTAGGTGATAATAAGGCAATGGTGTTAGCTTGAATAAAAAGATTGACTTTAAAGAAAATTTGAGGAAGGGATGGATTTCTGGAACTCTGAATCTAAGCATCTAAAGAAGTCCAAAAATACTATTACAATCAAAATCAGGATAACACAAAGCTAATAATAGAGGAGCATGAATAACTTGCATTGCTGTGGAGAGATGGGAAAAAGACAAGAGCTTGGAGGCTTTGAAAGCTTGAAATCAAGATATTATTTAATCAGGAGTCGGTGTAAGTCAATAAGATTGGGTGAACTGGACTTAGTGCAAGTCAAGACAACAAGAGTAGTGGAAGTTTTGATTTGATTTATTACTTCACACATCAAAATACAGTGAAGGAAATTGTTTCACGTGCTAGCGAGACAAATTGTAGCTTTTATATAAGTGGATTAGCGTAATAGAACAGAATGCAGAGTATCGTGTTACAATTCCAGAGAAGGTGTCGACTCTAAAATATAAGAGGTCTACTCTGAAGTCTTACAACAGCAGGGAAGAAGCTGTTCTAAATCTGTTGGTACATGTTTTCAAACTTCTGTTATCTTCTGTGTGGTGGAAGAGAGAACAAGTGGGTGGGAATGATCTTTGATTATATTGGCTGCTTTCTCTGCAGTGGGAATGACCGACAGAATCCGTGAAGGAGGTTTGTTTGCATGGAGGACTGGGCAGCGTTCACAACTCTGTAATTTCTTGCAATCTTAGGTAGAGTTGTTAATGCTTGGAATAAAAGTTTAAAAATCTCTCAACACCAGGTTTATTTGGAAGCACTCAAAAACTGCATGAATCCATGTAAGATTCTATAAATCTCTTTTTTAGAAATAGAATCAGTCTGAACATTGGGGCACAGATAGTCTCGCACAGGGCACCTCTCGCCTTCAGTGCATTATCTGAGATGAGATGGCACCTATTGTTAAAGTTCATTTGAGAATGTAACTTTTTTTTTAAAAAAATGTTCTGTGATTTACATATGAAAGAACTGAAACCAACATGGTCATTCTAAAAGATGAGAGACTTAGCAAACAATCCAGGCCTTTTTCAATATATCATTTAAGTTGCATCACACTGTAGCTTTTGCTGGAAATTCTGTGTCTTGCGAACTTACTCCACAACCACCTGATGAAGGAACAGCGCTTCGAAAGCTAGTGCATCCAAATGAACCTGTTGGACTATAACGTGGTGTTGTGATTTTTAAACTTTGTACATCCCAATCCAGCAACGGCACCTCCAAATCATGTTTGCCATAGAACGCTTTCTGTGCCACATCTATAAAAAATTGGTAAGAGTCAGAAGTAGAAGTGTTGGTGTGCTTCCTTGATCATAGCATCTACATGGATGGACCAGGACAAATTTACTACTAGGAACATGAAGCTGTTGACCATCTCCATCAGCACCATTGATACAGAGAGGGGCGTAACCTCCACTCCACTTCCTGAAGTCAATGACCAGCTCCTTCATTTTGTTGACGTTGAGGGAGGGATTGTTGTGTTTACACCATGCAATTAAGCGCTCTATTTCTTCTCATCATTTTTTAAGATCCAACCCATTCCAGTGGTGTTATTAGCAAACTTGCAAGTGGAGTTAGAACAGAATTTGGCCATGCAGTCAAGAGTATGTAACGACTATAGCAATGGACTGAGTGCACAGCCTTGTAGGGCACCAGTATTTAGGATTATTGAGGTGGATATTTTGTCATCTATCCTTACTGATTGCGGTCTGGGGGTTAGAAATTCTAGGGCGAGCAAATTCCTAGGTCTGAGTTTAGAGGTGAATTTGGTTGGAATTATGGTGTTGAAGGCAGGCTTAGTAAATAGGTGGAGAAAGTGAGGTCTGCAGATGCTGGAGATCAGAGCTGAAAATGTATTGCTGGAAAAGCGCAGCAGGTCAGGCAGCATCCAAGGAACAGGAAATTCGACGTTTTGAGCATAAGCCCTTCAGGAATCCGATGAAGACACATCTGGTCAGATTTTGGAAAGACGTGAAAGTAACCGGGTTGTGGAGGAGATTTTAACTTCCCCCATATTGACTGGAACTTTTTGTGTCCTATTACAAAATTGGAACAGTAGCCAAACCATGGACAGCAAGGGAAATTAAGGAGAGTACTTGATCCAAGGAACGGGCATAGAAATTCGCCAAAGACAGCAGCAGACCAGAGGACTGGGAGTAGTTAGATTTTAGCAAAGGATGACAAAGGAATTGGTTGAATCATAGGAAGTACAGGGAGGTATAGGCCATTCAGCCCTTAGCATCTGCTCTGCCTAGTGTGTCACAAGTCTGTTACTGTAGTAAATGAAACTAAATGTGATATTTGAGCAGTCAACTCATCTGAAAAATGTAGGTGTGGCATGGAATTGTTTGTCTCGCTGAAGTGTGTTGTTACCGAAAAGTTTGGGAACCACTGTGTTAGACCATAACTTTCCATTAGACTTGATGGAAATAAGTTTCAAGGAGGAAGTAATGTGGAGATGGGAAGAGGTGTAGGGAGGAAATGCTAGAGTTTGAAGTTTAGCTGACTGAAGGCATGCTCACCTTGGTGGAACAACTATAATTGGAAGTGCACAAGAGGTCATAATTAGAGGAGCACAGATATCTTAAAGGGTTGGAGGCGATAACATAGGTGGGGATGAGTAAGGTTGTAGAGGGTTTCAAATCAAGGATGAAAACTTTAAGATCAAGGTATGAGCTGACTGGGAGGGAAAGTAATTCCGAGACCATATAAGTCAAAGCAAATGGAACTTAGTGTGAGCCACGACACTGTAGATGACCTAAATTTTATTGAGGGTAGAATGTGGGAGAACAGCCAGGAGTATGCTGAAATACAGAAAACAAAGACATGGATGAGGGTTTCAGCAGCAAATGAGGCAAAGTTTGTCAATGTCAGGAAGATGGAAACAGTCTTATTGTTGATGCACCTCTGACATTAAATATATAATGTTCTTATAAAATGTCAACCCTTTTAAAATCCTTTTAAAATAAGGAATAGACCGAGTTGTCAGCCTTTTAACTACCAGGTGCGCAAATTGGTAGGAAGTGGATGAGTTAATTAGAATTATTCTTTTCACTCCTGTTCAGGCATTTGTTTTGCTCTCTTTGTAAGAGAAATGGCATTTAAAGTTGATTACTTTTCATCAGAAAGCTATTTCTCCCGATAGATGCTTTCTGACCTGCAGGGTGTTTTCCAGCATTTTCATTTTTGTTTCAAATTTCCAACATCCATGTAATTTTGTGTTAGTGATAAACAAGCGTTTTTTTTTTACTACTTTTAGTTGACATTATTTTCTCCAAAACACCTTATTAAAATGATGTGTCTAAAGGTTTTATTTTTGCATAATTATCCCAATTTCAAAATTGTAGTGTAGCTGGGCTGACAAGTTTTGTTGGGATTGAATTTATTTTTTTCTGAAATGTTTTCTTTTTTCAACAACCAGGAGCTTTTTTGTGAAAAACACAATACATTTAACCCTTAAGTTAAATATCCTTTCAAGTGCTTGAAATATCAACTTGGATTGGTTTATTTCATCAGTTCCATTTCCAGGTTGAAAAAATGTTGAACCTTTCACAAATTCAGTTCTTCACGTGTTCCCTGACCAACATCTCTTGTCTCTGGCTTGCTGCAGCGCTCCAGTGAAGCTCAGTGCAAGATGGAAGAACAGCACCTCATTTTTCCACTTTGGGACCCTGCAGTTTTCAGGACTCTGAGTTCAATAATTTTAAGACTTGAAAGTCTTCTCCTATGTCCTTGCCCCAACCACCATACACCTGGCCTCGTCATCACATAGGTTGCTACCGCAGCCAACCCATTGTCAGTTATTAATGGTCACCATTAGCTGCTGTTGATTCTCTCAGGTTGATCATTACCTATTTCTCTGTGTGCTCACTGTATAGAACACAACAGTACAGCATAGTGTAGGCCCTTTGGCCCTTGCTGTTGTGCCAACCTTTTATCCTACACTATGGTCAAATAGACTCTGTAGCCTTCATTTTGGTATCATCGATGTGCCTACCCAAAAGTCGCTTAAATGTCCTTAATGTGTCCAACTCTACCATCACTGCTGGCAATGCATTCCATGCACCCACCACTTTCTGTGTAAAGTACCAACTTCTGACATCTCGCTTAAACCTTCCTCCAATCACCTTAAAATTACACTCCCTTGTGATAGCCTTTTCTGCCCTGAGAAAAAGTCTCTTACTATTTCTATCTATGCCACTCATGATCTTGTCTATCAAGTCACCTCTCATCCTCCTTTGCTCCAATGAGAAAAGCCCAGCTCCCTTCATAAGACATGTCCTCCAGTCCAAACAGCATCCTGGTAAATCCCCTCTGCACCCTTTCTAAAATTCCCACATCTTTCATATAATGAGGTGACAAGAACTGAACTCAATATTCTAAGTGTGGCCTGATCAGGTTTTATAGAACTACAGCATAACATCTTAAACTCAATCTGCTGCTAATGAAAGCCAACACACTATCTGCCTTCTTAACAATCCTGTCAACTTGGATGGCAACTTTGAAGGATCTGTTATGGACATGGACCCTATAATCCCTCTGATCCTCCACAGTGCAAAGAATTCTGCCTTTAATCCTGTATTCCGTATTCAAATTCAACCTTCTAAAATGAATTACTTTACAGTTTTCCAGATTGAACTTCATCTGCCACTTATCAGCCCAGTTCTGCATTATGTCAATGTCCTATTGCAACCTACAACAGACTTCCACACTATCAACTACTCCATCAACCTTCATGTCATCAGCAAACTTATTAACTCACCCTTCCACTTCCTCATCTAAGTAATTTATAAAAAGAGCAGAGGTTCTCAGAACTGATCCCCGCAGAACACCACTGGTCACTGAGCTGCAGGCTGAATACTTTCCATTTGCTACCACCCTCTGTCATCTTTAGGCCAGCTAATTCTGTTTCCAGACAGACAGGTTTCCCTGTATTCCATGCATCCCTACTTTCTGAATGAGCGTATTATGGGGAACATTATCAAATGCCTTGCTAAAATCCACGTACACCACATCCACTTCTCTACCTTCAATGTGTTTTGTCACATCCTTAAAGAATTCAGTAAGGATTGTGAGGCATGACGTGCCCTCACAAAGCCATGCTGGCTGTCACTAATCCGAGACTGTTTTCCCAAGTCATACGAAGTCCTGTCTCTCAGAATCCTCTCCAATAATTTACCCACCACAGCAGTAAGACTGACTGGTTTCTAATTACCAGGATTATCCGTATTCCTTTTCTTGAACAAGGAAAGAACATTTGCCACCCTCCAATCATCTGGCACTACTTCAGTGGACAGTGACGACGCAAAGATCATTGCAAAAGCACAGCAATCTCTTCCCTCATTTCCCGTAGTAACCTTGCGTATAACCTATCTGGCAGAGGGGACTTATCTATCTTTATATTTTTCAAAATTTTCAGCATATCTTCCTCCTTAACATCAAGTTTTTCGAGCATTTCAGCTTGTTTCACACTGTCCTGAGAAAGGTCAAGGTCCCTCTTAGTGAATACTGAAGCAAAGTATTAATTACGGACCTCCCCAACCACCTCCAAATCCAGGCACAAGTTCCCTCCATTATCCCTGATCGGGGCCCTACCCTCACTCTGGCCATCCTCTTGTTCATCACATAAATGTAGAACGCTTTGGGGATTTCCTTAATCCTCCCCACTAAAGCTTTTTCATGCCCTCTTCTAGCTCTCCTAAGTCTATTCTTCAGTTCCTTCCTGGCTGTCATGTAACCCTCTAGAACCCTGTCAGATCCTAGCCTCCTCAACTTAAGTAAGCTTCCTTCTTCTTGACTAGATGTTCCACATCTCGTCACCCAAGGTTCCTTCACCCTATTATCCCTTCCTTACCTCAGTGGGACAAACCTATCCAGCATTATGAGCAAGTCCTCCCTAAACAACCTCCATATTTCTGTTGTGCATTTCTGAGAACATCTGTTCCCAGGTTAGCCTCTCTGTCACTCCATCTCCATCGATTGATTGGGTGGGGAAGGGGTAGGACCAATGTTCAGTATGTATTCCAACCTTTTCCTGGATACAATCAGTTTTGAAAAAGGGTCACTGGACCAAGAGTGCTTTTTTCTCTCCACTGATGCTGCCAAACCAACTGAGTTTTTCCAGCAATTTCTGTTTGTGTTTCTGATTTTCAGCAATGGGTTTTATTTTGGTTCAGATGGATGGGCCTACTTATCTAGAAATAAAGACTCCCACATAAACCTTGATACAAATATATTTTCCTAGTGGTTTTTGGTTTTACATTTGATAAAGGGGTGATCATTAAGAATATTGATGTAATTTTTCTAGTGTTTCTTCTGTGTGTATCTAAATACCCCATGTGTCATCCAGATATCAGTAGTAAGGCAAATGGGGAGTCTAGAACGCAAATAAAATGGGGTAATTCGACTGACTGGATTGTTCTTCAGAGAACCCACAATCTGGAGGGACGAAAATGCCGTTCTACCATTACCACTTTGATTTCTTTCCTGCAAGGTCCATCGTGATATCATTTGCTGCTTTAGCTGATACTATAGAAATATAATACTGCTGATCTTTTCTTACAACATAAAGATTCATGTAACTTATCCTCACGTAAAATAAAATATTTTAATTTTGTGGACTTTTATGTAGAAACCCACTCATTTTTCTTCCAAAATAGTTTATATGTTAAATATCTGGCGCCCAGTTACTGATCTACATTGCCTCTTGAAGGAGGGTGGAAGATATTGTATCTATTATTTGACAACATCATCATACAAGAAACGGCTAAACCATGCTGATCTGCAATTGACTGCCACAAAGAAAACTAGATACCAACAGCTGCAGGTAAAAAGTAATTTAAACAAATTGAATTGAACGTGTATTTCATGTTTTTTGTTGACACTATTGTATGAATTTCTCCCTGTATAAATTAAACAATGATGGAAACACTGTTAAACACAATAGACTGCTTGGTTATATTTGTTGTCAAGAGTAATTTAAGATTTTATTTGTATAATAGTTTTATACTTTGTTGAAATTTTAAAAAACCTTGATCTGTTGAACATTTTAGGCCAAAGAATGTGAAGAGAAAAACTACATAATTCAGAATCACAAACTTGATAGCTTGATGCACACTACTGACATACCCAATTCTGTTAAATATTGTGAAGTTCTTATGAACGTAATAAACATTTGGTCCTCTTAATATTGTGATGAAACTAACCCTGTTCAGACTATACCTTGAGTACTGATTTCAGATCGGACACTTCACTATCTCCAATAAATAATCATTTGTATTACTAAAGGTTGTTTTTAAAAAAAAATCCTAGTTCTTTTAACATTGAAAGGAAGCATCGAAGAGGGGTTCTTGAACAGACGTATCTGTTTGAAATTTCTGACTAGCAATGCGTGTGGCTTGCACAACACCATTTTAGTATTATACATGTATCTTGGTTGAAAATGTTTACCTACATTCCTGACAGTACAGGAAAATGTACTCTACTTTGATTATCCACCATCAGTACCCAAAAAAGAAAGGCACTGCATGATTTTAAAAAACTTAGCTTTTTCATTTTTGCTGCAATAAAAGGCATTCCAGTGAAAATCCATTTTATTCTTATTATGAAACAAACTAATCTATTTTTGAGCACATATTGGAAATCTCAACTTAAAGAGTGAAAATAGCTGGAAATAGCCTTTTTGGAGAGAAATATTTAATATTTCATTTCTTGAACTTGCATCAGAATGGAGAGTTTGACCCTGCCTTTCGGAGAAATATATAGAACATTCTTCATAGTTTTTAATCTTTGTTCCTTCCATTATCTCTTTCTGCAGTACAGTGATGTCCTGCTCTTGTTCCAGATTGGGAAATGTCATTCCCTCACGTTCCCATTTTCCATCTATTACTCTTCTCTTCCCGATCTTGATGTGTCTATTTCCATTTTTGTGTAGACTGGAAGCCAGTATCTGCTATTAGACAATGAATCTCCACTGCCATTTGATTATATTCCTCATGCCTTGTTTCTTGTCAAGAATCTATACAATTCTTCTAGTTTATCCAATGCGTTTGTATCTGCTCTGAGTTTTAAAAAAAAAATCAGTGCTTGCTCTATGTCATTTTCAAGGATTCCATCCCATTGGGGCTAACGGGGCCCTCAGTTTTGTCCATCCCACTTCCTGTGCTTTGATGCTGTTCTCTTTCAACATTTCATCCCTTCTTCCCTTCCTTTCCCCATCCTTCCAGTCACAAGCTTGGGTCACATCATCATCATCTACCCAGTAGCCGCCACATCTGAACAATTATCCTTAACCATTTATGGCATCGCCAGTGCAATTTCACCACCAAATGCATCTTCTGCACTCACCCTGCTTCAGGTATGACATCAGATTGAATGGTCCCATCCCTATTTACTTTATCGTTCATTCACTCCTGCCTTTCAACCTATCATACCCATCCCTTTTTGGTACTTTACATCCCAACAACTGCTTTTGCATAAAAACAGTTTTATTTTTAACAAATAAAAGTTGGTGACTCAAAGCATTAATGCTTTTTCCTCCCACTGCAAATGCTACCTGACTTACTGAATAGATCAACCTTTTTTTAAACAAGTTCCTATCATTCTTCATGTTCTGCTTTGTTATTATTTTGTAATCTTGGATTAAATAATTTGAATAATATACACATGTACACGCTGTGTGAATGAATATTGAAATTAATGCTGGGCTGGGCTGACTACTCTTTTTGCATTTATGAACCAAAAATGCAATTAACCATGTGCTTACAGTATTTAGCATACTGTGATAATACTATTCTAGCTACCTAAAATAAATTATATGGAAATAGTGAATTTTAAAAGTTGAAGTAAAGCTTTGAATAGGACATGTGGCTCCAGGTTCAAAGAACAAAGAAAATTTACAGCCCAGGAACAGGCTTGGCCTCCAAGCCTGAGCCGATCCAAATGTACTGTCTAAACCTGTCGGTCAATTCCTAAGCATCTGTATCCCTCTGCTCCCCACCTACTCATGCATCTGTCCAAACGCATCTTAAATGAATCTACTGTGCCTGCCTTTACCACCTCTGTTGGCAATGCGTTCCAGATGCCCACCACCCTCTATATGAAGTCCTTGCCGCGTGTATCCCCCTTTTAAACTTTCCATCTCTCGTTATTGAATTCTTCACCCTGGGAAAAAGCTTGTCTGTATCCATCCTGTCTATAGCCTTCATGATTTAGTAAATTTCAATCAGGTCCCCCGCCCAATCTCCTTTTTCGTAATGAAAATAAACCTAACCTACTCAATGTCTATTCATAGCTCGCACCTTCCATACCAGGCAATGTTCTCGTAAATGTTCTCTGCACCCTCTTCAAAGCATCCACATCCTTTTTTATAATGTGGTGACCAGAACTGTACAGTATTCTAAATGTGGCCGAGCCAATGTCTTGTACAATTTTAACATGACTTGCCAGCTCTTATACTCGATACCCTGTCCAATGAAGGCAAACATAGTGTGCCTTTTTGACCACTCTATCCACCTGTGCAGCAATCTTCAGGGTACAATGGAGCTGCACTCCCAGATCTCTCTGCCCATCAAGTTTTCCCAAGGCTCTTCCGTTTATTGTACAATTTGCTCTAGAATTAGTCTCGCCTGAATGCATCACCTCACATTTGTCTGGATTGAAATCCAAATGCCATTTTTCCGCCCAACTCTCCAGTCTATCTCATATCCTCCTTTATTCTTTGACAGTCCCTTTTGCTTTCTGCTGCTCCACCAATCTTCATGTCATCTGCAAACTTGCTGATCATACCAACAGTGCCCTCTTCCAGATCATTTATGTATATTACAAATGACAGTGGCCCCAACACTGACCCCTGGAGAACACCACTGGTCACCTTTCTGCCTTTTGAGAAACTCCCTTCAACTACTACTCTTTGTCTCCTGTTGCTCAACCAGTTATTTATCCACCAAGCTAGAACACCCTGCACACCATGTGAATTCACTTTCTCATTTGGTCTCCCATGGGGTACCTTATCAAACGCCTCACTAAAGTCCATGTGTATGACATCAACAGCCCTTCCTTCATATATCAACTTGGTAACTTCCTCAAAGAACTTTATTAAGTTGGTAAGGCACGATCTCCCCCGCACAAAACCATGTTGCCTGTCACTGATAAGTCCATTTTTTTCTAAGTATAAATAGATCCTATCCCTTAGTACCCTCTCCAGCAACTTTCCCACCACCGACGTCCTGGCTTACTGGTCAGTAGTTACCCAGAATATCCCTACTACCCTTCTTGTACAGGGGCCAACATGAGCAACATTCAGTCCTCCGACACCTCACCTGTATTTAAGGATGGCTCAAAGATATCTGTCAGGGCCCCAGCTGTTTCCCCTCAGCAACCTGAGATAGATCCCATCCGGTCCTGGGGATTTTTCCACCTTAATAACCTCTAGCCTACCCAACACATCTTCCCTACTTATGTCAACGTGATTCAGACTAATCAAACTTCTATCTGTAATCTCAAGATTCATCATGTTCTTCTCCTCAATGAACACTGATGCAAAGTAATCATTCAGAATCTCGCCCATTCTCTCAGGTTCGACATAGCCTTCCTTCATTATCCTTTAGTGGACCAATCCTTTCTGTAGTTACCCGCTTGCTTCTTATATAAAGAATAAAATGCTTTGGGATTCTCCTTAATTCTGCTTGCTAAAGCTATTTCATGACCCCCTTTAGCCCGCTTGATTATTCCTCCAGGGCCTGTTCTGTTCTTAGCTGCTTAGACCTTATATACGCTTCCCTTTTCCTCTTGGTTAATCGTACAATTTCTCCTGTCATCCACGGCTCACGAATCTTGCCCTTCCTATCCTTTGCCTTCAACAGGACATGCCTATCCTGCACTATCTTTAACCTATCTTTGAAAGCCTCCCACATATCAAATAGCTGTGTCCAATCCACATTTCCGCACTCCTACCTAATTTTGATATAATTTGCTTAGGCCCAGTTTAGTACTCTTCCATTAGGACCGCACTTGTTTTTATCTACGAGTATTCTAAAACTTACAGAATTGTGGTCCCTGTTCCCAAAGAAATCCCCCACCGGAACATCTTCCACCTGTCCTGACTCGTTCCCCAGTACCAGGTCCAATATGGTCCCTTCCGTCGTTGGAGTATTTACATACTGCTCTAGAAAACTGCCCTGGACGCTTCTTAAAAAAAAGTCTACCCCATCCAGACCTCTGACACGAAGTGTATCCCAGTCAATGTTGGGAAAATTAAAATCTCCCATCACCATTACCCTATTGCCTCTACATCTTTCCATAATCTGTTTACCTATTTGTTCTTCTACCTCACGCTCACTGTTGGGAGGCCTGTAATACAGCCCCAACAATGTAACTGCACCCTTCTTATTTCTCAACTCCACCCATAGTGTCTCACTATCCAAGACCTCCATAGAGTCCTGCTTCAGCACAGCCGTGATATTATCCCCGACCAGCAATGCAACTCCACCTCACCCCTCCCCTCTTTTTCCCTCCTCGTCCTGTCTGAAGCATCGATATCCTGGAACATTTAGTTGCCAATCATTATGCCCTTCCTTTAACCAAGTCTCTGTGATTGCAATAACGTCAAACTCCCAGGCACCAATCCAAGCTCTAAATTCATCTCCCTCACCCACTACTTTGCATTAAAGTAGATGCATTTCAGGCCACCAGTTTTTTTTTTGCGCTCATCTGCTCTCTGCCTACTCTTCCCTTTATTAATGCTATCTACATGATTCTTAGTCTCCAGTCTCCACCTTGCTGCCCACTTGTTTTCTCTTTTAGTTCCCAGTCCCAGTTCAAATTAGTAAGCGTTAACTTCCTGACCTTGTCCAATTTTTTATTTGCATGTGGTGATCATTACATAGAACAGACTCCTAAATAATGCAGAAAAGGCAGAAAACCTCAGTTTACTTAAGAGCTAACAGATGTTGCAATAGGGAATCTATAGCCAATTTGGATTGGTAGACTAAATATTTAACAAGTCTTCCTTATCTATAAATGTGTTCATATTTTGCAATATATTTTGTTCTTTGTTTCAGCCATCTCCCGAAGTGTTGGAAAAACTCTATCAACCTAGGCAGGCAGTGGCTTTTAGAATGCTCATTGATCCATTCTTTAGAGCCTTTTGCAAGGAGGTGGACTTAGCAGGATATGTGATCCACATTTTGGGAAAATCAGGTACAATAATAATGGGACTACATTTACCAGATTTAAAACATGAAACTGAAGATGACCAATTTAGTTATTTCACAGAATGTATTTGTGTTTTATTTATATTATAAACGCATTTTTTTGTTTTTATGGAAGGAGGTTACTCCTGATTGAGGCAAAGTAGTTTTGAAGGTCGATTATTTTGTTAAATAAAACTCAAGATTTGTTTCCAGGACTTCCAAATTCCTAATAACTGAATTTCCATCTTCAGGCTTGGATGAGAGGAAAGTAAGGGTAGTGTGTGCTGTTATTTATTAAACGAAATAGTGGATTATTCTAAAATTTTATGTTAAAATTCTTGTTTCAGGTTAATATTTATTATGTCTATCTTGAAGTATCTATATCGCTTTTCATGAAGTGACCTCATAAAGAAAAAATTTGTTTATATTAACTTTAATTCTAGTTGTAAGTTTGCTTTTTATTAAATTTATATAAAAAAAACTCAATTACCAAAGGCTGCAAATACATTTTGAAAAAAATTAAATGGTTATTCGTACGTCTATTTCAAGACTATTTCAATGAGCACTTGGAACTTTTCTGAATTTTGCCCCATTCTTGATGAATATAAATGAAGAGTGAGTTTTGAGAAGATTTGTAGCTTAGGTTGAGGTTTTGGATGTGGGTTTGCTTGCTGAGCTGGAAGGTTAGTTTTCAGACTTTTCGTCACCATACTAGGTAACATCATCATTGGGGTGGCACGGTGGTTCAGTGGTTAGCACTGCTATCTCACAGCGCCAGGGACCCAGGTTCGATTCCAGTGTGGAGTTTGCACATTCTCCCATGTCCGCATGGGTTTCCTCCAGGTGCTCGGGTTTCCTCCCACAATCCAAAGATGTGCAGATCAGGTGACTATGGCCATACTAAATTGCCAACAGTATTAGGTGCATTAGTCAGAAAGTCTGGGTGGCTTACTCTTTGGAGGGTTGGTGTGTTGTTGGGCCGAAGGGCCTGTTTCCACACTGTAGGGAATGTAATCAGTAAGCCTCCAGTGAAGCACTGGTGTTATGTCCTGCTTTGTTTATGTATTAAGGTTTCCTTGGTAGATGATGTCATTTCCTATTATTTTTCTGAGGGTGGTAGATAAATGAAGAGATTCGATGGGTATGGAGTCTTGAAATACCTCAAAGTAACTTAGAATGGATTTTCCAATTCAATCTTATTGTATCGAATGATGTATTGATTAGCGTGCAATAATTTTCTAATAAAATTTGAGTTTGACTGTTTTCTATGTTCTAGAAATTACAGACCAATATAAGAGGCTAATTCCATTACAGTGGTTGTTTAATCATAAGAGGTCTGAAAATATTGGTACTCACCTTTTGCTGCAATCCTTTGGAGCTGCCAGCTTTTGGAAAAAAGTTTAAATTTACTGTTTTGTGGCGTTTACTACTGCCACTATTTCCAGCAGTAACAAATACACAGTATACTTTTGTATCATTACATAGCAAGTTCCTAACTTGTTAACTTGTGTTACCTGTACTTCATCGGTCAAGTTATTTGTCAGTTTCAACGTAATTTCACAATGTTATAATACAATGTTAATATTTTGCTGTTGCTAGCTTCCCATATAAATCAATATTCTTGAATACTGAATAACTGAAAGTAATCTCTTCACCAAAACAAAGAGCTGCAAATGCTAAAATTCTTAAATGGATAAAATGCAAGAAATATTCAGCAGGGCAGGTAGTCGCATGGAGAGCGTAATGCCAGACTCATGATCACATCTCCCATCCCTAGGCAGTATTTCCAGTGCTAATCAGCCTAAGGAGATTGACTGCTTCTTGGAACAGGATTCGAGTAACTTTCCCCTTCCATGATGACTATTACTGTCTAAAGCTCAGAGTCCAGCCAAGCAACTGATCTGAAAGATACTGCATATTTGGTGATATGCGCACGCGTGCACACACTTCTACAGACATACACCCTCACGCAGACTCTGTCTCATACACTCACACATACACTCTCACAGTCTTATACTGCTTTAAACTCACACATGCATAGGCACTCATATCTCTCCCCCCCCCCCCCCCCCCCCCCCCCCCCCCCCCCCACCGCGCGCGTACACATACACAAGTCTGTGGGGTGAATTTGTACTTGCAGCATTACATTTTACTTTGCTCAAAACCTTCATTAATCCATGTAGGATTCTGTAAATCCGTTTTTTAGATTAGAATCAGTCTGACCATTGTGGCACAGACAACCTCACACCTTCAATACGTTATCTGGGCCGACATGACTCCTATTGTTAAAGTTCACTTGACAATGTAACTTTTTTAGAAAAGATTTTGCGATTTACATATGAAAGAACTGAAACCAACATGATCATTCTAAAAGCTGAGAGATTTAACAAACAATCCAAGTCTTTTTCAATATATAATTTCAGTTACATCACACTGTAAACATTTGTATTTTACAATCTTATTCTCTACAACCGCCTGATGAAGGAGCAGTGCTCGGAAAACTAATGCTTCCAAGTAAACCTGTTGGAATATAACCTGGTGCTGTGTGTGATTTTTACCTTTGTACACCCCAATCCAACAACGGCATCTCCAAATCATAAATTATTTCAGTTCTGTTAACTGCTTAGTTTACCTACATTTCTTGATTTGCTTCAAGTGCCTGCTGTTGTGGTTGATAGTGTTTCAAAATAATTTGGTGGGAGATGGGATAGCATCAGGATAGAGTGTGATACATAGGCAAGTATAGAACTGCAATCATGGCAGTCTAGGAAATTGTGCAATTATAGTCGAGTTAAGGCACAAGCAGAATGGCAAGGCTGTGTGGCATCTGTTTGAATGCAGGGTTTTGAGTATGGCAAATAGATTGGGGATGTTGATTAGCATATGATATTATTGCTATCAGGAAGACATGATGGAGGGGCAGACTGGCGGATCAGTGTTTTAGGATATAGAATTATTAGGCAAGATGGAGTTTGTAAACATGGAGGCGATGCCACAATATTGATTTGAGGAATTAATTACTGCAGTAAGAGAAAGTATCGTAGGTTCCTCAACTGAAGCCATATGTGTAGAACTTAATACTAAAAAAAAGGCAAATACTTTGAAAGTTGTACAATGGATCCCCAATTTATCAGGGAGAGATAGAAAGACAGATATGTAGCCATATTGCAAAGAAGTGTTAAAATTGTAGATTAATTGGGGATTTCAAATCCCCAAAGTGTGAAAGTCTTAGAGGGGGTGGAATTCTTAAAATCTGTCCAGGAGAAGTTTTTAACCCGGCATACAGAAAGTCTCTCAACTGAAGAGCTGCTGGATCTAATTTAAGGAAAGGAAGCTGGACAAGTTGTAGACATGGCAATGGGGTGATTTATTCTGGTGATTGATGACCATATTTCAATAAGATCTAAAATAATTGTGGATAAGGACAAAAATAGACTGGAAGTAAAGATTTTTGAATTGGAAGAAAGCCAATTTCAATAAGATAAAATAAGATATGGCCAAAGTGGATTAGGAGCAGCTGCTTGCAGGAAAATTCACGTAGCAAAGGAGCATGGGATGTTATTATATTGGAACAGTTATTGAATAGTTTGTTATTTTAAGTATTTTGATAGTTGTGGTTAAGTCACTTTTTTAAAAACTTTAGTCTATAGTGTATGAATAAAGTGTGTTTTAGTGGGTTTTGAGAAAATTTGTAGCTCAAGTTGAGGTTCTGGGTGTAGGTTTGATCACTGAGCTGGAAGGTTCATTTTTCAGATGTTTTGTCACCATACTAGGTAATATCATCGGTGAGCCTCTGAATGAAGCGTTGGTGGCATAGCCCACTTTCTATTTGTGTGTTTAGGTTTCCTTGGATTGGTGATGTAGTTTCCTGTGGTGATGTAATTTCCTGTTCCTTTTCTCAGGCGTTGGTAAACGGGATCCAAGTCTGTTTGTTGATAGCAAAAAGTGTGGTTTGCTTCAAGCCTGATACAGGTAGATGATCCTTCATCCGAAATCCGAAAAGCTTCAAAATCTGAAGTTTTCTCGAAGTTTTTTTTTCCTCATTACCACGATTGTTTGGTTGCAAACAGTTAAGCCACCTCCACACCCACACAACCCATGTCACTCAGATGCAGTATGGGGGCGTGACCCAGCACTGGCAGGTGTCATTTCTGTTTTAGGGTTCGGTAAAATTTTTTTTCATTTTACCGTTAAACTGTCACTTATTCCGAAATCTGAAAACTCCAAATTCCAAAAATCAGCTAGTCCTGAGGGTTTTGGATAGAGGATTGTGTACCTATACTTTGACTAATTGAATTGCATCTGGAACGTAACACCTGGTACATGCCTTTAAAATAAGAAAGGTAGGGTCAAGGCTATCTCCTTGACATGTTTTAAGGGATTTGGTCTGGTCCCTAACAAACTAGGCTACACTAAAGGTAGCATTGTGCAGTGAGAGAGCATTAATTGATAACCTCATAACGAAGGGTTCTGATGATGAGCCACTGGACCTGAAACACTGCCTTTGTTTTCTCTTCGTAGATGCTGCCAGACTTGCTGAGTTTCTCCAGCAATTTCTGTTTTTGCCTCATAGTGAAGGTCCATCTTGATAGCAGTGAACATAATCAAACTCACTATTGCATTTAATTTAATGCAGGGAGAATGGGTCCTAGACCAATATTTTTAACTGAAGTAATGGTAATTATGAAAACATGAAAGTAATGCTAGCTAAAGCTAGCAAGGTTCTTCAGAAAGGTTGATGATGATACAAAGGATCATATTGAGGAGGATTTTTCCAAATTCACAGAATAGATTCATTCCAACAAGAAAGAAGAATCCAAGGGGATGAAACCACCCCCCCCACCCCCAATCCGTGATTCACTAAAAGTGTTAACAAGCCCACAGGCAATGAATTTAATTGTGTAAAAATGGATGGCAGGTCAGAAGATTGGAGCTTAAGAGACTGCAATGATTGAGATAAAGATTTATAAAAAAAGAAAATTTAGTGAGACAGAAAGCTGTCAACCTCCACTTTAGTGGATGCAAGAAATATTGCAGAAACAATTCTAAATCTGGAATTAGAAAGGGGAGCAACTCAAGAAAAAAATTACGATTAAAGGGAAATGACACTGCGCAAACTTGCAACTGAAGGGCAAGTCCCCGGGCCCCAATGGACCACTTCCTCAGCTTTCAAGGGAAATGATCAGTGTGCTAGTTGATACATTGGTTTTAATTTCCCTCGATCAAGGAAGGCTTATAGACCTTTCCATTTCTATCTCGGGCGACCGACTCAACACAGACATCTATTATAAACCGACTGACTCCCACAGCTACCTGGACTACACCTCCTCCCACCCTGCCCCCTGTAAAAACGCCATCCCATATTCCCAATTCCTTCGTCTCCGCCGCATCTGCTCCCAGGAGGACCAATTCCAACACCGCACAGCCCAGATGGCCTCCTCCTTCAAGGACCGCAGATTCCCCCCAGACGTGATCGACGATGCCCTCCACCGCATCTCCTCCACTTCCCGCTCCTCCGCCCTTGAGCCCCGCTCCTCCAACCGCCACCAAGACAGAACCCCACTGGTTCTCACCTACCACCCCACCAACCTGCGCATACAACGTATCATCCGCCGCCATTTCCGCCACCTCCAAACGGACCCCACCACCAAGGATATATTTCCCTCCCCTCCCCTATCAGCGTTCCGCAAGGACCACTCCCTTCGTGACTCCCTTGTCAGATCCACACCCCCCACCAACCCAACCTCCACCCCTGGCACCTTCCCCTGCAACCGCAGGAAATGTAAAACTTGCGCCCACACCTCCACACTCACTTCCCTCCAAGGCCCCAAGGGATCCTTCCATATCCGCCACAAGTTCACCTGTACCTCCACACACATCATCTATTGCATCCGCTGCACCCGATGTGGCCGCCTCTATATTGGTGAGACAGGCCGCTTACTTGCGGAACGCTTCAGAGAACACCTCTGGGCCGCCTGAACCAACCAACCCAATCACCCCGTGGCTCAACACTTTAACTCCCCCTCCCACTCCACCGAGGACATGCAGGTCCTTGGACTCCTCCACCGGCAGAACACAACTACACGACGGCTGGAGGAGGAGCGCCTCATCTTCCGCCTGGGAACCCTCCAACCACAAGGTATGAATTCAGATTTCTCCAGCTTCCTCATTTCCCCTCCCCCCACCTTGTCTCAGTCGGTTCCCTCAACTCAGCACCGCCCTCCTAACCTGCAATCCTCTTCCTGACCCTCTCCGCCCCCACCCCACTCCGGCCTATCACCCTCACCTTGACCTCCTTCCACCTATCCCACCTCCATCGCCCCTCCCCCTAGTCCCTCCTCCCTACCTTTTATCTTAGCCTGCTTGGCTCTCTCTCTCTTATTCCTGATGAAGGGCTTATACTCGAAACGTCGAATTCTCTATTCCTGAGATGCTGCCTGGCCTGCTGTGCTTTGACCAGCAACACATTTGCAGCTGTGATCTCCAGCATCTGCAGACCTCATTTTTTACTCGAAATATTGGCTATCTCAATATTCAAAATGGGAGGGTAGACAGAAACCAAACTGCAAGCCAGTTAGCATGATAAGGAAGTTGTCATAAGCCATGATGTAACACCCAATAGCAGGGCACTTAGAAAGGTTCAAGGGACAGTCAAACTGATATGTGAAAGAAAAAGTGGGAAATAATGTTGAGTCAATTTTATTAGAATCCTTTGAGGAAGTAACATAATGTGGATAAAGATGCTTGTCCTGTACTGGATCATCAAAAGTTATAGTTGTAATTAAGTGCTCATGTAAAGAGTGACACATTGGCATAAGTTGAACATTAGCTAACTAACAAGAAACAAAGAATGGACATATTGGGTCATTTCCTGGTTGGCAGGATGGAACAAATAGTATGCTGCAGGAATCACTGTTGGGCCTCAACTTTTTACCATTTTTATAAATCACTTAGATTAGATACCGAAGATATAATTTCTAGACTTGCTAATGACACAAAGGTAGTTAAAGTAGGTTGCAAAGAGGACATGAAGCTACAAAGGGACATAGATCAGTTAAATAAGTGAACAAGATGAGGTAAATGGAGATAATGAAAAAAAAAGTGAAATTGTTTGTTGTGGCAGTAAGCAAAAAGATATCTAAATGGTGTGATCTGCAGAGCTGTGAGATATTAAACTAACAGGCTTCACTTCTCTTGCTTTCTTGTCTACTCTTTTTGGAAATGAAGTTACATTTTCTATTTCCCAATCTAATAGAACTTTTCTTGAATCAGAGGAATTTTGTGAAGTTAAAACCAATACATCTCCCATCTAGCCATTTCTTTTAAAACCCTAGGATGGAATCTTTTGGGACCTGGAATTTTGTCTTATGGAAGAATCTAGAAGTAGGAAACTTGCAGTGACATCTCCAAATTGTTCACTTTATCTCACAGCAAACTTATATTTTGGTATCAAATAGATTGAATATTCTAGTAGCATAAAATATTACAATGTACATGAGAGCACAATCTCAATGGAGATTTATTCCCAATTTCACTGTAACTGGTGGTGCATCAGGCTTTTGAACATGAAAGTCATTACATTCCAAGAAGCGAGTTAATGGAGCTTTAAAGTGCTAATTTATTTATCCTTTATATTATATTGCAGGTGCACCTACAACTGTGTACCTGGCTGATGAAAACCAGGATCTGGTGGCTGTAAAGATTTGGGGAGGTTTAGGCCAGCTGGTTTTGGAAGATACTATCAAACCAGGTGCCTTGGTTGGTGCAAGCAATTTACAGTGGAAATCATGTGGGTACATGGGTATTCCTACTCTGTCCACTGGGGATCTTTCCAGCTTCTCTGCAAACCCAAAGGAAGGACATCTACGGGAAAAGTGCACTCAACTGCAACTTTCTGTTCAGGTAGAACATTTGAAATTGCTATTTGTTATAGTAATCTTGTAATAGAGTAAGATTCTTTACTATAGATGTGATTGACAAGCTCCCTGAATATTATCATTCTGGTCTAGTTCATGTATTGAGCACTAAGTGGATTCTTAAACAGTCTTATCTCATTCTTAAATGACTCTAATTTTCAATTTCGCTTAGCAATGGTCAGGCAGACTGTTACCAGACAATATCTGGTGTTGATAATGTATTTTTAAAAACTTGCTTATCTGGAGCCTTCTAGACAGACGTAACACTAAGTTTAAAATGTGTTCAATCAAACACTATTCCATTTAGTATGCTGTTCATCCAGGCAAAGTCTAAAAATTCTTCCAAGCACCTTAAAGCTTTGATATTTAGACAGGTAGACTAATTAGTCAAGTTAGGTCACAAGGGATTCAGTGTGAGCTTGCCAATTGGATACATACTTGGCTTAGTAGGAGGAGACAGTAATAGTGAAGAGTTAATTTTCAGACTGAAAGCCTGTGATCAGAGGGGTTCCATGGGATCAGTTTTGGATCCTCTCTTGTTTGTTATTTATATAAATGATTTTTCATGAGACTAAATAAGGCATGGTTAGTAAGTTTGCAGATGACACCAAAATTGGTGGTATATTAGAAAGGTTTCTAAGATTACAAGGAGATCTTGATCAAATGGGTCAATGGGCTAAAAAATGGCAGATGGAGTTCAATCTGGACACATGCGAGGTATTGCATTTTGGTCAGACAAGGGTCGGGCTTATCCAATTAAAGGTAGAGCCTTGGGCAGTGTTGTAGAACTGAGGGATCGAGGGGTGCAGGTACATATTCTTCGAACTTTGTGTCACACGTGGACAAGGTGGTAAAGAAAGTGTTTGTCATGTTTGCCTTCATTGCTCAGTACTTTGAGTACAGGAATGGGAAGTCAAGTTGAGGTAGGTTGTCTTTGTACTAGACATTGGTGAGGCCTCTTCTAGAATATTGTGTCCAGTTCTAGTCACCCAGTTGTAGGAAGGATATTATCAAGTTGGAGTGGGTTAAGAAGAGACTTACCAGGACATTGCCAAGTATGGAAGGTTTGAGTTATAAAGAAAGGGTGGGTAGGCGGGACTTACTTTCACCACAGCATAGGAAGTTGAGAGGCAACCTGATGGAAGTTTATAAAATAATGAGAGGTGAAGATAGGGTAGTTGTCTTTTCCCTAGGGTGGGAAATTTCAGGACTAAGGGGTGCATTTTTAAGGTGAAAGGAGAGATTTTTTTTAAATAATGAGGGGCAAAGTTTTTACACAGCGGATAGTTCGCATGTCAAATGAACTTAGAGGTGGTGGATGCCGGTACAATTATAATGTTTAAAAGATGTTAGGATAGATACATGAATAGGAAAGGTTCGGAGGGATATAGGCTAGGAGCAGGCAGGTGGGACTTGTTTGTGATTATATTCGGCATGAACTGGATGGACCGAAGGGCCTGTTTCCATGCTGTATGACTCTGTATAAAGATAGCAATTACGACAGTAATATCATAATTTATGCACTTGTACAAAAGAAAGGTGTTGATATGGGTTATGTGAACCTGAATATATAATAAAACAAATTCCTCCTCTTGCTCTTAAGGCAGTGATATTAACTCTTACACTTGAAACTCTGTTGTGTTGAAATCCTGGTTCAGTGGAGATTACAGAAGCTGTAAAAGCATATTTAAAATGTAGTGTCAATATGGTGAAGCTATTACACATGCATAACCAGCTAAATAGAGCTAAACAATTCCGCAACCAATGGATCAGACCCGAGCTCTAGTGATGTCACATCCAAGCATGAGTGGTGATGGACAATTAAACAACTCACTGGAGGATAAGGGTCCACAAACATTCTCATGTAGAACGATGGGAGAGCCCAGTACATCGGTGCAAAGGAATAAAGCTGAAGCACTTAGCACTTCTGGCTGAAGATTGTTCTAAGTGGAAGATCCATCTAGGTCCACTCCACAGGTCTCCAGCATCACAGATGCCTGTCTGAGCCAACTTGATCCCCACAGTGTGAAAGCAAGTCATTTGGTCAATCAAGTCTACACCGACACTCTAAAGGGCATCTAACCCTATTCCTATATGCTGCATTTCCCATGGCTAATCCGCCTAGCCTGCACATCCCTGGATGGCCAATCCACCCTTAACCAGCACATCTTTGGACTGTGGGAAGAAACTAGAGCACTCGGAGAAATCCTGCACAGGCACTGAGAGAATGTGTAAACGACACACAGGCTGGATTCTGACCCAGCACCCTGGCATTGTGAGGCAGCAATACTAACCACTGAGCCGACTTATAATCTACATGATTCCAAGAAACAACTGAAACTCCTGGATACTACAAAGGCTGTGTGCCTTGACAAGATTCCAGTAATAGTTTTGAAACACTGCTCCAAAACTAGTCAAACTATTCCAGTATAGTTATAACACTAGCATCTATTTGACAGTGTGGAAAATTGTCCAGGTATGTCCTGTCCACAAAAACAGGACATATCCCATCCAGCCAATTACTGCTTCATTACCAGTCAATGATGGAAGGGGTTATTAACTGTGCTTCTCAATGATACCCACTGTTTTAAGGGCAACAGAGAATGGGGCAATAAATGCTGGCTAAGCCAGTAAAGCCTACAACCCATGATTGAGTAAAAATAAACTTTCCATTAAATAGGAGGACTTATATAGAATATTTTGGTGATACTGAAAAAATGTACCATTTTATTTTTTTCCCTGAACAAATTGAATGTATATATAAAACAAGAAGTTTTCCCAGCATACTCCACTTACTTGCACCAATAAATTGCATTTGTGCAGTGCATTTAATATAAGTCACTATGCAAACAGGAGTTAGAAAAATTGAGCTGAGCTAAGGAGCAATCATAGAAGCTTGATCAGGATCAAGAGGATGTGATTTGAAGAGCTAGACACATGAAATGGAGTAGAGGAACAAAAGACACAAGAGAAACAGTGTGTTCAGTGAGAGATAGTGAACCTAGTGTGCGTTTGTAAAGGTAGGTTGAGATGAAACCAAGGAAAGATTTAAAGACTTGGGATTTCAAATTTAGTTTGTTGTATATAGGCTATTTTGAGGTAAAGATGAGCAATGTTGCTGAGATGGCAATAAAATGCCTTCATGGATAAAGGAGGTTATAGCCATCAGACAGTTGGCTGCTGATCTATCCCCTCTTGGACAGCAACCTGGAGTCTAACTAGTGATTGCACTGCTGTCTTCCCAAGGCCGTGAGATATAGGAACAGAATTAAGCCATTTGGTCCATCATATCTGCTCAGCCATTCAAGCATGGCTGATGTTTCTCAACCCTGTTCTCCTTCACCCTGTAACCTTTAGTCCCTTTACTAATCAAGAAGTTAGCTGTCTCTGTCTTAAATGCACTCAGTGACTTGGCCTCTACACAGCCTTCTGAGACAGATTTCCACAGATTCACTACCCTCTCTGGCAGAAGAAGTTGCTCCTTATCTCAGTTCTGAAGTGCCATCGGTTCACTTGAGTCTGTGCCCGTGGGTCCTAGTTTCTTCTTCTAATGGAGACATCTTCTCCATATCTCTCACTATCCAAACTCCTCCGTATTCTGTAAGTTTCAATGAGATGCCCCCTCAATTTTGTAAACTGTCATCGAATACAGACCCAGAATCCTCAACCGCTCCTCATTTGACAAACCCTTCAATCCCAGGATCATTCTTATGGACCTCCTTTGGGCTCCCTCCAACACCAGCACATCCATATGGCCCAAAACTGCTCGCAATATTGTGTAAGCATCTGACCAGAATCTTATTCAGTCTCAGCAGTACATCCCTACTGTTGAATTCTAGCCCTCTTGAAATTAATGCTAACATTGCATTTGCCTTCCTCAATGCCAACTGAACCTGCATGTTAATTTTTTTTGGTTTTCTTACTAAACATGCCAGCCACCTTAGATCAGTTTTATGCAATTGTAACCAGCTAAGCAATTGAAGGAGCGTATTCTTAATTTATATTTCTACCACAAACTTCAAAAATGAAATGCTCATTGAAAAAGATTTTCCAATTTATGTATTCTTGCTGCAGAATCTACAGAGTTTCATTAAGAAAACTGAGGAAAAGTTGATGACTGTGCTTGAAACAGTAAATACTCCAAGGGCATCCAGAGATTTGAGTGCTCATCCATTTGTTCCTACTCAAAGGATATCGGGCTCTGTTTCAGATAGTAGCACTCTGGTATGTGTATATGCATTCTGTTTAAATATCCCTGTATTGCAAACAGTTTTTACTATATGTAATTTGTTTTCTTCGCTAATTGTTGTAGACAGTACAAAATACTTGTAGACAGATAAATCTTTAACAATGAAATAAAGTAGCTGATATGATTAACATATCTATCAAACATTTTAAACAAGGAGAAATTCATTCCAGGATACATTGATTATTAAATAACTGCCGTGATTCATGTTGCAACACATGACAGAACTAAACATAGAAGGGTGGTATTGCTGGAAGAATTGCAAGGTAAGCTTTAAATTATAAAGCAGTTCCTTAAGAGTTATAATCTCTGAACAATGCACAAATTGGTTTAGGAGTAGAAGAATAAAGGTAATTGTTATGTAGCTAAAGGACTGTTGTGGCAAAGAGAGATTCCTTTGTTTCCATGCTATACATCTGTATGACTCCTTTTAAAGGTAGTCTAGACACAGGAAGAACCTGCAGTTGGGATTGACTCCACTTGAAACTGGATTGGGCAAATGTCCCAGTGGAAAGGTGACAGGTTTTAAACTAGTGTTGACAATAATCATTACCAGTTTAAATATAAAATGGCAGGAGAACACAGCACATTGATGACAAGTGTTGAGATTTGAAACAGGAGTGTAAAAAGATGATTAAACATGCAATGAGAGGAAATCCTGTTAAGATGAGTTACAATGTCTGCACAACAATGCACACAGTATTCATAAGAGATCTAGAATTAACCATGGATTGAGAACCATCAGACATAATAGGAATTACTCCAACTTTACAAAGAAAATTCAAGATGGGGAATAAAATATTACTCTGTCTGACACACATTTTAAAAAGGCAGAGGAGGAAAATGGAATAACAACAGTTCTGTGAAGGTCTACTAAACCAATACCTTGGATGAGCAGCTTACCTTATGAAGAAAGGCTAGACAAGCTAGGATTGTATCCTTTGGAGTTTAGAACAGTCAGATGTGACTTAATTGAAACATATAAGATCGTGAGGGAACTTGATCAGGTGGATTTTGAAAGGATGTTTCCTCTTATCAAAAAATCTACAACTATGATCATAATTTAAAAATAAGGGAGTGCCTATTTAAAAGTGCAGTGACTGTGAGTAGGAAATCTTAAGCATTCTGTTCCTCAAAATGGACCATTGGGCAGAGAAGTGGCAGATGGCGTTTAATTCACAAATGTGAGGTGCTGCATTTTGGGAAAGCAAATCTTAGCAGGATGTACACATTTAATGGTAAGGACCTAGGGAGTGTTGCTGAACAAAGAGACCTAGGAGTGCAGGTTCATAGCTCCTTGAAAGTGGAGTTGCAGATAGATATGATAGTGAAGAAGGCATTTGGTATGCTTTCTTTTATTGGTCAGAGTATTGAGTACAGGAGTTAGGAAGTCATGTTGTGGCTATACAGGATATTGGTTAGGCTGCAGTTGGAATATTGCGTGCAATTCTGGTCTCCTTCCTATTGGAAAGATGTTGTGAAACTTGAAAGGGTTCAGAAAAGATTTACAAGGATGTTGCCAGGGTCGGAGGATTTGAGCTATAGGGCGAGGCTGAATAGGCTGGGGCTGTTTTCCATGGAGCGTCGGAGGCAGAGGGGTGACCTTGGAGGCTTACAAAATTATGAGGGGCATGGATAGGGTAGGTAGACAAAGTCTTTTCCTTGGGGTTGGGGAGTCCAGAACTAGAAAGGCATAGGTTTAGGGTGAGAGAAGAAAGATATAAAAGAGACCTCAAGGGCAATCTTTTCACACAGGGTGGTATGTGTATGGCATGAGCTGCCAGAGGATGTAGTGGAGGCTGGTACAATTGCAACAATTAAAAGGTATTTGGATGGGTATATGAAGAGGAAGAGTTTGGAGGGATATGGGCCAGGTGCTGGAGGTGGGGCTAGATTGGGTTGGGATATCTGGTTGGCATGTATGGGTTGGACCGAAGGGTCTGTTTCCATGCTGTACATCACTATGACTACACAGGTAGGTAGATTCTTGATTGCCAAGGGTTTGAAAGATCATCCGGGTCAGAACATGGAGCTGAGGTTAAAGTCAGATTTTTTTTGAATGGTGGAGCAGACTTACTCTTGTTCCTTGTTCATGTGAGTAGAAGAAAGATATGCAGTCATCAGCAATACAAAAGTAAAATTCAAATGAATAGAGATAAAGGTTAACAAAGGATCTGTCGCATCTTCAAAGCTGTAGTCTACAGACCATCTTTTGGAAGAGACTTAGAGGGAGAAATATGCAGGGAAGTTGGTGGATTCCATTTAAAAATAGAACATGCAGTAATAATCAAGAAGATCTCAATCAACCTGTTATTCATTCAACAAAAATAATAAGGATAAGGAAATGGATTCCTACAATGTTTACAGGATTCTTTTCTAATCCAGTATGTGAAAAGCTCAACAAAGTAAGATTCTCTGGATTGGTACTGAAGAATGCACCAGGATAGGCAAGAGAACTCAAAATAGGGAAGTGTCTAGGTTTTAGTGGCCATATTGTAAAGCATTTTCAGACAATGGTAGAAAAAGACTCGAACAAAAAACAAGTTAATAGTTTAGTAATTGAAATGAGGTCAATGAAGTAGACCTCAGAATGGGTTTCCCGATTGTGGCTGTTAATCTGGACCAATCAGGGAGTCCTGGCTGACAGATATAAACTGTTAGAGAGAAAAAAAATAAACTAGAATGTCAGAAGTTCTATTCACTCAGAGCTGGATCTCCATGTGCAGATAAAGGATGATTTGGTGACAGGATACCGGCCTCTGTGGAGTTACTTGAAATAGATTAGAGAAAAGCTGATTTTGAGGGGCTATGAATTGAACTTGGTAAAATAAAGTAGGCAACTATTAGCAAACGACAACTAGAGAAATAGTGGAAATGTTTTTAACTTGGAGCAAAGTGCAGGGAAAATGTATTCCACAAAAAGGGCAATTTCTATTCAATACTGAAGGAACACCATCGATGAATAAAGTCAGAATTGAATAATTTGAGGGTTATGAGAGAGATGTGAAGTATTCAGATAGTCGAGGAATTCATAATGAGCATGAGTACAAAGATTAGGAAAGAAGACAGCAAAAAAAAATTAAGGCAACAAAGAACTATGGAACCAATTGAGAAACATGAGACAAAATGATGAAGCTTTAACAGGAATGTCAAGAAAATAAAAAAAAAGGCTGTGCTGGAATTATGTTAGACGGAGCAGGCAGATTAACATCATAGGTAATTATACAGGCGTAACAAAAAAAAAGTTTTCGCTTTGGTTTTCACCAAAGAGATGAAGTAGGAAGACACGATACAGCATAATGAGAAGAGTGTATCGTGTCTTCCTACTTCATCTCTTTGGTGAAAACCGAAGTGAAAATTTTTTTTTGTGTCATGTCTTTTTTTTATTTTCTTGACATTCCTGTTAAAGCTTCATCATTTTGTCTCCTGTTTCTCAATTGGTTCCATAGTTCTTTGTTGCCTTAATTTTTTTGCTGTCTTCTTTCCTAATCTTTGTACTCATGCTTATTATGAATTCCTCGACTATCTGAATACTTCACATCTCTCTTATAACCCTCAAATTATTCAATTCTGACTTTATTCATCGATGGTGTTCCATCAGTATTGAGTAGAAATTGCCCTTTTAATGCCCAGCATAATAAAATGGGATGTTTCAACCAACTAATGTCGAAATCTTCAATTTCTTTCTTCTCCTTTTTGGTTGGAACTGTGAGCTGTTAATTGAAAACGACCTTTGGACTGTGAGCAGCAACTTGTTTTTTTTAAAACTGGTTTGCTCATGGGACCTAGCCTGTGAAGTTAATTGTGGTTTGATTATTATTCAAAGAACACTGTTGTGTCAGCTCCAGAGATGTGTTATGCTGAAAGGCTGACAATCATTTTGACATTAAAAGGGGCTATCACGGGGAGGCCTGTGCTAACCAGTCTGACAGAATTTGTTAGAAACAACATAATGCAAAGCCAATGTTTCTTCTTAAGTCGAGGCTGTGGCTCTAAAAGCTGCTGGTGGGAGTCATGGTTGTTTTCTATTATCCTCCTTTATTGTTTTATTAAAAATTAGGAGAACAGAATTCCAGTTACAAGGAAAATATAAATATTCCCCATAGCCAACTGAATGCAATTTTATTGACTGGTGTCTTCAAAACTCAAGCAAAATGCAAGCCGATGTGCCTGTGGAATTATTCATAATTAAAACTGCTTAAGTGAACTGGCCAGTTACATGTCTTAATTATTCTTTCAGTGTATTCTTTAACTGTGTCTATGTTCAATGACGATTGGTTTTAAATCATAGACATTAATTAGGGGGGTAATGGCCTAGTATTATTATCACTAGACTATTAATCTAGAGACTCAGCTAATGTTCTGTGGACCTGGGTTCAAATTCTGCCAATAAAAATCTGGAATTAAGAGTCTTATGATGATCATGAAACCATTGATGGTTGTCATAAAACACATTTGATTCACTCATGCCCTTTGGGGAAGGAAACTGCTGTCCTTATCTGGTCTGGCCTTCATGTGGTTGACTTTTAACTGCACTCTGGGCAATTAGGATACTTAAGGCAATTAACCGCTGACCTGGTCAGTGGCACCCACTTACCATGAATAAATATATAAAAAGCACATTAATTATATTATCTTGTTTAATTGTACTCTTTGGATGATTAATCTTTGTTTCAACCTGGCACTGATCTGTTATTCTTAAAACCTGGTTAGGAACCTTTGGATTAATTTTGAGGGTCATTGAACATTGTATTTGCAGCATGTAAAATCAAAGAGATAGGGAGGGTGATTTGACTTGCTGTTCCCATAACATAATACAAAAACAAACTCCTAATAATTAATGTCTAGATGGATTGATGCAGGTAGGCATTCATACTAATTTAATAATTCACTAGAAAGATTGTCATGTCAGAACACTGGTAGACATTGTGAGATGCAGTAAAAGTCCATGTTTTAGAAGATTTTTTTTCTTTGAGTAGAAATGAAAATGAGGAAGATTGATACTAGACCTGTATTGAACCTTGGATTATGTACAGTTCTCATTGCCATACAAAACTAAGGATATAGAGACTCTGGAGAGGGCACTTTGAATTTACATGGAAAATTTCATGTTTGGATAAATTTGCTATAAAACGAATTAAAGATTGTGTCTCTTCTCTTGTTGGGGGAAGAAATGCTGGTGGGTGATCTAATAGAGGCTTTTAAAATTGTAGAGGATTTGGGTAGAATGAATACAGAGCGCATACTTTCTGATTAGTAGGAGCATACCAAGAGGGAATTTAGAAGAAATGTCTCTGCCCAAAGAGCAATCAAAGTGTGGAATGAACTATCACTGGCAATGGTTGAAGTGAATTGTGTGGTAAGGTGTCAGGGAACTATAGTAAAGCTAGAATGACTGGGATTCCGAGGGAAACATTCTGTTGGTTAGAGTCATGGCTCGCACAAAGGAAGATGTTTGAGGGTGATGGATAGCTGTCATCTTAGCTCAGGGCATCTCTGCAGATGTTTCCCAGATTAGTATCCTAGGTCCAACCATCTTCAGTGGCTTCATGATTGACCTTCCCTTTGTCAAATGGTCATAAGTAGCAATATGCAATTATCAGCAAACAGTGAGCACTATTTGTCACTTCTCAAATACTGAAGCAGTTTGTGTCCAAATGCAAGACCTCAAGAATATTCAGGTTTGAACTGACAAGTGGCTAGTAACACTTGCCCTTTCAAATGCCAGGTAGTGACCATCTCCCACAAGAGAGCATATAATGTGATATTAATCTAGTATTACTATCCCTTAATCCCCTATAAACAAAATGCTGGGTTTTACCATTGACTAGATACTGAACTAGCTACATAAATACTGTGACTGCAAGAGCAAGTCAGAGACTAGGAATTTTGCAGAAAGTAACTTTTCCCCTGACTTCTCAACGTGTGTCCATCATCTACAAAGTACAAATCAGAGTAGATGCTACTGCCTGGAAGAGTGCAGCTCCAACAATATTCATTATCCATAATGTGGTTTGGCACGCTACAGGACAAAGCAGCCTGCTTGATTGATACCAAATTAACTAAAGTTCACTGCCTCCTCCACCAACTATCACTAGCTGTACTGTATATTATATGCCACAGTGCTCCTTATGCAGAACTTTTCAAATTCACTGCTGCAGTCATCCTAAAGGACAAGGAAAGCAGATATGTGGAAACACCATGGCTTACAAATTCCACCCCAAGCCATTCACCATCATGACTTAGAAAGACATTGTTCCTTCAGTGTTGTTGGAAGTTCTGGAACTCCTTCCCTAATAGATTTAGAATAACCTTGATTATTATTGTCACATGCACTCAAATGAGTGCAGTTAAAAATTCATAATGTTGCCTCTCTGTGCCATTTAGATATAGGGTACCTAGGTACAGGTACTTTGTATTAGTTTTTTAAAAAAAGACTAGCATGGGAATACCGAGTTTTAAAAGTCCATAATGAGAATTAAAAAGTATCTTTAAAGTACTCAAGTTGTAGTCCTTTATCACTATGCCCACTGGGCTTCAGGACACAAAGCTTCGCAGCTTCCACATGCAGGCCTCTGCCATGGACTCGTCTCCAGAACTCAGTCCCCTGACAGGCCTGGCCTTGCTCTACTCCCGCTCCAGCCTCTAGCTGCAATTCACTTCTGGCACTCGGCCTGTGCTCGCTCTGCTCCTTCAGCCAACCAGCATCTTCTCAAGGGTAACTGGGGATTGGCAATAATGCTGGTCCAGCCAGCAATGCCCACATCTCATTCATTTAGGCGATATAAAGTATTGGGATACCAGAGAGGGTTACAATGGTAAATTTAGGTGTGAAAAGAAGAGGAGGCTCAAAACAGGCATAAATCTAGCATTGATTGATTTGAATGGCTTATTTTCTCTATCATCCAGTTTAATTATTCATGGATATAAACAAAATATTTTAAAGAGCATTTGTTTTGAAGTGTAGTAATTTGGAGAAGTGAAATAAGCTGCCAATTCATGGGAACAAAATCCAGCTCAAAGTCTGAAAATACTAGATTTAACAGATGATTAAGTGGTTCTGCTATCTCCTAAAAGCACACCAACCTGATGATCTACAGTAAGCAAAAGACTGATCTTATAGAGGTTTACGAAATCATGAGGGGCATGGATAGGGTAAATAGTCGAGGTCTTTTCTCTGGGGTGGGGGGAGTCCAGAACTAGAGGACATAGGTTTAAGGTGAGAGGGGAAAAATTTAGATTAGATTAGATTTACAGTGTGGAAACAGGCCCTTCGGCCCAACAAGTCCACACCGACCCGCCGAAGCGCAACCCACTCATACCCCTACATTTACCCCTTACCTAACACTACGGGCAATTTAGCATGGCCAATTCACCTGACCCGCACATCTTTGGACTGTGGGAGGAAACCGGAGCACCCGGAGGAAACCCACGCAGACACGGGGAGAACGTGCAAACTCCACAGTCTGTCGCTTGAGTTGGGAATTGAACTCTGGTCTCAGGCGCTGTGAGGCAGCAGTGCTAACCACTGTGCCACCGTGCCGCCCACAGATTACTCAGTGTGGAAACAGGCCCTTCGGCCCAACAAGTCCACACCGACCTGCCGAAGCGCAACCCACCCATACCCCTACCCCTACATTTACCCCTTACCTAACACTACAGGCGATTTAGCATGGCCAATTCACCTGACCCGCACATCTTTGGACTGTGGGAGAAAACCGGAGCACCCGGAGGAAACCCACAGAGACACGGGGAGAACGTGCAAACTCCACACAGTCTGTCGCCTGAGTCGGGAATTGAACCCGGGTCTCAGGTGCTGTGAGGCAGCAGTGCTAACCACTGTGCCACCCACAAAAGGGACCTCTGGCAATTTCTTCATGCAGAGGGTGGTGTATGAATGGAATGAGCTGCCAGAGGAAGTGGTGGAGGCTGGTACCATTGCAACATTTAAAAAGACATCTAGGTGGGTTTAGGGAGTTTGGTTTGGTTTAGAGGGTTAGGGGCCAAGTGCTGGCAAATGGGATTAGATTAGTTTAGGATGTCTGGTCTGCGTGGACGAGTTGAACCGAAGGGTTTATTTCCATGCTGTATATCTTGTATGACTTCAGTAATCTCAGGAAAGCTGCTTGTTTCTTTGGATAATCTTTAAGGTTCAAAAGTGCCAGAGATCTTGTATGATCTTATATAATTATTACAGAATATGCATTTTACATAGTAATATTAACCATAGTGAAATCTTTCAAGGTTTATCACAGGAATATAATTATGCAACTTGACAATGAGCAAAAAAAGATGTATTGGAACAGTTGATATAAACAAAAAACTTGGTCAAAGATGATTTTTTAAATGTCTTAGAGGGAGAGAGGTTAAAGGATGGGATTTCAGAACTTAGATGGGCTGGTCCTGTAGATGGAAGAATGATGTGGGTGGTGAACAAGAAACTATAGTTAGAGTTGAGTGTGCTGCTGGAAAAGCACAGCAAGTCAGGCGGCATCCGAGGAATAGAAGAATTGACATTCTGGGCTGTTAGAGTTACAAGGTTAGAGAAGATTAGACTTTTTTTAAACCTCGGACTCTGTTAGATCAGTTCTTTAAAGGTTAACAGGACAGTGTTTCAAGGATTTGTTCATTGCCAATGTATATTTTTCTTTTTTTTGCCCCTTTTTAGCATACACCATCTAATTCTGAAAGTAAGACACAGATACTTTCACCATCTGTAGAACTTGGATCCGGACCAGCTTTGTGTAGTACAGAAGCAACATCTAGTGATTCGGTAGAAAATTTGAAGAAGAAGAAACTTAGTTTTTTGTCTCGGATTCCTTCTCCTGCTCCATTGTCTCCCCTTTGTAGTTCTATTTCACCAGCTGTACAGAAAGGTTTTAAACCACCCAGGCGATGTGTTATCCCTCAAAGCCATGAAGCAACAATTCAAGCTGGAACTAATAAACTTCCCTCTTTGAAGAGAACTGCAGTTTCCAAAATAGCTGATGATAATTGGGTCACAGATGAAGAACTTGCAATGATAAACACTCAGGCACTTCGAGAAGGTTGGGAAAATGGACACAGTAAAAATGAGGAAGAAAAGATTACAAAGACACAAATGATCATTCCAAAGGGTATTTCATCTGAAAATATTAAAAGTCACCTTGACATTAATCTTGGGTCTCAAACTTCAAAAGTAGCTGAGGACAACTGGGTTACAGATGAGGAACTTGCAATGATAAATACACAGGCACTTTTTGAAGGTTGTGCTAATGAGAGCAATGAAAGGGACAGAGAAAAGATTCAAAGATCCCAAATTGTCAGTAGTGGGAACCTTGCCTTGTTGCCACAAAATAGTGAATTTGGGAGCAAAGTTTCCAAGATTGTTAATAATTTGATTACAGATGAAGAACTTGCAATGACAAATATACAAGTGCCTTGTGAATGTTGTGTTACTGGGAGCTGTGAAAATAACAAGGGCTCATGTGAAAAGGTGCAAATTGTCAGTTCTAATAACTCTACATCTTTGCAGCAAAATGACGAAACATCGCTTGAATGTGAATTTGAGACAGTCATTGCTTCACGAAATAAAAGTTCACCTGTTGTCTCTCAGTCCAAAAGAAGGCGCACAAATGAAATTAATATGGGAAATTCAAATGAAAACACTTGTCAATCTGAAAGAAAAACTGGCCCTGCACAAAACACTGGTTGTGACAAAATTGAAGCTCAGGTCGAGGATGATTTACAAAACAAACAGGTTTTGCCTTGTAACTGCAGAGGAATAGAAAATAAAAATTGAGGTTCTTTTCCACTACATTTAGAGTACATATTGTTGAGGACTGAATGTTCTATTTAAAGTGATCTATGCTCTGGTGTTCCCTACATTAGTGTGTAAGGTTTGTAAATGTAACTTGTAATGATTTTGAATAAACTATTTTCTTTACAGAGACTGTCACAATGTATTGTAATTTCATACCTTTTAAATGTTTTAACAGTTTACCAACTGTACATTTTAGCTGCAAGCTAAATAATTACAGGAATATTACTACTTCCTACTAGTTGTAAATTTACTCTGAAATAGATATTCTCAATATAGTTCCTGGTCACAGCATAACATTACTAGTGTCTGAACACTAATTTGCAGTATAATTCATGAATGATGAAAAATATCAATTCTTCAGTAGGGATATTAAACCAAGGTTCAAAACTAAGGCAGATAGCCAGGGTAAAAAGATGGGTTTATTAGCCTATGCTTTTAAAAGAATTCCTGTCATCTGCTTTAGACAGTAATAAGGAATCCCTTTTTCCTATTAGCCCAGGAGTACTGAATAACAAGTGCAGGAATTAAGCCTGAAAGGTAGTTGAATGAGTTGCATTCTCAAAGCCCAAGGATACGTGATAAGGGATGTTAAAAACATCATGAGATCATGGGAAGACCTTGAACTGTCACGCAGTCACATGATTAACCTGATTGGATGAATGTACAATAATTTATTAATGTAATTGGTTTCTAAAATGCTAAGCCAGGCTGAAACCAAATGTACAAAAGTTTATGCTTCCCTTTGTTCAATCAAGAAGCTTCTGGCCCTGCACAATTTTTCTCCCCACTGGTATAAACTATAAAACTCTCTTTATAATGAAGTGAGACCAGGTGGTGACTGAATCATTTAGTCATTCTGCTCCAACACTGACAAACAATAAACAACCTGTTTATAAGGTCAGCACTCTGAAGCATTATCTACGTTCCTTTTTCCACAGGTGCTATCTGATCTGCTGAGTATATCTGGCATTTTTGTTGTTATTTCAAGCTTCCTGCATCTGCAGAATTCTGCCTTATAACAGATTTGATGTAGGTTTTTAAGCTTGATGTGATAATAGTATTAACACAAACGAGAGGCATCCATCTTCACACTGGCACAAGGCTGAAGGTCTGCAGATATATCTAAACAACATCGTTCCTTTTTAATAAGTTTATTACATGTACCCTTGTAATTAAACATCTGGCAGAATGTGAAAAGTAACAAAGTATTTTATTTGTCCACTGTTTTGATCCCAACATGTTCTCACATTACTGTATAAAACTTATTTACATATCCTGGTTAAAAAGATGCAAAACAAAATTAAATGATCCAAACCTGGAAATGAAAAGCTGATGTTAATAAAGGCAGCCATGAACTCAAGCAACAACAGATTAATTATCATTGGGCAGTGATGCAGCGGGACCCACTAGACTGCTAATCCAGAGGTCCAGAATAATACTCTGGGGACATGAACCATTATCCCAGCAGAAAAATCAAAACTAGTTTTAATAATTAATGGTGACCCTGAAATAGAATCCCTACAGTGTGGAAACAGGCCATTTGGCCGAACAAGTCTACACCGATCCTCAGAGTATCCCACCCAGACCCATTTCCCTGCCCTATGATTTTTACATTTCCTGAACACTATTGGCAATTTAGCATGGCCAATTCACCTAGCGGTGATCAAAAGAAGCTAAGTTATCTTGCAACCTATGGACAATAGAGAAGTTAATAAGTGGCGATGATGGGGTCTTCAGCATGCATGTGAAAAATTAACTGAGTCACAAGACCCTGAGAATATTTGATAAGGTGGATGCCACAATTATGTTTTCTCCTGTGGCTGAACCAGAGAGTTTTTGTTTTAAAGTGGCCTTTATTCAAGACCAAAATGGGGAGATTCTCTCTCTCTTCCTCCACACATCCCACTCAACTGCCTCAGAAAGCCATTGAAGCAGCTGGATGGACCAAATTGTCTCACCAGTCATAAGATGGTGGCATGGGGCAGTAATGTCGATGAGAGTAGCAGGACTAGATCCGGGGGATGCACACCAGAGAAAACTGTGCAGGAACAATGAAAATGGATGACCAACAATTGTCAGAAAAACACGTGGCTTCACTAATGTTTTAAGGCGGGTAATCAGCTGCCCTTGGTTGCTTCTGTCTACATATGAATCCAGACAACAATGGTTTAACTGCCCTCTGAAATGGTTGGCAAGCTAGTTAGTTCAAGCGCAATTAGAGATGGGCAACAAATACTGCCCTTGCCAGCAACACCATCTTGTACATGTTAACTGCAGAGAAATGATAATACAGTTAACATTAACTATCTTCTGGCCTAGCAATCCACTCAGCTGTAACAAACTGCTACAAAAAAAAAGGTGTGGCAGTTCAAGATGACCACTGCCTTCTCAGGGTGACTGAAGATAAGCAATAAATGTTAACATCTCTCACATCCTGAGCAGGAATGGCAAGTAACTGCAAACAGCAGGAACTAAATTACACATCTGCAGTTAGGATTTCAAACTTTGTACACATTTCACAACTTAAACCTGTATTAAGGTGTAATTAAAAGTCAAAGCTTTTGAAAAAAATCACATCAAGGACATTTACCACAGTGATTGCTGGCTCATAATCTATGATCATATTAAAAGGTTTATCAAACTGTACTTCACAAAATTACGAAGGCACAACAGCTGTTAATGACATTCATTATCCTTAATTGTGCTCAAAGACCTGAAGTGATAAATCCTTTTTTGAAAGTTAAATAAAAAAACTTAAAACTATTTTCTTTGATTTTGTTTAAAATATGAATTTGCTTGATCTATCAACCTGCACAGGTTGTTTTGGATTTATGTCACCAGTATTAAATCTGAATGTGGAGAAAGTGAGGACTGAAGATGCTGGAGATCAGAGTCGAGAATGTGATGCTGGAAAAACACAGCAGGTCAGGCAGCCTTTCAGGAGCAGGAGAATTGACGTTTCGGGCAAAAGTCCTTCATCAGGAATCTGAATGTGCTAAGTTTGTACAAACTCTTCCCCAGTCTTGCTCTTGCTCCTCTTCTGAACGCAAACTGCTGACAACCTTGGCATCAATTATTTCAGGCCTCCCTTTCCGCATGCAGCACTTTGTCAATAGTGATATTCCTCTCGTACCGTTCCTTCATTCGTTCAATTGTTTCTCTCGGAACACCATGTGAATTTATTCTGCACATAGTCAGAAAAAAGGTATAAATTTTATTGTACACCATAAACATAATTAAAGAATGCTGTATTTTATAATTTATATGACTGGTTTAATATTATGACGACATCAAAAACAAATGACTTGAAAGCACATCTCTGCCTTCAAGCCCTTGCCCAGGATAAATATATGAGCTAATGTCTATTCTCAAGCACTGGTGCTGTTTTGTCACAGATGCCATATTTCAGATGAGAAGCTAAATGGGTACAAGTTATTATGAGATTGGCTTGGTAAACTGCAAATTAACAGTTGAAATCTTTCTACAGCAAACTGTGAAACTGGATTCAGCAAATATATTGCTGGGCTATCATACAAATCCAAACACAAAAATAATTTGAAGAACATAGAACATTACAGTGCAGTACATGGCCTTCGGCCCTCAATGTTGTGCCGACCTGTGAAATCAATCTGAAGCCCATCTAACCTACACTATTCCATTTTCATCCTTATGTTTATCCTATGATCATTTAAATGCCCTTAAAGTTGGTGAGTTTACTACTATTGCAGGCAGAGCATTCCACACCCTTTCTACTCCGAGCAAAGAACAAACCTCTAACATCTGTCCTATATCTATCAACCCTCAATTGAAAGCTATGTTCCCTCCTGCTCGCCATTACCATCTGAGGAAAAAGGCTCTTCACTGTCTACCCTATCTAACCCTCTTATCATCTTATATGTCTTTGTTAAGTCACCTCTTAATCATCTTCTCGCTAATGAAAACAGCTTCAAGTCCTTCAGCCTTTCCTCATTCGACCTTACTTCCATACCAGGCAACATCCTGGTAAATCTCCTCTGAATTCTCCTTCCTGTAACAGAACGACCAGAACTGCACACAATACTCCAAGTGCAGCCGCACCAGAGTTCTGGACAGCTGCAACATGACCTCATGGCTCTGAAACTCAATCCCTCAATCCCCTGTGTAAAAGCTAACACATTGTGCGCCTTCTTACCAACCCTATCAACCTGGGTAGCAACTTTCAGGGATCTATGCCCATGGATACCAAGATCACATTGCTCATCCACACTACCAAGAATCTTACCAGTAGCCCAGTACTCTGTACTCCTGTTACTCATTCTGAAGTGAATCACCTCACACTTTTCTGCATTAAACTCCATTTGCCATCTCTCAGCCCAGCTCTGTAGCTTACATACATCCCTCTGTAACCTGCAACAGCCTTCGGCACTGTCCATAAATCCACTCACCTTAGTGTCATCCACAAATTTACTAACCCATCCTTCTATGTCCTCATCTAGGTCATTTACGACAATCAGCAGTGGCCCCAAAACAGATCCTTGTGGTACACCAATGGTAACTGAACTCCAAGATGAAAATTTCCCATCAACCACCACTCTGTCTTCTTTCAGCTAGCCAATTTCTGATCCAAACTGCTAAATCACCCTCAATCCCATGCCTCTGTATTTTGTGCAATCACCTACCATGGGAAACGATATCAAACACCTGACTGAAATCCATATACACCACATCAACCACTTTACCTTCATCCACTTGTTTGGTCACCACCTCAAAGAACTCAATAAGGTTTGTGAGGCATGACGTACCCTTCACAAAACCACGATGACTATCCCTAATCAACTTTTTCCTCTCTAGATGACTAAATCCTATCCCTTACAACCTTTTCCAACACTTTACCCACAACCGATATAAGGTTCACTGGTCTATAATTATCAGGGTTGTCTCTATTCCCCTTCTTGAACAAGGGGACAACATTTGCTATTCTCCAGTCTTCTTGCATTATTCCTGTAGACAAAGATAACATAAAGACCAAAGCCAAAGGCCCTGCAATATCCTCCCTAGCTTCCCAGAGAATCTTCAGATAAATCCTATCCAGCCCAGGGGACTTAACTATTTTCATACTTTCCAGAATTGCTAATCCCTCCTCCTTATTAAACCTCAATCCCGTCTAGTATAATAGCTTGCATCTCAGTCTTCTCCCTGACAACATTGTCTTTTTTCCTATGTGAATACTGTCAAAAAATATTTGTCTAGCCCTTCTCCTATCTCCTCAGACTCCCTGTACAACTTCCCACTACTGTCCTTGATTGGCTCTAATCTTACTCTCGTCATTCTTTTATTCTTGACATACCTAAGGAAAACTTTAGGGTTTTCCTTGATCCCATCTGCCAATGACTTCTCATGTCCCCTCCTGGCTCTCCTTAGCTCTCTCTTTAGATCCTACCTGGCTAACTTGTAACACTCAAGTGCCCTAACTGAGAATGGAAATTGACAGCAGGATGACTTACATATCTCTGCAAAGACTAGTTGCTGACTGTCACTATTCATGGATGGATCAGGACCTAGCACTTGGTTATGAAAGGTGAAATACATTTAAATTAGAACCCGATAGGAACCTGCTAGATTTATTAAACAAGGGCCAGAAAAGAGAGAGGAATCCAGTTGAACCAAACCATGTAATATGCAATAGTCATTTTCAATGATGGTAAGGAAGAAGGTCATGGATTAAACCCTGGTTAGGTTGAGATTGATAAACTGCTGACAGTGCCCTCCATTCATCAGCACTGGAGGCTTCTAAAGGTCTCCTGTGGATGGTCTCAAGAGGATTGCAATATAAAAGCAGTGTCATGCTTCTGACACTTTATAAAGCTCTAGTTAGGCCCCATTTAGAATACTGTGTCCAGTTTTAGGCCCCACATCTCAGGAAGGACATAGTGGCTCTGGAACGTTTCCAGCAGAGATTCTCACGGATGATCCCTGGAATGGTAGGCCTAACATATGATGATCGGCTGAGGATCCTGGGATTGTATTCATTAGAGTTTGGAAGGTTGGGGGAGATCTAATAGAAACTTACAAGATAATGCATGGCTTAGAAAGGGTGGACGCTGGGAAATTGTTTCTGTCAGGTGGGATCTAGGACCTTAGAATTAGAGAGGGTCAATTTAGAATGGAAATGAGGAGACATTTCTTTAGCCAGAGAGTGGTGGGCCTGTGGAATTCATTGCCACGGAGCGCAGTGGAGGCTGGAACATTGGGTGTCTTCAAGATGGAGATTGATAAATTCTAGATCTCGCAAGGAATTAAGGGCTATGGAGTGAGTGTGGGTAAGTTGAATTGAAACGCCCATCAGCCATGATTAAATGGTGGAGTGGAATTAATGGGTTGAATGGCCTTGCTTCCACTCCTATGTCTTATGTTCTTATGATATGGGGTCATCGTATTGATGATAAAGCATAGTGCTGGAAAAAGCACTGTGGTCATGCAGGGTTTGAGGAGCAAGACAGTTGATATTTTTGGTATAAGCCCTTCATCAGGACTCGGGGGCGGGGGGGGGAGGGGGAAGAAGATTGAAAGACAGACAGGCTGAGGGAGGGTGGGGCTAGGGGAAAAATAGCTGAGATGGCGATAGGTGGGTTAAGGTAGGAGGTGATGGTCATTGGGAAGTGTGGAGTCAATAAATGGGAAGGAAGATGGGCAAGTAGGTCAGGTCAAGAGGGTGGAGCTTAGTCAAAAGGTTGGATCTGGGTTGGGATGGGGATGGGAAATTTGGAAACAGGTGAATTCAATGTTCATGCCATGTGATTGCAGGCTCCCGAGTTGCGAGATGAGATGTTTGTGGGTGGTCTTGTGTAAGGCGGTAGAGGAGGCCCAGAATGGATATGTCCTCAGGGGAATGGGAGGGGGATTTAAGATGGATGGCCAACAGGACGGTGGGGTTGGTTGGTGCGTACAGACCAGAGATGTTCCCTGAAACATTTTGTGAGTTTGCCCTCGGTCTCTCTGATGTAGAGAAGACCATATCGAGAGCACTGGATGCAATAAATGAGTTTGGAGGATGTGCAGGTTAATCTCTGCCGGATTTGAAATGAACTTTTGGGACCAATCCTGAGGTGAGAGGGGAGGTGTGGGCACAGGGTTTCCACCTGCAGGGGAAGGTGCCAGGTGTGGAGAGTGTTGACCCAATGAGGGAGTCGAGGAGGGAATGGTCCCTATGGAATGCTGATAGCGGTGGAGAAGGAAATACTTTTTTGGTGGTGGTATTGCATTGCATTGCAATAATCATTGCATTGTTTCCAATGGCAGTCCTGAGTAGACACCACTAAAGTTCTGTTAATAATGGAGGACTAAGACTCCTGACTAATGACTCTATCTCTATCCTAAATTGCAGAGCCAAAGCCATTGTCAGGTTTGGCAGGCAGGCAAAAGTGACGACTGCAGATGTTGGAAACTAGAGTCTCGATTAGAGTGGTGCTGGAAAAGGCAGCATCCGAGGTGCAGGAAAATCGACATTTCGGGCAAAAGCCTGAGGTTTGGCAGGCAATCCTATTAAGGAAACACCGTTAATGCATCTGAGTTAAGTGAGTGTCATTTGAGCCAGCTCTTTTACTTGAATTTTGGTCCTATGTTACAAAATCTTAAAACCTAATTACTGACTTTGTGCTGAAAACACATGGCCCTTCAATCCTTCTCTGCTATTCAACAGCAAAGGCTGATCTGTTTCAAATTTCACATTGCCATCTACCCCCATTAACCCTTCATTCCCCGACCTAACAAAAATCTATCCACTTTGGTCTTCAAGATATTCAACGACCCTGCTTCTATTGACTTCTGAGGCAGACACTTCCCGAAGTTTCACAACCCTCTGGGTGAAAAGATTTTTCATCTCTGTCCTAAAAAGGTAAATCCATATTTTACAATAGTGCCCCTAGTTCTGGACTCACCCACAAGAGAGAATATCTTTTCACATCCCCCTTGTCAAGACTGCTCAGAATCTGAAATCAGGTGGATCTCAGCAGTGACTGTTTAAGTCACCTCTTACCCTTCTGAACCCCAGTGAAAACAAACCCAGCCCATGTCCAACCTGTTATCAGAAGACAACCTGGGCACTCCAGGTATCACACTACTAAAGCTCCCTGAAACCACCTCTAATGGAACAATGCAACATTCTTCCGATGTAACACCTTTATTCAAAAAGGAAGACGAGAAACAGGTAACCATAGGCCAGAGCTTAATATCTGTTATTGAGAATGGATTAAGAGTCTATTATAAAGGATGTAAAAGCAGATCATTTCAAAATAGATAATATTATTCAGAACAGTCAGTAGGGGTTCATGCAGGGGAAATCATAATTGACAAATTTACTAGAATTCTCTGAGGGGACAACAAGCAGAATAAATAAAGAAGAAGCAGTGTAATACATCTGGATTTCCAGAGGCTTGTGAGGATACCACACATTACGCTACTTAATAATAAGAGTTCATGGTAATGGAGGTATTATATCAGTCTTTTCACTTTGCTTATCCAAGTCATTAATATGTACTGTAAATAATTGTGGCTCCAGCACTGATCCCTGAGGCACTCCACTAGTGTTGGGTTGCCACCCTAAGATGCCCCTCTTATCCCAACTACTTGTTTGCTATTAGTTAGACAATCGCTGCTGCAAATGTGTTGCTGGTCAAAGCACAGCAGGCCAGGCAGCATCTCAGGAATAGAGAATTCGACGTTTCGAGCATAAGCCCTTCATCAGGAATAAGAGAGAGAGAGCCAAGCCGGCTGAGATAAAAGGTAGGGAGGAGGGACTAGGGGGAGGGGCGATGGAGGTGGGATAGGTGGAAGGAGGTCAGAGGAGATGACCTGGGGGGTGCAGTGAGAGAGGGACTCACTGAAATCCTTGTAGAGGGAGGAAGAGAGCTTCTTCAAGGAAGGCATCCTTGTAAGAGGATTCGCAGTAGGTTAAAATCTTCGAGTAAAAAATGAGGTCTGCAGATGCTGGAGATCACAGCTGCAAATGTGTTAGTTAGACAATGCTGTATTCCATGCTGAATATTATTTAAATGGGGACAGACAGCAAAAAGCCACAGCAGAGAGGAATTTGGGAATCTTCATGCATAAATCACAAAATGTTAGCATCCAGGTTCAGAAAGTAATGGGGAAGGCAAGTGGACCATTGGCCTGGATTTCAACAGGAATGGCAGATAAAAATAGGGAAGTCTTGCTAAAACTATATGAGGCACTGGTCAGACCACAAAAGCCAAGCTGTAAACAGTTTTGACTCCCTTATCTAAGGAATAATATGCTGGAACTGGAAGCAAGCCAGAGAGTTCATCATTAAATTTGATTTTTATTCCAGACATATTAATTGAATTCAAATTTCACCATCTGTCCACAGTGTGTTCCACTGGGTCTCTGGATTACTAGTCCATGACAGTACCATTACTCCACTGTCTCTCCTATTTTTAGACTCACTTAATATTGATCGGCATAATCTGTCAGGAAAGCAAAATATACAAATTTCAAGTTAAAGAATAACTGGATGGTTTGAATGAATGATGAGAGTACTAGAACTATGACCTTTAATCTCTTGAAAAACCTTTGCTTGACCTTATCCACTTTAGAGTCATATTTACTTCAACACGACCTAATACCATTTCTGGCACAAAACTGAGTCCAGAAATGCACAACTGTCTGATTAATATCATGCATTGATTCCACTGATCATTAAAGTCAATCATTCAGCTGAACCAAAGAGGTTTTACATCAGCATTTCATTCATCAGCAGGACTTTTTCCTACCCTCAAATAATCTCCACCATAACACCTTCATTTTTATTAGTTTTCATGTCAAAATTCCTATCTTTGGCACAGAGACATTGATTGATCAGGTTACGTGTAACAAAACAGCTGATATACACAGGCAAACTGTGGATTAGCAGTTCTGGGATAGTAGTCAAACCACAATATTTAAGGTTTAAAAACCAACTAGAAAGAGAAAGGAAAATCTCAAATATTGGAACTCAAGTTGGATTAGGATAGATTTTAGAAAAGTAAAGACTGAGCCAGTAGAGGTGCAGTGGCAGGATAAATTGACACGCAGGGTTACAGAGCAACAGTGGAAATATTTTATAACTACAACGTCACATAATAAATTTATTCCATTAATAAAGGAAGCAACTTATCGTTTCAGGCTTCGGAGTCAGAATATCAAGAGTATAGAAAACAATTGTAATGAAGGAAGAGAGATTACAAAGACAATAAGTACACAGATTCTTCAGTATAAGAATAAAGAAAAACATGCTTTAAAAAGTTTGAGCTTTCTTTGATAAAATAGATAATGCAACTATATTGCAAATATGCTTCAAAAAATGGCACACAGACTGGTTTCAATAGTCTGGAACAATAGGCCACTGACTCATGTAAACATAGAGACTTAGAAAAAGCAAGAAAAACGTCATTATATCGGGAGCTGTGAAGTAATTGAATTCAGTCCCAGAGTTAGTGGGTTGAGGCAGAAAAGATGACAAAATTCAAGACTGACTGGATAGGTGGATGAAGGATAACAGACATGGAGGATATAGGTTATCAGTGGTTAGGACTATGGTAAGTTTATTATTTTAAAAACTTCTGTGTATTTATATGTCAAATATAGCTTTGAGATTCAGTGGAGGACAATAATTCTGATTATCTTCAGTTTTCCCTCTTGTCATACATATTTTAAAAATCATTATGGATTGCTCTATTTTCACAGCAACTGTCATTTTTACACTTGAAGCAGTTAAAAAGTTGAAAGAAACCTTGTTAATTTTCTAATGTCAAATTTCCAGGGTGTATCTGGCTCTCGGAATTTCACTTCATAACCATTCTCTCGTGCCTGTTGATGACAAAACATTAATTGAAAGATTAAATTCCGAAGAGCTAATCCAATATTTTTAGATGCCTATCCATCTAAAATCTAAGGCTCTTTGCGTCGTGAAAAAAAAGTTAAAATCAATTCAAACTAAGTACATAAGTTTATTGGAATTGAGAATTCTTTCTCTTCTATAATAAGATATTTATTATTTTAAAATGCAATACACAGGACAATACAGAGTCAATGAAATATCATGAGAAAACAAAGCAAACAGAGATTTGTAATACAATTCTTGAACTATTGTTTTCAAGGTCAGAATACAGTCCTAACAAGAAACTGCAGTTATCTTATGGACTTACAGGTCAAGGATTCTTAAGGAAAGGGGCACTTAAGGAAAGGAATAATTATATAAATGAGATCAAATTTGTTTTGAGTCTCAACAGTTATACACTCTTATCATTTCTATTCTCTTGAAAGAAGTGACAGGTATTTTAACATTTAAATTGCTCAAAGTATTGTCTTATAATATGATAAATTCCTAAAATATATTTTTAAAAGTACAATATGGATTAAAAATAGCGATAAGAATGTGTAACAATGAAGGAGTTAAGCCTGCCACAGGCCTGCAGATCATGTGGTGGCAGCTAAAGTCTGCCGTTCAGTCTACTGAGCCTGCTGTGCCATTTGAAAAGATCGCAACTGATGTAAACCAAAATTAGAATTCCAGAAATCAGACTAAACACAATTATGACAGACAAAAAACCAGAATGAAACGTTTATTACAGAATTCGGAAAGTCAAATCAGATTTGCAAAAAGCCAAAGAACTGCAGATGCTGAAAATCAGAAAAGGAAACAGAAATTGCTGGAAAAGCTCAGCTGGTCTGGCAGTATTTGTGGAGAGAAATCCGAGGTAATGTTTAGGGGTCTAGTGACCCTTCCTCACAACTCATTGGACCTGAAATATTAATTCTGATTTCTCTCCACAAATGCTACCAGATGTGTGTAGCTTTTCCAGATATGTAAAACATTGTTTCAAACAATCAATATTAGATACTGAAGAAATTAATTGAAAATCTAGGTCATACCATATTCACATATGGTTTCATTTCCCATGCTTCAGTGTTGGTATTATCTATAATAATTGGAGACCTCCCTTGTCTCATAGCTGATTTGGCTGTAAGTAGATCCATTATGTAATTATATTAGTTACAACATAAGCAGTAAATGCAGAGCATTTAAAATGTAGTTTTAACAAAATCAGAATACCATGAAGAACAATGTCAGTATTTACCCCTTTCATGGTTCCATTCATGAGCTTCATCAAGTAGGTACTTCTGAAATAAATATGAGCCATCCTCTCTGATGAAATAATCATCTGTACTCAATATCACTGCTCCACGAAACTGGTGTTTTAGATTTCTGATTGAGTAAAAGAAAGCAATGGAATGAGAGATTACAAAAATCCACTTTTTTACATCAACTGATGACATTGGACAAACTATGACTTACTGAAGATCATTTACCAACACCATGGGAATGGGGTCTGCATGCACTGGATTTATGAGAATAGGAGTCTTTCTTCAGGTCCAAATGTGGCCAATGTTTCCCTCATCTGGCTCTGTTTGTGGAGTAGGCTAGAAGAACACAGCAAGCTAGGCAGCATCAGGTGGTGTAGAAGACGACGTTTCAGGTATAATCATTCTTCAGTCCTGAAGAAGTGTTACACTCGAAACGTTGACTTCTACACCTCCTTAAGCTACCTGGTGTGCTGTGTTCTTCCAGCCTCCTGCTTATCTACTTTGGATTCAAGCATCTGCAGTTTTGTTTTTCTCTAACTAACTCTGTTTGTGGAGTGCCTGCCTTTTGCACAGCTTCATTACGGATTTGGTGAATGAGTGCTCAGAACTATTTTTCACATGCTTAGATGGGTGGGTGAGTGACTCACCAAGCCTAATGAGTAAATTACACTTCATCTACAAATCAGGAATTTCACAGCCATTGACATGAAAAGGTAATGCTTCAGATGATTTTGTAATTATAATAAGATCGTCCACAAGAAAGTAAATTGGGCCCGTAGAATCTCAGTGGTATTACATGCTTTACAGAATCACTCATATTGATGCCTTATATGTATACTATCATTTCCAGTCAGTCATTCAATTCTGAAAAACTCTGGACAAGTAATCCAGAAACTTCCTCCCACAGTCCAAAGATGTGCGGGTCAGGTGAATTGGCCATGCTAAAAAATTGCCCGTGGTGTTAGGTAGGGGTAAATGTAGGGGTATGGGTGGGTTGTGCTTCGGCGGGTTGGTGTGGACTTGTTGGGCCAAAAGGCCTGTTTCCACAGTAAGTAATCTAATCTAATCTAAACACTGGCTCACATTCAGGGGGCACAGGCTCACATCCCTACACTGTGGATAATCGAATTTGATTTTAATAATATCTGGAATTAACAAAGTAATCTAGTGGCAACCATGCAACTGTGGTCAATTGTTACAAAATCCTGTCTAGCTCACTAATGTCATTTAGGGAAGGAAATATGCCATTCCCATCTAGACTTGCCTGCATATAACTCCAGGCCCACAGCAACGTGATTGACTAGCAATTACCCTTTGAAACTGCCTCGAGAACAATTCAGTTCAGGGCTACAATGGGCATCAAAAGCCAGCCATAGTTTAGTGTCCCATCCACTCGTTAAAAAGTGGGAGAAATTTTGCTTACAATTCATACAATGCTCAGTCCTTAGATTTAGGAGTTCAGTTACCTGATGTAGCAATCACATCCATAAATTATATGGAGCAACTTTCAAAAAACTTTAGTGGCATTACTAAGATAATTAATTGAAAGTTGTTACACTTTGATATTTTATTTCAATGATCAGTTAGAATCATAGGATCCCTACTGTGCAGAGCCACCATGCCATCCGAACACTTGGGCAGTTGATCCAGTTGGTCAGTCCAGTTCAGTTTCAGATGACCTGTAGGACCAAGAATGGTACGAATGGTTCATTCTGCTATGGCAATATCAAGAGGCAATGGTTAGGTTTTCTCCTCTTGGAGATGGTCATTGTCTGGCACTTGGCGCGGTATGAATATTACCGACCACCTGTCAGCCCAGTCCCTGATACAGTCCAGGTCTTGCTGCATTTGGACATGGAAAGCTTCAGTAGCTGAGAAGTTGTGAATGGTGTTGAACGTTGTGCAATCATCAGTTAACAATCCTACTTCTGACCTTATAATGGAAGTAAGGACACTGATGAAGTAGCAAGATGGTTGGGCCTGTGACACTCTGCTGAAGAACTCCCTTCAGGGATGTTCTGGAGCTGAAATGACAGACTTCTAACCATCACAGTCACCCTTGATGTCAGGTTATGACTCCAACCTGTGGACAGTCCCTCCACCCTCACCCTATCGGGTAAAAACAATGACTGCAGATGCTGGAAACCAGAGTCTAGATTAGAGTGGTGCTGGAAAAGCACAGCAGTTCAGGCAGCATCCAAGGAGCAGGAAAATTGACTTTTTGGGCAAAAGCCCTTCATCAGGAATACAGGCAGAGAGCCTGAAGGGTGGAGAGATAAGTGAGAGGAGGGTAGGGGTGGGGAGAAAGTGGTATAGAGTACTGTATGCTGCCTGTATTCCTGATGAAGGGCTTTTGCCCAAAAAGTCAATTTTCCTGCTCCTTGGATGCTGCCTGAACTGCTGTGCTTTTCCAGCACCATTCTAATCTAGACCCTCACCCTATTCCCAATGCCTCTAGTTTTGGTAGGCATCCTTGATGTCACTATCATAAAATGTGGTTTGGATGTCAAGGGCTGTCACTTCACGTCACGTTGTGAATTCAACTCTTTTGTCCATGTTTGAACTGTAGTCAGGTCAGTAGCTGCGTGACGCTGATGTAATCCAAACTGAGCATCTGTGAACAGTTTATCAATGAGCAATGCTGTTTGACAGCACTGCTGCTGATCTCTTCCAGCACTTTATCGATGATGTAGAATACAATGATGAGAAGTAATTGGCTGAGTTGTATTTGTCTTGCTTTTCATGTACAGAACATACCCCAACTATTTTTCACATTGCCTTAATAAAGTGTATTATAGCTATACTGGAACAGCTTGGCTAGGTGTGTGGCAGGTTTTGGAGTACAGATCTTCAAGTACTGTTGGCAGAATATTGCCAGACCTATTGTCTTTACAGTATTCAGTGTCATCAGCCTTTTGATATCTCATTAACTAAAGATTGAAATCAGTGATGCTGGCAATTCAGGAGGGGTCTTTGCTGGGTTGATAGGGCTCAGTTTGCCAACGTCTTTTTTTTTGGGCTAGTCAAATGTCACATGATCCACCTGGTTTCATTCCTTTGAAACATTTTCTGTTTAATACAATAAAATGTATTAGTAGGCTTCCACAGCAGAGAACTGGTAATAGTCAGCTACACTGCTGTTTCACATAAGCCAGACCGGGAATGGACAGCGTATTTCCTTCCTTGAAGGGGATGCGTGAGGCAGATGGAATTTTGACATGGCCATCACCTCAATTTTAATTCTAGATTTGTACCTCTGCCATGGGAAGATTTGATTTGAGGTCCTGTTGTAACAGCCTATGACTAAAGTTGGCAAGATGGCCACCTGGGATAGTTACTTGTAGCATTCACAGCCAGACTTGTGGCCTCTACATGGGATCACTGGATAACATAATGAAAGGTCATAGCAAGAGAAAAGTGTAGGGGAGTGCAGGAGATGAGATCCAATTGAAACTTTCAGAATTCTGAATGGCCTAGCCAGAGTGAACATTGGACAGATGTTTGCATTGGCAGGAGAGATAAGGGCCTGAGGTTACAGCCTAAGACTCTTTAGAATGGAGATAAGGAGAAATCTCTTTAGCCAGAGAGTGGTGAATCTGTGGAATTCATTGTCACAGCAAGCTGGAGAGGGCAGGTCATTGAATATATTTAAAACAGAGATAGGTAAGTTCTTGATTGCCAAAAGGATCACAGGTTATGGGAAGAAAGCAGGAAAAAGAGCCATCAGCCACAATTGAATGGTGGAGCAGACTCAATGAGCCGAATGGCCTAATTTCTGCTCTTGTGTTTTAAGGTCTAACTTGATGAATTTTTGTTGTTTTTCTGGACAGATATGTTGTGGTTTTTGTTGAGGCGCTTCTCGAGTAAGTTCTGTGACACAGAGCTGTGCGCTCTCTGGGCTGTTTCCTGGCACACACACTGAGGCAAACATTGACTACACCTGCAACTACCATCAACTCAGTGAAAGATGCTATTTTGGTCTGCCCAAACCTTGTTAGTCTTCCAGTGTAGAGTTTACCTTGACCATCTTGGGAAAGCAAATCTTAGCAGGACTTATACATTTAATGCTGAAAAATGTATTGCTAGAAAAGTGCAGCAGGTCAGGCAGCATCCAAGGAGCAGGAGAATCGATATTTCGGGCATAAGCCCTTCTTCAGGAATGAGGAAGGTGTGCCAAACAGGCTAAGATAAAAGGGAGCGAGGAGGTACTGAGGGGAGAGGCGTTGGGAATATGATAGGTGGAAGGAGGGTAAGGTGAGGGTGACAGGCCGGAGAGGGGGTGGGGGCGGAGTGGTCGGGAAGAAGATTGTAGGTCAAGAAGGCGGTGCTGAGTCCGAGGGTTGGGACTGAGAATAAGGTGGGGGGAGGGGAAATAAGGAAGCTGGAGAAATCTGCAGTCATCCCTTGTCGTTGGAGGGTTCCTAGGCGGAAGATGAGGCGCTCTTCCTCCAGGCATCGTGTTGCCATGGTCTGGCGAAGGAGGAGGCCAAGGACCTGCATGTCCTTGGCTGAGTGAGAGGGGGAAGCTAAAGTGTTCAGCCACAGGGCGGTTGGTGCGGATGTCCCAGAAGCGTTCTCTGAAACATTCCGCAAATAGGCGGCCTCTCTCCTCAATGTAGAGGAGGCCACATCGGGTGCAGCGGATGCAGTAAATGACGTGTATGGAGGTGCAGGTGAATTTGTGATGGATATGGAAGGATCCCTTGGGGCCTTGGAGGGAAGTAAGGGGGGAGGTGTGGGCGCAAGTTTTGCATTTCTTGCGGTTGCGGGGAAGGTGCCGGGAGTGGAGGTTGGGTTGGTGAGGGGTGTGGACCTGACGAGGGGGTCACGGAGGGAGTAGTCTTTCCGGAACGCTGATAGGGGATGGGAGGGAAATATATCCTTGGTGGTGGGGTCTGTTTGGAGGTGGTGGAAAGGACGAAGGATGATACGATGTATCGGGAGATTGGTGGGGTGGTAGGTGAGGACCAGTGGGGTTCTGTCCTACATTTAATGGTAAGGTCCTAGGGTGTGTTGTTGAACAAAGAGACCTTGGAGTGTAGGTTCATAGCTCCTTGAAAATGGAGTCACAGGTAGATAGGATACTGAAGAAGGTGTTTGGTATGCTTTCTTTCATTGTTCAGAGTATGGAGTACAAGAGTTGGGAGGTCATGTTGCGGCTGTACAGGGCATTGTTACAGACTGCCGCATTCAACAGTCCAGCACTACATGCTGAGGGACACACTAAAGCTTGGGGCAGCTGCTGTAAAGAAGCAGTGTAGAAAGGGCCTTTCTGGCAAAGCATCATGAGGGTCCAATCAGTTATCAGATCCTCTCACTGCCTCCAAGTGAACATAAATAGCGTCTGGCATGAGTAAGAAATGCTTTCTTGCAACTCTATCGCTCTGTGAAATGCCAAAATTCCAATGTTTTGTTTTTCTCTCTGCAAAGACTACACAGATATATTTTAGAACTTTAGTGAATAATGTATGTTGTTAAAATTTAAAAATCACGTTTGCTCAGTGGTTAGCACTGCTGTCTCATAGTGCCAGGGATACGGGTTCCATTCCAGCCTTGGGTGACCGTCTCTGTGGAGTGTGCATGTTCTCCCCGTGTCTGCGTGGGTTTCCTCCACAGTCCAAAGATGTGCAGGTCAGCTGGATTGGCCACGCTAAATTACCCATAGTGTTAGGTGCATTAGTCAGAGGGAAGTGGGTTACGCTTCAGAGGGTCAGTATGGACTTGTTGAGCCGAAGGGCCTGTTTCCACACTGTAGGGAATCTAATCTTTCTGCCAAAGTGTGACAAGGGTCTGTTCAGTTGTCAGACCCTCTCGTTGCCAGAAAATGAATGTAAAATAGACAGGCAGGAGGCTGAAAGAACACAGCAAGCCAGGCAGCAGCAGTCAAAAGGAAGAAGTCAACCTTTTGGGTGTAACCCTTCTGCAGGACTGGGGATGGGTGTAAGGGGAGCTGCAGGTAAAGGGGGTGGCGGGGCAGGGTGGTGAAGTGGGGATAGGTGAATACAAGTAGAGGGTAGCTGGTTGATCAATGGAAAGAATGAATCCAGTTGGTGGCAAGGAGAAGTGGAAGGGAGGGGTTGGGGCTGGAAAGGGAGGTTGTTTGATATTGGGGAACTCAATGTTGAGTCCTCTGGGCTGGAGACTGCTCAGGCGGAAGAAGGGGTATTGTTCCTCCAATTTGCTGCGTGCTTTATTGCAGCTTCCTCCCTTCCTAGCCCCTCCTCCTCCCTTCCATTCCTCCCAGCCACTAATCAGATTCATTCCTCCCATTGACCAACCAGGTCGTACCCTCTACCTGTGTTCACCTATCCCCACTTCACCATCCTTCCCTGCCACCCACTTTACCTGCAGCTCCCCTTATATCCACCCCCATTCCTGAAGAAGGGTTACATCTGAAATGTTGTCTTCTGCAGCTCCTGAAGTTGCCTGGCTTGCTGTGTTTTTTCTGCCTCTTGTCTGTCTATTTTGATTCCAGCATCTGCAGTTTTTTGTGTCTCAAAATTAATGTAAACAGAGAAGAAAATGTTTTGTTTTGCAACTTCAGAGAAGCCTCGAGGAATATCAGGAGTCAACAAAAGGAAGAAATAAAAGTCCAATTTGTCTTTTTCTCTGCAAAATTTCTCTTAGCACGGTGTATGCACACATGTTTTCATGAATAAAGTACATTTTTACAATTAAAAAAACTGTTGCATTTCCGACCACGTGGAAACAAATTACATCCCGAAGATCGGTCCCACGAGGATTTGCAGAACAAACCTGGCTAACGTGGTCTTCCCTGATCCTGGCAGTCCCCTCAGTAAATAAAGGCGTTTTCTGATGTGACGGGGACCTCGAGGTGGCCTGCGGCCAGGCTGCTGCAGGCTCAGCTTCTGAAAGGACTGCGCCAAAGATTCCGCCGACATTCCCCCCGGCGGTGCGAGAGCAGCAGCAGCAGCTCTTTCCCATCCACAGGTACCGTTTCACGGAGATCGAAGTGGCAACATCGAAAACAATTCCTTGGGAAATGACGCAGGCCAGCTGACGGAAACGGGGTTTGAGGCTTGTCTGTTTTGCACTTTAGACGTTGCAAACTGCGTGTAGCTTCTCCCCCGAAATAACACATGACCCTGTCCCACCCGCTCCTGACAAGAGGAAATTGTTGGGGGGTTGCAGTGTAGGAACAGGAGAATCTAGATTAGCAATTAAAGGTTTCTGTGGGCTGTTTGAAAGTAAATACATATTGTTTGTTTAACCTCCTCTTCTTCAGGTCCCAACTATAATTTATCATTATCTGTGCACAGCACGACACTGCCACAAAAACAGCTAAGCAACATTCTTACACTTGTAATCGAATTGCTGTAAAAAAAAGGTAGACTCGTTAGCAGCTTAAAATTAAACCGAGCCAAAATTCACGTATTTGCCTAATACTGAAAGTCCTTCCAGTAAATATTTGTTCGGTGTATTTTTCCGTGGCTTTAAATGTTATGCAGGATTTAATCGATGTTTCCTTGTTTGCTGATTTTTTTTAGGATAAGAGAAATTAATTCTTAACGTACCAACTTAGCTTGCAACAGTACGTAACTGATGTTAAACTGAAGACAGATTGGAAGGTCACCAAAAATGTGGTAGATGGAGCTTCAGGGGATTTTGAACTTGGATAACCCAGTTGAGAAATAGCAGACTGTAAATTGCAGATTGAAACCAACATCTTTCCTGTCAATTAATTCCGGTGCCTTGCAATGTATAAATTGTACTTAACACTACCAATTTTCACTGCAACGCTAAGATATTGCATAACACAGCGACAGAAGTGTTTCCTCTCAACTCTGTTGAGATAACTTCTAAATAATAAATTCAGCTTTTCACGGAAGTCAGAAGTTTTCGGTCTTTTAAAATGAGAACCAAAACTATTGGAATGACACGGCAGGTCAGGCAGCATCTGTGAAAATAAAAAGGTCATAGAACCATTGAGACAAGTTCAGACACTTTGGTTAACTCATTTTTTTCACATTAATCGAAAGAAGAATCACTTAAATATTGTGTGAATCTTTTTGGTATATTTAAACATTTTGTGAAGAGTTATACCTGGGGGAAAGGCAATTATGATGCGATCAGGCAAGATTTAGGATGGGAAAGGAAACTACAGGGGATTGGCCCGATTGAAATGTGGAGCTTTTTCAAGGAACAGCTACTGCGTGTCCTTGATAACTATGTACCTGTCAGGCAGGGAGAAAGTGGTCGAGCAAGGGAACCGTGTTTTACTAAAGAAGTTGAAGCTCTTGTCAAGAGGAAGGAGGCTTATGTAAAGATAAGATATGAAGGCTCAGTTAGGGCGCTTGAGTGTTACAAGTTAGCCAGGAAGGACCTAAAGAGAGAGCTAAGAAGAGCCAGGAGGGGATAATGAGAAGTCTTTAGCAGGTAGGAACATGGAAAACCGTAAAGCTTTCCATAGCTATGTCAAGAATAAAAGAATGACTGGATCAAGAATAGGACCTGTCAAGGACAGTACTGGGAAGTTGCGTGTGGACGTTGAAGAGATAAGAGAGGCACTATATTTTGCGGCAGTATTCATACAGGAAAAAGACAATGTTGTTGAGGAGAATATGGAGATACAAGCTATTAGACTAGACACGATTGAGGTTCATAACGAGGAGGTGTTAGCAATTCTGGAAAGTGTGAAAATAGACAAGTCCCCTGGGCCGGATGGGATTTATCCTAGTATTCTCTGGGAAGCTAGGTAGGAGATTGCTGAGCCTTTGGCTTTAATCTTTATGTTGTCATTGTCTACAGGAATAGTCCCAGAAGACTGGAGAATAGCAAAAATTGTTGCCTTGTTCAAGAAGGGGTATAGAGACAACCCTGGTAATTACAAACCAGTCAGCCTTACTTTGGCTGTGGGTAAAGTGCTGGAAAGGATTATAAGTGATAGGATTTATAATCATCTGAAAAATAATAATTTGATTAAGGATAGTCAACACGGTTTTGTGAAGGGCAAGTCGAGGGTGGGGGAAAGTAGCAAAGCGTACAATGGGTGGATGGGAGTGGGGGTGATAGGTCAGAGAGGAGGTGGAGCGGATAGGTGGGAAGGAAGATTGGCAGGTAGGACAGGTCACAAAGATGGTGCTGAGCTGGAAGTTTGGAACTGGAGTAAGGTGGGGAGAGAGGAATGAGGAAACTGGTGGAGTCAACATTGATGCCCTGGGGTTGAAGTGCTCCGAGGCAGAAAATGAGGCATTCTTCCTCCAGGCGCAGGTGGTGAGGGAATGGCAGTGGAGGAGGTCCAGGACCTGCATGTCCTCGGCAGAGTGGGAGGAGGAGTTGAAATGTTGGGGTTGATCGGTGCAGGTGTCCTGGAGATGTTCCCTGAAGCACTCTGCGAGAAGGCGTTCAGTCTCCACAATGTAGAGGAGACCACATCAGGAGCAACGATACCATAAATGATATAGGTGAATGTGTAGGTGAAACTTTGATGGATGTGGGAGGCTCTTTTGGGGCCTTAAATGGAGGTGAGGGAGGAGGTGTGGGCACAGGTTTTGCAATTCCTGCGGTGGCACCTTCCCCACCCCCATCCACCCATCGTACTCTTCGCTAACTTCCCCAACTTCCTCTCTGACCTATTGCCTTCATCCCCATCCACTATTGTACTCTTTTCTACCTTCTCCCCAGCCCCACTCTCCTTCCATTTATTTCTCCACCCTGGAGGCCCCCTGCCTCCATTCCCGATGAAGGACTTTTACCCAAAACGTCGATTTTCCTGCTCCTCGGATGCTGCCTGACCTGCTGTGCTTTTCCAGCACCACTCTAATCTAGACTATGGACAATTTAACATGGCCAATTCACCTGACCTGCACACCTTTGGCTTGTGGGAGGAAACCCTGCTTGCACACGGGGAGAACGTGCAAACTCCACACAGACAGTCGCCCGAGGCCGGGATCGAACCCGGGTCCCTGGCACTGTGAAGCAGATTGCTAAACACTGAGCCACCGTGCCGCCCATCAGAGGTAGGTTCTTTACTCAGAGTAGTAAGGGCATGGAACCCCCTGCCTGCAACAGTCGTAGACTTGCCAACTTTAAGGGCATTTAATGGTCATTGGATAAATATATGGATGATAATGGGTCAGATGGGCTTCAGATCAGTTTCATAGGTCAGTGCAATATCAAAGCAAAAGGGCCTGTACTGCGCTGTCTTGTTCTATGTTTTAATCTGAGGAGTAATGTGGAAAATGCCATCCAGAATCACACCAGTGTCAAGGTAACAAGATGTGCATACAGATCCAATATCTGCACATTTGGCAATCATGCTTTCAGTAAACTTTTATTTCATAAGGAACTGAAAGAAATCCTAGATCAATTGGACAGATTGTACTGTGTACTCTGTTACAATAATTCAGCATAGATGTTTGTTTCCATTAAAGGAAGCCACAATGTTCCAAACAAAATTACTTTGGATCCTCCAAAATGCAATTTTTGGGCAAAATGTTCTAAATGTGTAACGTTCCTGAGTTTAGTCTTAGCATGAAATACCAATTGGGATTTGAAACCAGAAGGTAAAGGCACATCGACATTAGCCCATTAAATTTGAGGATGGAAAATACAATTCAACTGATTGCATTCTCTTTTTCTTATACACTTATTTTTCATTTTGTTTTTACTTTAAGAGCTTATTTTCTTAAATGACAAGTTAAATTAGAATGTTAGGCATGAGATATTAAAAATCCAAACATCTTATATTGCTTTTACGGTAACTGATTTATTACTTAGTGATTCCATTTGACATTTTAAAAATGCATAAATGGAACATAAGCACATTGGTTATTGGTTGAAATTCAGACAAAGTAGTTTTCAAGTTTATGCTTCTGATTTCTCCTTTATGTTCTCAAAGTGCTAAACAAGAACAACAAGATAAATGAGCTATTTTTGATCATGATACGCTGCTGTTTATCAGACAACTGAGAGATATTCCAAAGTAACCAAGAGTAACTTGCTTTCCCACTTTCTCTCAATCTCTGTTGGGAAAGTATTTCTACTCAGTTCCTCCCCTTTCAAGACATAAAGTTCAGAAGCTTGGTACAAGATGAACCAAAGCTATAAATCTACATGCAATTTAAAAGGAAAATATTCAATTCCAATCTAAGCAAATACAAGTTGCACTCCAACCATCATTGTCGAGCTGGACTACTATATAGTCTATGAAATGGATCAAACAAGATAAACAGAAATTATACATCTCTCAGAAATCACATAGGAAGAACAGTTATCTCAAAATCCAAAACAATATATTCTGAACTTCATACATGCAACTTCAATACTATATTGACAACTTTATTTTCTAGTGTGCAGGATTGAGAGTATTATGGTACATAATTCATAGAAATTTGATTTGTCTTTTGAAATTTTATGGAATACCTCTTTTATTCTGAATTTTTATCCACAAGAATGTCTTCCAGTTACGACTGCTGCTGTGAAACTGCACAGCTTCACTGTATTATTCAAAATTAGTAATTGAATAGTATAGAACTTGGGCATTCCTGAAAGAAAACTCTTTTTGCAGGCTTCACATCTTGCGCTCATTTGGAAAATTTGCAAGAATAGCAATTCAAGGGGAAAATCATCTTTATATTACATGAGAGGGGCGTGCTGATTGATTGGCAAATGGACTCTCTACCAGTTTTCCCCTTCAGCTGCTCTGATAGTTATAAGGTGAAAAGCTTTGACAAAATATATCCTTTCTCAGCAAGATTGAAAATTAGAATGAATCAAAAAATATATGCATGATTAGAATAAGATCATCATTGAAACAGTGCAAACAAAACACAAAAAAACTTTGCAGGTGTATACAATTCTGTCATCAATACTTCATTCAAGTCCCATTAGTCTTCTTCAAAGTTTCTTTTCTCACTCACCACAAGATGAACTTTTGAGTCCAAAACATGCTGTTGAATTTTTAGATAATTTTTCCTTTCGTATTCTGGGAGTAAAAATAATCTGATCAACTAAAAATAACAGAATTTTTAAACCGACCAGAATAACATGATATTAATAGCAGAACATTTTATATAATAATCATTTAAAAAACAATTTCATCACATAAGATATCAAATTCTATTGCTATGCCAATTGTTTTTCAATTGATCATGAACATTAGAGATGTATGCAGCACTAACTTTAGTCATTCAGTTTTATTAATCATTGTAGAATGTTTTGGGACTTAACATAGAAATTCGCAACTTGATCCAAATGCTATGAAAACAACCAGACAGTACAGCATTTGCTTCCAAAAATGTAGACAATGTATTTAATTTGAAAATATTCTCCCTCCTTCTTCCAACTATTGGAAGGATGTTGCGAAACTTGAAAGGGTTCAGAAAAGATTTACAAGAATGTTGTTAGGATTGGTGGATTTGAGTAAATGGGAGAGGCTGAATAAGCTGGACTCTTTTCTCTGGAGCGTCAGAGGCTGAGGGATGACCTTTGCTGTGGAGTTGAAGGCGTGTACTGTACCTTTAAGAGAGAGTGAAAGTTGAAAAGACGGCAAGCCTGTCATGATAATTACTGCAGGCACAGAGTATGCTGGATAATTTGAAGATACAACATTGGCTGTGAAACAAATAGCTAAGCTTCCTTGCTATGTTTCCACAACAATTCAAATTCAACCATTTAACTTATGCTCCAAGATATTAAAACCCAATCAAACTTGAATTTTACTGTTTTGACAACATCAAACAAATGAGACGATCCGATGATTTGGGGTATAGAAGCAGGCATTTTGAACAGTTAGCCAGAGAGATTAAGAGATATTAAAAATCCAAATTCTTCTATGGTAAGTGATTTATTACTTAGTGATTCCATTTGACATTGAAAAAAATGCATAAATGTAACACAAGCACATTGGATATTGGTTGAAATTCAGACAAAGTAGTTTTCAAGTTTATGCTTCTATTTTCTCCTTAGATATTCTCAAAGAGCTAAACAAGAACACTAAGATAAATTAGCTGTTCTTTATTAGATAACTGAGAGATATTCCAAAGTACCCAAGAATAACTTGCTTTCACACTTTCAATCTCCTTTACATATGAAATATCTGTGCAGCAGAAGACCAAAGATAATCCAGAGGAAATCTACACACAGAGAAAGTTCGACACCCGAAGACGGCAACTGGTTTCAAAAATTGATTTACTGTAAATTTAATAGGGGCTTTATCGGACCAGTACATTGTTATAGAGTGGATAAATAGATAAGTAGATAAATTGTTAAGGCAAAGAATCCTTACAGTGTAGCTTGTTGTTGTTTAATGTTCTCTTTTGGAATAATACATTCTTTTTTCTCTGTTATTAATGAAATTTGGGTAGCTCTCGGTCACTCATACAGATTACAAGGTGAGGTGAGTTTTTCTATGTGCTTAGTATAAATTAGCAGAGGCGTTTACCCCCTGTTGTAACACCTTATAGAGGTTTATAAAATCATGAGGGATATGGATAGGGTAAGTAGACAAGGTAATTTCACTGGCGTGGGAGAGTCTAGAACTAGACAGCATAGGTTTATGGTAAGAGGGGAAAAATTTTAAAGGGACCTAAGGGGCAACCATTTTACGCAGAGTGTGGTGCATGTATGGAATGAGCTGCCAGAAGCAGTGGTGGAGACTTGTACAATTCCAACATTTAAAAGGCACCTGAATGAGTATATGAATATGAATAATGTAGAGGGATATGGCCCAAGTGCTGGCAAATGGGACTAGATTAGGCTACAATATCTGGTAAGCATGGATAAGTTGGACCTATGGGTCTGTTTCCATGCTGTACATCGCTATGACTCCATGACTCTAAGTGCATGGGATTTGCTAATTTATGTAGAATAATGAACAATTCCAAGTTGAAATAGTAATGTGGCAGCACAGAAGTTGAGTGACAAGTTTAACTGACAAAATAGCAGTGACTACGAATAAGTTATTAAAACATCATCTTATTGTTTAATTATTAAAATCTGATTATCTGAGGTATAAGTGCATTAATTGGCTTTTATCAGTGTGGGGTTTGAGTCGACCCCAGATTACACTGGATGGACAAGGTTATTTCAAAAGTTTAAGCAAAATGGGAAGTTAGCGGTTTCATGTTGTACTATGCAGTAGCAACACTAATGGTGATGCCATTACCAGAGTGTTACCAGCAAGCCAAAAAGATATTCTGCCTATCACATGAGTATGAATGTTGGTGCCAATGTGATGCCACGGTTGCAGACGACCATGTCCCAAAGACTGGCAAATCATATCAAAAATGCATGTAACGTGATCTGTTTGCAACAAGCAAACCAAGTGTACCCAAGCAGCACACACTTGCAAACTTCACAACACAGTATCTAATATGGCTCGTGACTCTGCAGTTGCTGGCTCATTTTGGATCTGCAAGGAGTTACGCTACCATTCAGGATCATCAGTTAGGTTCACTGAATCCAACAGAAATCAGGACAAAAAACTCCCTCTTAGTTAAAGTCATGCCACAAAAGGAACATGGTTGTGACTGTTGGAGCCAATCATCTGAGTCCTAGGATAGCATTACAAGAGTTAATTGTCCTTGGCCCAATTATCTTCAACTGTTTCAGTGACCTACCATCTATCATAAGATCTGAAGTGCGCATGTTTCTGACGATTGCGCAATGTTCGGCACCATTTCAAAATCTCATATACTGAAGCAGTCCCTGTCCATATTCAGCAAGATTTGGATGATATTCAGACAGGCCTGAAAATTGGCAAGTAACACATGCTGTCCAAGTGGTAGGCAATCATGGACTATCTTCAACAAGAGAGAAGATAATAATCTGCCCAAGATATTTAACGACATCATCATCATCAAATCCTTAACATCATCCTAGCAGTTATCTTGGTTGAGATACTAAATAGGACCACCCATATTCGGGTTACAAGAGCAGGACATATGCTGGAAATGATGAAGCGAGTAAATCACTTCCTGACTCTCCAAAGCCACCTACAAGGCATAAGTCATGAACATGATAGAATAAACTGTGCTTATCTTTGGGTACGTGCAGCTGCAAGAAAACCCAAAGCTCAACACCCTCCAGAACAAAGCAGCTAACCTAATGGGCACCACATCCACCAACTTTAACAAGCACTCCCTCCATCACCATGTACAGAGGCAGCAGTGTGTACAACATACACAAGGTGCAGTGTCTTAACTCATCATCAACTCATCTTGACTCCTTCAACAGCACCTTGCAAAGTCATGACCTCTACCCCCTAGGAGGAGGGCAGCAGATACATAAGAAGCACCAATGTCTGCAGGTTCCCCTCTAATCCATATGCTTTTCTGACTTGGAACTGTATTGTTGTTTCTTCACTACACATATCAAAATTCCACTTGCATAAACAACTTTAGATTTGATAAGGTTCATGACAGAAACCTGATTGAAAGATTTGAACTTTAGAATTGCAGGAAAGAGGAACATTGATTTTGAAGAATAAAACATATTCACAAACTCTTGGGAGGAAAGGGACCTTGGAGATGAAGAAGTGGATTGCAAAGACACAAATGAAAATTGGCTGTGATGACGGTACATTTAAAGTGATGTGCACTCCTTAACCATACTGTGTATCTGCACCAAATGGAATGCACTGGTCCAGCAAGATGGCCAACCTCCTCAAGGTTGATTGATTAGGAATGACAACATTCCATGAAATATACAAATAAAAACAGATGAAACAAACAATTAGCTGGATTGGCAAAACCACTTCATCTTACCTAAACTGAAATCTAATACTGTACAATATGACACATGTAAAAGAAACAATGCAACAAAACAAGCCAAAGAATAGTTTAGTTTGAGCCTGGAAACTGCCTTACCCATGTAAAAGGCAAGGCATCAAAGCAAAAAGCTCACTAAGTTTTTGTGCTGAAGTGAGGCCTATTATTAGTATTTCAAGAATTAAAATACATCAACTTCCATAAACTTAATAAAACCTGCTATTACATGTTAAAGTATAATTCTGGATTTAGAGTTTACAGTTTTTCTACTTTTTTATATAAATAAGGAGATTTCGCATTCCAATTTCTGGCCAAAGTTTCTTGATAGACAAAACAGCAGTAGAAAGGCATATCAGTGACTTGGTTGTCAGAGCATTTCCAAAACTTATAATTTGTTAAAAGTCACAATTAGTTTATAATTACTGTTGTCAGCACCGTAGTTAAAGTGCTCCTTGTGCATCTTCAAGTTAAATTCCTTCCTGGATTATGAGCACTATTATAAACTATCTAATTTATGATACTGTATCCCTCTAAACTCATAAAAGAGGTATGCATCATTATGTTCTTTCACTTATTTCTTAATTGTCTCAACTATTAATATTTAAAAAATTGTTAGCCTACCGTTTGCTCCTGAAGTAGTCTTATGACATCCTGCCTGTTTTTCCAGTAATATGAAATCGTGCATCAGGTGAAAGAGCAACTATTTCATCATTAGCTGTTAGATCCAGGTCTTCAATACTCAGGTTTCTGTTAAGGTATGGATCCAACACATCTGGAGCATTATCTTCAGTTTCATGATAAGATTCCTGATAAATGTCTCTATTTGTATCTTTAGTATTGTGAAGTGTCATGCCACCCTCTGTCCAGGTGCACAATGAAATAAATGTTAATTGTTAGAGATTTTATATATGTTAGTCAGATTACCAAAGTAGTAAAAAAAACTTTCTGAATTCATAATTATTAAAAAGACACTTGAAAAATGCACATTAAAAACATTAACAGTTTTCAACCTGAAACATGATGAAGGAGCAACAATTCTCACCATGCACAATTATTATCGACATTGAAGTTTAAGCATAACTGAAAGTCACTTGCATAATGGTTCTAGGAGTTTCTTTGCTAGATATTACGAAGTAAACTCTTTTCTTGCCATTTCTTTGGCTTGTCTTTGAAAATAACAGGCCATTTAATCTGGTAACATCCTTGTATATGGACTATATAATTGTGAGCACAAACTTGACAGAGGATTATGAAGGCATCGTATCGAATAACCCTGCAGCTGACCACCCAATTTCCTTGCCTCGGTCTCACCCTCTCCAGGAACTGTCACCACTTCATGCCATTCTCAATTTGCCATCACCACAGCTCCTCTTAGAGGAAATAAAAGTCCAACTTTCAACGGTCTCATTAGAATTATCCATTCCGTACCAAACTTTACTTTCCTCCCAAAAGGCCACTGAACATGCTGTTATCGAAGAAATCTATGCCCACCTTTCCAACAAATCCAATGTTTGAATTCCTTTGATCAGACATCTGCTCCCACCAATCTCTCCCTAACCCCCTTCAAGTATAATGCACAAATCACACAAAGTCACGAATCATATTCTGTTGACCACGCCATTTTTGCAATAACTCTAGTCACCCAATGAGTGCAACAGCTGTTTGCTAGTTCCATTCCTATCATTGAAGGTGATTCTTTGGCTGCAATTAACTGGTTTCTCTTGCCATTCACATTTACCTTGGAATTCTCCAAGGATCTATCCTTTGTTCATGTCTATTCCTTATCTGCACAATGCATTTTACAGTTTCATGCAAAGACCCGGTTCCATACATATGCTGATGACACTCACAATCCACTGTCTCTGAAATGTCACATTGTATATCGGATATTTTAATACTAAATACATAGAAATTTCCTCCATATAATATTGGCAAGGCTGACATTTTGTTGCCAATATAGACTCTGTTCCCAGACACCATTTCTACTCCCTGGCACCTATCTGAAGCTCATCCAGATTATTACAATTTTGATGTTACATTTGACTTTGAGAGAGTAATCACACATAAAGCTACTGTCACCTGGCTCTGACCGTGATTCACCACCATGCTTTTGTTACCTTAACTACCCCAAGAAACTCCTGGCTATAACCCCATTTTCCAAAAACAAAACCTAAACATATCCAAAACTCTGTTACCTGTAATTTGTACCGCTCCTTTGTCACCCATCATCCTTTTCCTTAAAAACTTGCTAAGCTGTGCTGGCTCCCAGTCTAATAATGTCACAGTTTAAAAATCACAATCTTTATATTCAATCCCTCTATGTTTTCACTCCACTCTACTTCTTACCTTCTCCAGTCTGACAAATCTTTGGGGACTGTGGGGTCCCCAGTCTTAATTGTTTCACCATTGGCAGCAGTCCATTCAGCCACCTTAGTTTTCAGACCTAGAATTTGTTCTCCAAACTAATCTCATTACTTTGTACTCCTCTTAAATATTTTCCTTAAAACCAACTTCTTTGACTAATCTTTCATAGAGAGATGTGGATAGTTCCTTTGTGACAGAAATTATTTAGTCTTAAAGTTGCCGAGCACGGAAACAGACACTTTGGTCCAACTCATCTTTACAAACCAAATATCCTAAATTAATCTAGTCCCATTTGCCAATGTTTGGCCCATATCTCTAAGCCCCTCCTATTTGTATACCTATCTAGATGCCTCTTAAAATGTTAAAAATCACACAACACCACGTTATAGTCCAACAAGTGTATTTGGAAGCATAGCCTTTAGGAGCGCTGCTCCTTCACCAGGTGGTTGTCAGTGTTCCAAAAGTCGTGCTTCTAAATGAATCTATTGGAATATAACCTGGTGTTGTCTGATTTTCAACTTTGTCCACTGTGGCCCAACACCAGCTCCTTCACATCTTAAAATGTTGTAATTGTACCAGCCTCCAACACTTCCTCTGGAAGCTCATTCCATACATGGACCACCCTCTGCTTGGGTCCCGTTTAAATATTTCCCCTTTCATATTAAATCTGTGTCCTCTAGTTTTGGACTCCCCTACCCTGGGGAAAATACTTTGGCTGTTAACCCTATAAATGCCCCTGAATTTTATAAACCTCAATAAGGTCAACCCTGAGCCTCTGACGCTCCAACGAAAACAACCCCAGCCTATTCAGTCTCTCTCCTTAGCTCAAACTCTCCAACTTCAGCAACATCCTTGTAAATCCTTTCTGCACCTTTTCAAGTTTAACATATTTCCTGTAGCAGAGAGACCAGATCTTAAATATTCCAAATGTGGCTTAACCAATGTCCTGGACAGCTACAACATGAATCCCCAACTCCTATACTCAATGCACTGACCAATAACGGTAAGCACACCAAAGGCCTTCTTCACTATCTGGTCAACCTGCAACTCCACCTTCAAGGAATTATGAACCAGCACTCTAAAAACTCCACCATTAAGGTGGCATGGTGGCTCACTGGTTAGCCCTGCTGCTTCACAGTGCCAGGCACCGGGGTTCGATTCCAGCCTTGAGTGACTGTGTGGAGTTTGCATGTTCTCCCTGTCTGTCTGGGTTTCTGCCAACTGCTCCAAATTCCTCCCATAGTCCAAAGTTGTGCAAGGTAGGTGAATTGGCCGTGCAAAATACCCATAGCATCTAGGAATGTAGCGGCTAGGTGGATAAACCATGGGTAATGCAGGGTTAAAGGGATAGGGTAGGGGGGTGGGACTGGATGGAAAGGTCTTCAGAGGGACTTGATGGGCTGAATGTCCTGCGTCCACATTACAGAGATACTATGGTTAAGTGCATAAGTCCAACCCTGATTTGCCTTACCAAAATACAACATATATACAATACCTCATATTAATTAAATTAAATGCGATCTGCCACTCCACAGCTCTTTTGTCCATTTGATCAAGGTCCCACTGTACTTCGAGGTCAACTTCTTCATTGCCCACTATACCTCCAACTTTGGTGTCATTTGTAAACTTACTAACCATTCCTCCTACATTCACATCCAAATCATTGATATGAATGACTAAAATGCAATGGACCCAGCACTGATTCTTGCAGCACCCCACTGGTCACATGCCTCCAGCCCAAAAACAACCCTCCACCATCACCCTCCGTCTCCTATCTTCAAGCCAATTTTGTATCCAAGTGGCTAGATCTCCCTGGATTCCATGTGACCTAACCTTGCTAACCAGTCTATCATGTGGAACACTGTCGAATTCTTTACTGAAGTCCATGTAGACAAACATTCATCAATCTTCTTTATCACTTCTTCAAAAAACTCAAACAAGTTAGTGAAATATGATTTTCCACGAACAAAGCCATGCTGACTATCCCTCATGCATCCTTGACTTTCCAAATGCGTGTAAATCCTATCCCTCAGAATCCCCTCCAACAACGCACCCAACACTAACGTCAAGCTCACTGGTCAATAGCTCTCTGGCCTTTCCTTACCGCCTTTCTCAAATAATGGCACCACAGTAGCCACTCTCCAGTTTTCTAGCACCTCATCCGTGGCAGTTGATGATACAAACATCTCAGCAAGGGACCCAATCACTTCCCCGTCTTCCCACAAAGTTCTGGGATAAAGCTGATCATGTCCTGGGAATTGTAGGAGGAACAGCAGGATCTTGGAGTCCTGTAGATCCCTCAAAGTTTCTAAGAAGGCGTATGGTGTGTTGACTTTCATTATCAGGGGGATTGAGTTTAAGAGCCATGAGGTTATGCTGCAGCTCAATAGAGCCCTGGTTAGACCAAACTTGGAATACTGTGTTCAGTTTTGGTTGCCTCATTATAGGAAGGATGTAGAAGCTTCAGGAGGTTCTGAGGATATTTACCAGGATGCTGCCTGGACTGGAGAGTATGTCTTATGAAGTAAGGTTGAGGGAGCTAGGGCTTTTCTCAATGAAGCGAAAAAAGATGAGGTGACTTGATAGAGATGTGCAAAATGTTGATAGGCATAGACTGGCTAGCTAGAGACTTTTTCCCATGGCAGAAATGTCTATCATGATGGGGCATAATTTTAAGGTGATTGGAGGAAAGTTTAGGGGTGATGTCAGAGGTAGGTTCTTTCCCCAGAGAGTGGTGAGTGCGTGGAATGCACTGCCAGCAGTGGTAGTAGAGTCAGATACATTAGCAACATTTAAGTGGCTTTTGGATAGGCACATGGAAGTTACATGTGAAGGGTATGTAGGTTAGTCTGAATTTAGAGAAGGATAAAAGGCCAGCACAACACCGAGGGCCGAAGGGCCAGTACTGTATTGTTCTATGTTCTAAAACATGAAGGCAGATAAATCCCCAGGACCTGATCAGGTTGGAGGGGAGACCTGATATAACTGTATAAGATTATGAGGGGTATGGACAGAGTGGAGTGAAAGCAGCTGCTCCCGTTAGTTGAAGACTCACTAACAAGAGGTATAATTGTAAACATAAAGGTGAGGGGATATGAGGAAAAATATTTCATCCAGAGGGTAGTGAGGATCTGAAATGCACCACCTGGAAGGATAGTTGAGGTAGGAAACCCCACAACTTTTAGAATTATTTATATGAGCACTTGAAGTGTCATAGCATTCAAGGATATGGGCTTAGTGCAGGAATCTGTGATCAGGTGTATAGTCGTATATTTTTGTTGGTAGAAATTTGATGGATCAAAGGGCCTGTTCTGTACTGTATGAGTCAAATTGCTGTGTGTCTGGCATGGCACCTAGGCCAGACCAGATGAACCAGTTGGATTTTTACACCAATTAACAGTGGTTATATTAGGCTAGCTTTATTTTTAGTTTCTCATTTTTATTGAATTGAAATTCCACCATCTACCATTTTGGGATTCAGACCCACATCCCCACATTTGTCTGAGGCAGATAGGTTATTGTTTTATATCAGATACCAATTGCTGAATCCAATAAGCCATTAATGCATTGTGCAAATTAGAGATATTTAAATATAGAGCTGCATAAACGTAAGCATTATCGCAAATTTAGTTTGCATTGTATTCTGTACAAATTCAGAAATGTTCACTAATTTTTCTGAATATCCGAGCACAGCAAAAATAAAATAAGTCACTACAACAAGAAATAGTAGAGGCAAATAGCATAAATACATTTATGGAATATCTATCGAAGCACATGATTGAGGAAAGAATATGTTGATTGGTTAGATGAAGAGGAGGAAGAAGCTCATCTGGAGCATAAATAATGGACCAGGTCTATTGCCAAATGCCTGGTTTTGGTGCAATAAATAAGAAATAATAACATGATTAACATATTGATGACTACATCATTTAGACTTCAAGAAAGAATAATGGGAAAGATAAATGATTCCTGTAACAAATAATAATGAAAATAATCAGACTTTTTGAGCCCTCAAGGTTTTTTCATTAATATGATTTTTTTAAATCAATTTTGATTTGGAGCTGTGAACTGGAAACTAAGAGATAAAGAAAATGTTCAGACTGTGGGTAACAGATTGTGTTAAAGGAAAGCAGACCAACAAGTATTGTTTATTCATGATGCCAGGCCTGGAAGCTATTTGTAGTGGTTCCTGATTAAAACATTTTGCAGACATTTTTTCACTGGAGAACAACACTACATTTAAGCAGACAGAAGGTGGCTATTAACCTGGGAAATGGTACCAGTAAGTCTGGAAAAGACCTTACATGCAGAGTTTGAATTGGGTTTTGGACTGTGGTCTGGGACGAAGAGTCTGGTTGTTGATGCTACAGTATTAACATTTGAAAGCTCATTACGTAACCTCCAATTAGCAGCTATTAGAAGCTCAGAGAATAGAAAACAAAGTGATATGTATTACTGTCTTTACTTGAATGAACTGTAAAAGTGACCCTGATCAACACTTTCAGAAAATCAAGCAAGACACCATCAGCTCTGCCTGTAGAACAATGCATTGTGCAAACCACTAAAGTAATGTGGCAAATTTTGTATTTTCTTTTATTTATCCCTTGTGAATGAAGCTGAAAACAAAGGCTTTTGGGTTTATAGCATAGATCAATTAGATTACTTTGTTGTTTAATTTTTGGTCTACTATATTGTTAATAAACTGCTAGGTCTTTTGTTTAAGATGAAACTTGGTGCCTAGAATTGATTATTCACAGAGTCTGGGACTGATAAGTCAAAAGTCTGGTTAAGAACTATTCACTTCAATTTTAACGGGGTCTTTGAAGACTTTAATTTTACTGTGTTGCGAATACAGAGGCAGATGGTGTTTTGGTTTGACTGTGTGCCTCCACGTCAGAACAAAATACAAGGGGAGGTGATGGCACAGTTGGTATGATCATTGGATTAGTAATCCAGAGGTTTGCTCTGGAGTCAGGGATGTGGAATATGAATTAAATTAACAAAATCTAGCTAATCTGAAATGAAACCATTGTTTTCATAAGAAGGCCATTTCTTTATGTAAATAAAATCTGATCTGGCCTACATGAGTCCAGACCCATAGCAAATAACTGGCCTGGTAAGCAGCTCATTTAACAGGCAATGAGATCTGGCCTGGCCAGTGACACCCACATCCTATGAAAAAATAAAGACCAAACAAATACATAAAAGTAGACACAACTTCTAAGCTGATATCACTACTTACAAATGCTTGGTTGTGAAACTTGAAACGCTGCAAAGCAAGTTGTTTAATCATTTGCCAGGTATAATAAAATCAAGTATGTACAGTTTGACCTTGGCTTCAGATACAAGCTTATGCTACTGGTGTGTGAGCAACCTGTCTGGTAATTGCGAGTGTATTAAATTAAGCTTGGCCTGTTGCACAATAGGTTCAATTGGATGTAACTTACAAATTCATTCTCAATGTAGAACAAAAATTATGTTAATTTAGAGAAAACACCGAGATTACGGTAAAAGAACATCTTTAGGACAGTGTGAAATAAGATCTGTTCTCCATAATCAATGACTTACTCTCATAAAAAAAACACAAGTTACACGTCTAAATGGATGAAAAGACAAAACCCACTATGTTCAGTAATAATATTTCAAAAGAAAACCAGATTTTGAAGTTTTGACAAGATAGATCTCAAGAATGGGTGAACTCACTTTTGAAGATGTTAGGATCCATTGGGGAAATGTGTTTCAGCCTTTTCTAAAAGAGAAAGATTTAAATTCAGTTAAATATTTTTCTTATTTGAAGTAAATCAATTATCCTACAAAGTCTTTGGTATTGATATTTATAGACTATGGGGAACATACTTATGGGAAAAATCTGAAAATATTGGGATTGCTAGTTTCTAACCAAGAAGCTGGGCACACTGACAGCCAGGGTAAACTATGGACAACTGGAAAAGATTGGGGCAAAAGCAGAACTCAAGAGCATGACAATTAATCAGGAAGGAGATCACACAATACAAGGTAGAACAGTGGGTCAGCAACTAGCAATCAAAAGGGAGTCAAATCGAGGGTGAGGGGCATTTTATGATTTAACCTTGCAGTTTACACATTACGTGATAAACAAACACATATCTTCCCTATCCTCCCTATCCACTTTCTAGGAAAATAGTTTATTCTATAATGCATTGGTTCTCTAGCTAATAAATTCGATGGGCCAAATGGCCTTACTTCCACTCCTATGTCTTACAGTCTTATATCTTTTCAAGCAACCACAGCAGATAAAAACCTCGTCTCTTCTCTTTCTCCCACAGCACTAGTCAGAACCCTTATTCCAGTAAAATAAGAATTGACAAGTGGTCCCTCAAGTTTACAACAGCAGCCTACTTTCCACTGGGAAAACAAAATGCAGATTAGGGGGCCACTTTACCAAAATCCCGTATTCTGTCTGTATGTGAGACACTGAGCTTGTCATTCACTCCAATTTCCCACCCCTCCCTATACCTTTCTACAGTGAAGATAATTAATTCAAGACAGCAGTTTGCCTTAGATCAGCTAGAAATTTTACAGCCCTCTAATATGAACTCTAAACTAGATCTAGCTTCAAACCTTAACAACATGCTTACTTTTCTCTATGTAAGGTGTGATTCAAGGTAGGCAGATCAACATAATAATGGAAGCAAATAGACATTTAAGGAATCAGGTCTTTCATCAGAAAGCTGCATATTGTGGTAAAAATCCACTCAGTGTTTGTCTGCTTCAGTCCTCCTCCCCTGAAGGACTGGTCTGGATTTTATATGAGCAGTGAATAAACAGCTTTCACTGTTATCCTCTCACACACTTCCCAAAAACTTTAGTAGCTTATTTATGGACATTTTTACTCTTCAGGCAACAGTTTATATTTGGCATTCTCTACAGATAATCTGTAGCAGGGAAGCTATTCAACCAGACTGAAGATGGCAAAATGAGTAGTAAGGAACACACAAATAATTTAAATTGAAATCATTGTGCAAGAAACAAAATAAAATTTGGTTCATACACATTGGATCATGAAAAAGGCATGAGCAAAAAAATCTAAAGAAAATAAAATTCCTACAAGAAGAGTTTTCTTGAGGGAATAAGACTTGTGAAATTAATTTTTCAGGTTGTTAAATGTTGATGTTGCATTATTAAAAACACAACTGAACATGTCCTTACTGTATAAACAGTAGATAAAAAAGCCTAAGTGCACACTTTAACAGAGAATTCTGAGCAATTTTATGAGTGAAAATTGCAAACGCAGTCAGTGAAGGAGGGTATCACTGACAGCAACTTTGGATTTCAGTGTTTTACTACATGCATGGATGGCAGCAGTTAAGGTCAGTTTTACAGAGTTAATAACAGTACGAACAGGTTCGCTAGCTGTTGTCTTTATCTTATTTGCTTAGTTAGGAGTTATTTGATTCTACAACTTTATTTTATTTTGCCACTGTCTGATGCTTAAATTATTAGATAACCATAGCAATTATTTTTAAGGCAAGCTTTGGGTTAGTGGTACTTCTCAGGTTGTTGCTATTTACTTTTCTGATTCTGTTAAATATTTGCTGACTTTTCACTTGTTTCAAGCTGACCCATTCTACAAGGTTAAATGGTTCAAAGACATCTGCAATTTTCAGTCCATAAGCATCACTTTTAAATGTAAGGAGTTTGGTACGTGGTGATTAAATATACTATAACTACTTATTTAATGCCATGGAATGGAAGCCATGAATGTTCACTCAGATTTGTGGACATCACTGCTTGGGCCAGCATTTATCACCAGTCCCTACCTGCCTCCTTGGTGGAGAGAGACCCACAATGTTGTTAAGGAAGGAGTTCCAGGATTTTAATCCAGTGACACTGAAGGAAGACTGATACATTTCCAAATCAAGTGGCAAGTGGCTTGGAGGTAATCTTGCAGATGGTGGTGTTCTCATGTATCTGCAACCTTGCCCTTCTAGATGGTAGGAATCATGGATTTGGAAGGTCTTGTCCAAAGACTTTTGGTGAATTTCTGTGGTGAATATTGGATGTGCTGTATACTGCTGCTGAGTCTCAGTGGAGGAGGGATTGAATGGCACCACATCCAGAACAATTAAGTGGGCTACATTGTCCTGGATGGTATCAAGGTTCTTGAGTGCTGTTGGAGCTGCACTCAAAGAGGCAATGGAGAGTATTCCATCATACTCCTCACTTGTGCTCGTAGATGGTGGACAGGTCTTGGGGAGTCAGAAAGTGAGTTACTCACTGCAAGATTCCTAGACTCTTGCCTCACCTTGTATCCACTGTGTTTATGTGGCTAGTCCAGTTCAGTTTCAGGGAGAAAGTAGGGACTGCAGATGATGGAGATTAGAGTAGTGTGTGTGGTGCTGGAAAAGCACAGCAGGTCGGGCAGCATCCGAGGAGCAGGAGAATTGAAATTTCGGCCTAAAGTCCTTCATCATTCCAGTTTCAAGTTAATGATAACTTCCAGAATGTTGATAATTGAACTTAAAAGTGATGGTTACATTCTCTCTTGTTGGAAATCATAATTGCCTGGCACTTGTGTGGCACGAATGGTATTGGTCACTTGTCAGCTCAAACCTGGATATTGTTGCATTTGAACACTGATAACTTCAGTATCCGAGTCACTGGAAATGGTGCTGAACATTGTATAATCAGAGCCAAAATTCCCAGTTCAGATTTTATGATGGAGGGCTGGTCATTGCTGAAACATCTGAAGATGGATGAGCCTGGGACACTACCTTGAGGAACTCATGCAGAGATGTCCTGGAACTGAGATGACTGACCTCCAACAATTTTAATCATCTTCCTTTGTGCCAGGTATGACTCAAACCAGTGAAGTTCTTCCCCTAATTTATTGATTCCACTTTTTCTCAAGCTTCTCAGTGCCACACTCAGTAAAGTGCAGCCTTGATGTCATCTCACCTCTAGAATTCAGCTCTTTTGTCTGTGTTTCAATCAAGCTGTTTGAATCAAGGCTGTAATGAAATCATGAGCTCAGTGGCTCTGACAAAACCCAGACTGAATTTCACTGAACAGATTATTGCTGAGCTGGTGCTGTTAAGTAGCACTGTTGATGACATGTTTTAAAAGATTTATTCACAGGATATGGGCATCACTGACTACGCCAGCATTTATTGCCCATCTGTAGTTGCGTACAGATGGTTAAGATTAGATTACTTACAGTATGGAAACAGTCCCTTTGGCCCAACAAGTCCACACCGACCCTCCAAAAGTGCAACCCATCCAGACCCAGACCTACATTTACCCCTTCACCTAACACTATGGACAATTTAGCATGGCCAATTCACCTAACCTGCACATTTTTGGACTGTGGGAGGAAACCAGAGCACCCGGAGAAAACCCGCACAGACACGGGGAGAATGTGCAAACTCCACATAGACAGTTGCCTGAGGCAGGAATTGAACCCAGGTCTCTGGCGCTGTGAGGCAGCAGGCCCTGAGTTTATGGATTAATAGTTAAGATAAGGTAAGGCTGGCAGCTTCCTCCCCTGAAGGACATTAGCGAGCCGGATAGATTTTTCAGACGATCAACAATGATTTTTAGTGAATTCAAATTGAACCATCTGCCATGCTAGGGTTCAAATCCAAAGCCCTGTGTTTCTGGATTAACAGTCTAGCGATGATACAAGATCATTGTTTATACTTTTACTGAAGATGCTTCAAATGCTTCAGCCTGATCTTTTGCATTAATGCACCGGGCTCCATATATGCACAAAAATGCAGTAGAGTAGCATTAACAAATTGCTAACGTCATCATGATATTTTATTTCTTGCACAAAGTAAATATATAAATATCTGCTATAGCATATGAAGGCATTACTTTAAAAACAAAAAAAAATTGTAAACTTGCCTCCAATGACTTCTTCCACTGTGAATGTATCATTTTTGTTGTTTGCTTGTCCAAATAAACTTTACAGTCTTCAGCACATAGAAATTCTAAACAAGGAGACTTGAAATCACATCTATACTTTCTAAAGTGTAAATTTTACTTAGGCTTCTAACAAATTATAAGCAACATATCAAATAATAATTCATGTTATTTGATTAATTAAAATGTGTATGCGATACTGCAGTAACACTTAAAGGATATGAATAAAAATTAAAAATTGTATTGAATTATTAATTATTGAGGATGAGGTCCTTGAATAAATGCAGTCCCATTCAATAAATACATTGGATAATGTGGGGTAACTCCATACGCTGCTGACTTTTGACAGCTGTGGCAGGCTTCCAAAGTTTAAGAGCCAGGAAAATAACTAATGACATGGAAATGAAAAGATATCAGTTATTTTACAAACCTCACCATGTCTAGAAACATGATGAGACAACTATTGCTTTGTCCAAGATATTTCCAAACAGTGGTGCTAGAGACTGGATTGTGATTAGCTTGCCCTGTATTGCCTGTACTTAATTATACACTAGTAAAGCCCAGAGATCTAAGAGTTGGACATGAATTTTAAACCAAGTATTTTCTCGTTCAGACATACCTTCACTTTACTAATCTGAAAGAAAGATTGTGATATGAAGTGTCACACAAATCATTGAGTTGGTTTACTTTATAGACAGCAAGCTATGATACAATATAACAATCAAAGCAAATAACAGTTTTTCTACTTAATCAGAAAACTTTCTCAAACATGTAAAAAAAAAATCCATTATATGCCCTAATTCCTTCTGCTTTGAACATCAACTCCAGGGTCTCATTGAATAGCAAGTGGGATTGAGGGGTTGCATGGCCTGCTCCTGCTCTTTAGTTTGTATTATGTTAGTGACCAACGTTTTGCCCAGGGTAAAGTTCTGCAGGTCCCAATTTAAAATCTGACCAATAGCCAAAATTTCTTTTATCCTATAATCTTAGGCTACTTGCTGGAATCAAATGAAGTTACTCCAGTTCTCTCTCCTTCAGGAATTTGCCATCAAGTTTATTGAACAACCTATGCTGGTATAAAGCAAACAGAAACATACTCAGCTCAAAGGGTGAGAATGACCACTGAAACCTCCGGATCAAATTCCATGACTTAAATTTCTTCTATTCAGCCTTTTCAACTTTATCTAAATGCACATTTTGCACTTATGCATTTCTATACTTAAGCCTTAGTTTAACTCTTTATACTTTAACTCTTAAATGTAAACTAGATCAAGATCTTCCAACACATAGTTAGAAATTCCACAATATATGTAGCTGTTCCAAACCAGAACTAAATTTGCCATCAGTTCATTGCATACACCTCACAGTTGACTCCACTGATAAAGCAAGACTCCAACAGTGGAGTAGCTATTTAAGTATACACACAAATACTTTCTTTAACCAAATAATATTTTCTCCCTCAAGACTTCCAAGAGGTGTAACATAACTAAAGACAAGAGTACTTCATGTAGCTCAAGGGAGCTTGGCTTGTCACCTACTGTGAGTGATGAACGTTTTTTCTGTTTTAGAGAAGTATAATTTTATTTGAAGAGGAAGTCAGAAATTTATTTCCAAAGAACTGTTAGGATGTTAGAAGCCTCAAAAAGGTGACATAAAAGCTTTTCAAAGTGAAGTTCCCATGGTGTATGGGGAGGAAAAACCATTCTTATTGGCAAGCGGGATAATAGCATGGTGCCACTGATATAAAATCAGTTTCAAAAGATCACAAGCAGCATTCCACTTTTTTATTTTCTCTGTGTGAATGCCATGGTTGGTGTGTGAGAACAGCTTCTGGAATGGGAAGTCAACGTCGCAATGTGTTGACATGCAATTTGTCACAGAATGGATTATTTATCATGAGATAGTCTTTATCCTCTGCATAGAATTGGCAGGATCAGGAATGCTCTACATAAAAATGTGGTCTTTGAAAGGAAGATTGGAAGTGAATTAAGGATGAGGAACCTAAAGGATTTTCGGCAATGAGTAAGGTTGTGAAAATAAACAAGAATTTTGAACAGTCAGTTCAAGCATGATAGGCCAAAACGAACAAGCTATAACAAAGTTAACATTTGTTCGAGTGACTTCCAAGATATTAATAATTTAAGGGATTCAGGAAAGCAATATAGCCACTTCCACAATATTTGTTACCATCATGAAAAAGCTGAGGCTTATTCCTCAGTTTGTATTTTATGAATCTTTTGTTGCCAGAGAAACTGTCAGAAGGCAGGCATCATACCAAGTAATATTAACAGGTGAACATAGCTTAGCATTTATAGATAAATGACAAAGAATTGCTGCATCTATTTAGACTATAAAAATTTCAATTTCAACACAAACATCACTTCAGTATTAAAATTAAAAGCACTTCATTTTTAATTCAACTAATACATATACTTCAAAAAAACTACACAAACCAGAATCATTATGGATTCAAAGGATGATGTATGTAAGAAAGGAAGAAAAACATGCTTTAATTCACTGAGTGTATCTCAACTTACCAGGGTCAATACCAGGCGACCCAAACAACTCTACAAGCTGTAATGCAAATTCAAGTGATAACTGCAGTTCAAGAAAAGGGCATTTTTCGGAGAACTTTACAAATTCTTGGTCAATGGTTTGCCTCGATTTTTCTGATGGTTCACATTCGACACAGGGATTGCAGGTTAATGCACCATATTGTTTGAACTGAGACAAATAATGATTTTTCTTCATGTTGTCTAATTTGTAACATAAAGCTTCAGAAGAACTGGAGATGGTTGCATTGGGCAAAGACATTGCAATTGGTTTTACTGTGAAAACTGTTTTGCTTTGGTTCAATCTAGTCACAGAAGAATTAATGGGATGGATATGTGTTTCATTCAACGGGTCTGAAAGCAAATCATTATGTGTTGTTTCACCTCTGACGGAATGCCATGACTGTGCATTACATAACTCATCTTGCATCTGTTTTATTAAACTGTTTTTAGTTTTACCTTCCTTCTTTACACGATTATAGGTTGTTTTGCACAATGAAATGGTTTCACAGAATTGAGAACCCTCAACAGCAGTTTGGTCCAATTTTACATGACACGTTCCTGTATTTTCCAGTTTACCGAGCTTTATTTTTGCTATTTCACTCTGAAAGATATTAGTTGCTGACACACTCTTCATTGGTTTGGTCGCACTCAAGAATAATTCATGTCTTCTGTTTTTTTCCAAGTCAACTGGGATAGTTCGAGAAATCTGAAAAGTAGGTGCTAATCTGTAGAATCTTTTTTGTTTTCTTCTGAAATTTATCCTGGACAACGGTGGATTATAAACATAATCTTGCAATATAGATATTGTCTGTTTATCAGTTTCGTTAATCCATTTATCAGTACATAAACTGCGTTTTTCTTTCATACCATCAGCTGCTTCAGAAAGAATGTTAGAAAGTGCAAATGATTTCATTTTAGAAGAGTTATCTTGTAGGCTCAATTGCAGAGCACAATTGTTTTCTTGACAAACTCTCTTATTGGAAGAGCTTTCAGGACAAAGGAGACTATGAGACAATGGGTTATTTTTAATTTTCAATAAATTAGTTAAAACAATTCTGCACAAAATTAGATTGACAAACTCCTTTCTTTTACAATCTATGACATGGTCTTCTAAAGATGGGATCTCTACAGGTCGCTGACCTTGAATATACTCCAATATATTCTTCAATAGACTTTCAAACTCAAATGGGTGATGTATAGAACCAAAATGGGCTTTTTCACTTTTGTAAATACAACATTTCAGTTCCATAACTGTACGATATGCTTCCTGGCAAATACCTGGTAAAGGCAAGACAGCTTCTAAATCAAATGAATCTTCAAAACTTTCTAATAGATTTATGTATAAGTCAAATGATGGCTCAGGCAAAACATTTGTCATTTTAAAATGTCCTTTAACAACTTGTTCATATTTAAATGGTTTGCAGTTAAGAATCTTCTCTACTTGTGCTCCAATTTGATCTTGAGAAACTCTCATTACAGTTATCAAATCAGTAGCATGAAGGTTTTCTGATTTACTATGCTCTTCATTTGAGAGGTCATCTTCATGTTTTATTGCATGCTGCTCCCAATATCCTGTACACCAATGGATTTCAGTTTTCATCTCAGACATTTTGTTTTGGCAAGATTTCACTTTTCTGTGTCGCCTGTGCCTTTTCTTTTTCTGTGTTTCCCCTCTTGTACAATTGCTTACAGGAGCATGTACCTTTGGTTTCTTCTTAAGTTTCCTTTGCCTGAAAACAAAAGTGAAAACAGTAAATATACCTTTCAATAATGATTAACAAAATTATTCAAAATTTTAATAAATCTTGTATTTCTGAAGAAAAGCTTTAAATAATTGTGAAACATACAAATAAAACTGCATTTATCATGTAAAACTTCTACTTGTCCTTGCTTTTCAACTCTTCAAAGATTTTGTTCAATTCTCTGCAAAGCTAATTGCAAGTCACACTTTTGCCCAATACAGAACGTCCTCCCTTCCAACTCCTCCACTGATCTGACTTTACTCACTATACCAATGGTAATCAGATATTATGCCAATCGGCCTCAAACTCTGGAAATCCAATGCTTATATCAATCAACACCTTCCTTAAAACCACTTTTTTTTCTAGTATTTCTCATAATAGTTCTGTCTTTTAACATGGGGTACATGGTTTTATTGCAAACCTGACAACTCTTTTGGGAATATTTCTATGTTAACGGGCCTTAAATAATACAAATTTTTCTGTGCATAATCCACAAGTGATAAAGGATCATAAATACCCTTGCATTTGAGGTCACATCAAGGGGTCATTTCTTATGAATTCTACATTCCTCAAAACTCTATGAACAGCACACTGTCACAACTGATGGCTTCAGAAACACATTCTCAAATCTATTCTCAGATCCCAATGCATACAATATAAAACTAAAATTGCATTAGTTAAAACAAATACAAAAATCACTTAAAGGTTAAAACTAACACTTCCTTAAGTTCCGAGAGATAGGCAAGTTAGGAAACATGGATGCGTAGCTCTGATTATAAAAATGATGGACTAAAAGATAATAGAAAGGAAAATCAGTTCCGAAATAGAAACACACAACGTAGCACTGCAGAGAGTGTACTGGAGCTAACATGGAGGAAGCTAAACAACAGCTGATATTCTTACAGAACAACTGTGTGCCAGTGTTAATGCCTGGTGCATGCCCAAGGAAACCTCCTCATCCAGACATATTTCACTTGAAAACTGTTATTGCTACCTCGAGATTATTCTATAATCACTTTCAAGAAATACCAACCCTACTAATAAACCCACAATCATTATCCTTATATGCACAGATCTATCCAGTCAAATTCACAGCCATACACTCTCATTGATGCAGCTCAGGTCGGTCATCAGCATTTACCAAACTCCCAATCAATGTATCTCCCAACATAAGAGGGTGCCATGACAATGACAACAGGTCACAAAAATTCATTCTTTAAGGGAAATAAAGGACAGCAGATTAAGAATCTAATACGACCCAAGAAATCTTTGAATTATGTTTTCTATTAATGCTTTGTAGATACAACTCCTATCACTTCAGCAGAGTTAGACGCAGGCTGCTTATTCACCTGCTGGAGCAGATGAAATGGCAATGGTGAAATATCAGTATAGCTATGTGACCCATTAAGGTCCCATCAAAGACTGCAGTGACAGAATGTCATTTTGACAGGATGCAGCATGCACAGATCCATACAAGCAGACAAAAAAAAGTCAGTGATTTTTTTTGAGGGATGAGGCTTCTTTCCTGGTAAGGGACTCTACTGCCATCAGCCGTCTCCCTAATTTTCTTCTCAAAGCCACTTATTTAGTAGCAAAGTGCTAGAGCTACTAACTTGGGTTACATTTAGATGGCATACAGCTATCAATGGATGACGCTCTGAATACTGGCAACTACAACATTCAGGTCACTGTTATGGGCCAACACCCAATTAGTGTCCTGTCACATCTGATTCTCCATGAGGTTTGCTACTCTTAACAGAGATGGTCACCAATATAAATACCTGTGATATAATAACCCTCATATTAGTGATGATCATATCTATTTACTGTACAAGAGTGCAAATTGTTTCTGGAAATGTCTCAGATGCACGCATAATAACCTTGGCTATTTCACAAGTATTCTTTTAGGTTATAACACCGGTGGCTCAATGCCTGTTTCTGGGTGAGCACAGCTTGAAGATTCATGTGTTGCAAGAGATATCTGGAGCTAGCACCAGATTCTTCTAGAATCTTCTTTGTGCAGATGAGCTTTCTCTGACCCCTCTTGTCTCAGTACTCAATGAAGCTTACTAGTAATAAATGGTAAAACAACTTATAAGTTTTCAGTGAAGAGGCATGCACTTTGGTACAAAAATATGCTTATCTCATAAAAACAAAATAAAAGAGATATTAGCTAAGACTGGTTAACTACTTAACAATAGGTGAAAGATATTGCTATTTCATATGAAATTAACTAGGTTTGTAGTATATGACTACATACATAGAACTGAGAGAATCATTCAGATCTCAGTGTGTGGTGCTACTTCAAAGCTTCCAAGTTATTTCTTTCAGGTCAACTGACCTAGATAATATTTCCTCTCAAGTTTTCTTTCCCCACCTGGTTTAACCAGTTGTACTTGTTTAAGCATCTGCATATGGAGTGCATTACTATCCCTTCTTCTCCAAAGTCTCTAGACTTCACAAATTTAATTGATTGGGAAGCTTTAAGGATTCTTCCAGATCGTACACATGATGGATTCAGAGGATTAGTGTGCTGCTGCTTTGAAGATGGCTGATTTGAAATGAAATTCTGTACTATTGTGAAGACTGTTCTGACGATGTTTCATTTTCTTCATCCCATGGCTGAAGCAGTAATGTTATGTTTAAGTAGTACTACAAGATTTCTGCCACAGTTTCAAGTGTGTGGACATGTTGCTGTTCCATCAATTATTGTATCACTATCATTTATATTGAAATTTATTAACTAAATTCAATGTGTTAGATCCAAATTTGGCAAAATGTTTAGTGTAATGATGAATGCACAGTTAACAGTCTGCTGTTGTCTCTAATGCTTTTTTTAAAGTGACTAATCATACAAATTTTGAAGCTCATCAGTGGATTCAACTTTTTTAGGCGTATAGGTAGCCGAGTTTTCAGCTCGCTTGCCATTAATAATTCAGACTGCACAAAGTGTACTGAATCATTCGTTCAACAAAGCTGCATATAACTCAGTGTTCTTTCTCAATGAGCATGCCACAACTTGTATCTCTTGTTTGGCTTCGCCATTAATTTGTGGGCAACTTGTCAAGCTGGTTATGGATTAGAGTCCAGAAATGGCTGCAAATTTGTCGAATGACTCATAAATAAATTGCAGTTTACCAGACATGAATAGCGAACTATTCACATTGGACTTTAACAACTTCATCAGTGAAGGCACAAAGTTGGTTCTACTTCAGTCCACAAAGAGAAGTAATTGATAGCAACAAGATAGGAGCATTCATTGAATGTAAATGGGTCAGTTCTCACCGATTTCCATAATCTAGAAAGGAAGAATTTGGAATTAGTGGCTGGGTACGGTACTTCTGTGTATAGCTCACATTTCACAACCAGCTGAGATGTTCTACTATTTTTGAGATCCGTATGATGGCCATGGAAGTCAAAGGTCTGGCTCTGCATTTGGTAATTTGTGTCTATTAACAGTCGATCACAAGTATCAGCTAACTGAAGGCAGGACATTCAGTCTGTCAAACACCAATAAGTCATCTCTAATGGCAAAATATTACTCATATTCAAAGTAAATCTTCATAGTCAAGCTTTGGATTTTTAAAATCCAGACAATCTTTGGTATAATAAATTGGTAGATGGCTATACAGTGTGGGGTTTTTTCCTATTTTGATTAAATTGGTGTTATTTTGCTGGTCACTGTACAACTATGGCTTGGATGGATGAATTCCATCAGTCTTCATCTGCCATTGGAAGGTTGTCATTGGATGCACTGGAGAAGAAATCTGTTGATGGTTGCAACTTCCTTTGTATTTGGTCAGGTAGACAAAACTTATTTCGTAGAAGACAAAACATCTTTGCCAATTCTTCAATTCTAGGAAGGAGATGAGTAGCTTATGGTTAGCTTCTAAAAACCGTTGAGGCTGTATATGTACTCTGAAAGTTTCTCACATCTCAAATGACAAAGAGGACTTTTCTCAAAGACAGGGTAATGAGTTTCAGCGTCGGACACTGTTATTGATGCATAATATACTGGTCTCCTGTAATTTTCTGACTGTTCCTGAGGCAGTACTGTGTCTTTAGACATGGCTGAAGCACCTACAACACAACAAATAGATATGATGGGTTATTGAAGGTCAGGACATCTGTGGAAATCAGTACGTGTCTGATTATTCAAAAAGCAGTGTTCAGCTGCACCCTAAAATCATCCTCATGATTTTTTTTTAAAATTACTGCTTCAAAGTTTCAATAGTGGTTATGAAATGAGCAAGAATTTTGCCAGCTAACTTATCATGCTTAAAAATCTTTGTGAATCAAATACTCATTTTAGAATAAAATAAGAAATTCCTTAACAGCTTTTGTCTTCTGTGGATCTGACTTTATGCTGTCTTTATTAATGTGATATCACAGGAAGTGGATAGATTCTTTGGAAAACTCTTCATTGGAGTAAGTTAATCAGCTGGAGACTTTTTAAAAACAGTGTACACCCTTTGGTCATGTATTAATATGTTCTCCACATATTAGTCCATACAATCCTTGTAATATGTTGGAAATAGCAGAATTGAGGATTCCAGGGATATAGACAATTTTGAACGGCAGTCTGTTTTAACAGTATTTCACAAATGTTAAACAGATGTGATGAGCATTCTTGATTATTCATTGAATGGGAACTGAAGGAACGTGCTGTTAGCAACAGTAAAAATTCTATTTTTAGACCATTTGAATACATTCTTTTTGATAATGGTTAGAAGATGGATTTCTTCAGTTACTGCCTTGTTGAGAAGCTAATATATATCTAATGGATCCATTGGATTTAGATACAATAATCATATCTGAGGAACAGTCTGTTGGCTTTGTCACTTGGTTATTTCCTCTGGTTGTTGTTATTTTAAAAACTTGATTCATTAGACCAAGTGAGGACTTTTTCCTGGATGTGTCGATACATAATAGATTGGCATCTTTTCAAGTATAATGCTATGTTCATATCAGGAGTGTGATTCAGACACTAGCATTAATTGAGGATATTTCTTCTCCAAAACACTTACGTAGCTCTTCAATTCTGTGAGAGCACTTGAGAACAAAACACACTTTCTTACTCAGAGGTGAAGTCTTTTGGTTCATGATGACAACGATCATCACTTCACAGAACATGTTCGTTCTTAACAAACTTGTACCATACCTTCTTGGGGGTTATTTTACCTGCTCTGCATAACATCAAATCAAGAAACTCTAGTTTTCAGACAAGTACTTTCGTCACGTAACATAGTAACACTCACTCCAATATCAAGCTTAAATTGACTTGGATATCTATTGACACAAAAGTGCTCTGCCATTCTGGTTCACAAGGGTTGCCTATTTCTCCGAGGAAGAGATGTGGTAATACTTCGAACAGAGGGAAGAGATCATCTAAGGATACACGTTCTGATTGAAGTACATCTTTTGCTCCTCCAATGGCATTTGTAATAAAACACTGACTTCTTTGCAGATGTATCCAACATTGCTTCAGAATTGCCATTGTTTTTTGCACAATTTTTGAAAATGTACATTCCTTAACAAGACATGCTTTTCTTTGCCTTTTTTGCTCTACATCTTGGACAAGCACACATAGTATTTAAAGATTTGGAAAATCTTTGCGTTAGTTTGTCATGAGATTTTTGGAGCACTTATACTTTATGAAGTTAATAGGATCTGATTTGTCTTTCTGTACCCCAGATCTTTCTTGGTTGTTCTGAATTTCAGCTTTCTAATACAATCTGGATGAAATCCTTTTTCAGTGAGAGCTCTTCCTTTGACTGCAAAAAATCTGAAAGAGATTAATCAGAAATTCGAATAATTCAGTTCCTAATTAGTCTGGTTGTAATGCTCCACATTCACAGGATTCAGCCAATGAATCAAGATCATTGATGAAGCCATCAACAGCTCCTCTTGGAATCTGCATATTATAATGAATTTTGCTCTTTCCATAATTGGTTCTTTTAGTAAAACAATTGTCAAATGCTTTTCAGGTAAAAAGTGAGGCCTGCAGATGCTGGAGATCAGAGCTGAAAATGTGTTGCTGGTTAAAGCACAGCAGGTTAGGCAGCATCCAAGGAACAGGAAATTCGACGTTTCGGGCCAGAGCCCTTCCTGATAAAGGGCTCTGGCCTGAAACGTCGAATTTCCTGTTCCTTGGATGCTGCCTAACCTGCTGTGCTTTAACCAGCAACACATTTTCAGCTCAAATGCTTTTCAGCCAAAAAGATATCAATATCTTAATTTGTTGTCCATAAATAACATGGTTTGCTAATGGTCCTGCAGAATAAAGCAGCATTTTAACTTGTTCTCCTTGTATAAATCAGAAACAATTCTGTATCTCAGGAACTGTTTCTTCCATGCTGATCAATTAGTTCACTAAATATGTACCTTCAATCTGCCTGGGATGTAATAGTTTTCTTCATTAAAACTGCTCACATTAAATTGTGAAAGCTTTTAAAAAAAAAGTGAGTTACATTTTGCTGTATCTTTGGATTTTCTTAAGTACAAATTGTGGTTTCAATTAAAATCTATAAAACTTGATGGAATTTCTTCCAGCTTGAAGAATTTTTTTGTAATTGCAATTACACTTTAAAGATTATTCAATAAAAGCTCTATATTATAATAATTGGTTATTATATTGCACTCAAAGATTCTTTCTCCAAATTTTCTTTGAAAATATTTTTAAAATCTATATTGTTGTTATTTCTTCAATTACGCTTTGAATTAATTGATGTGAGGACCGTAAAACTGCCATATAATGGCCATTTCAGCAATTTAATATTGTGATATCAAGAAATAAGATGAAGGATTTGTACCATTGTACCATTCTTCTTTGTGGATGTCCCTCTCTTTTCAACAGAATTCTGCTACTTCCCTCAACTCATTCACACCCTACTTAATGAAAAGTTATTACTGCATTTTGTGCCTTTAAGTACTTTCAGTTGCACAATAAAAATTTATTGAAATTTATTCCAAGTAATTATTTCCAACAAAATCTTCTTTGTCATCAACTTACTTATTTAACCAAGACAAATTACAAGAATGAAATTGTTTTAGAAGAATTTTTCTTAAGCTTATGACTGTATTTTAAACAATAATTAATCATGCTTCTTTAATAATATTACTACTCAAGTCTTGCCTGAAATTTTCTGTACCCATTGAGGAGTGTGCATCTGGTTGGAGGAGTTCAAGATTTATGACAGCGCAGTGTACTGGTCTTCCTTTCAAGATTCCACGGCCTCCTGCCGCATCTCATGCTTGTTCTCGTACTGCACACATTGGAGCTGAAAGTGATGAACCTTGCAAAACAGTAGTTCAAGCTAGCATAGCTCAATCAATGAGCGTGTGTGATAACCAATGTTCTCACAACGTTTCAGGGGCTACCTATCTTTCTATTTCCTGTTGCCATCCTGACAAACTCCAGGTTTTCTTCAATAGTAACATCATGCCCACAGATGTAGTTCCATCCTGGATTCTTTGTTTCTCTTGTTTGCAATGAGGAAAACAAATGAACTCGGGAGTAAGGGGTTCAATGATTACTGAGGATGATGGCTGTTCGAGATGATTTGCTCTAAGGAATGGTATTGAAGGGGAAAATAGGTCGACTATGCATTTTGGGTTTGAAGAGGTAGCTGGAAGAAGAAAAGGGGCAGTAAAGTATTAGTCAAAGACGCTATACCAAAGACTGTTTGCGAGGTAAAAGTGATTGTTGCCACCTTGAAGTTGCAGGTTACTCACCTCATCAGATCTAGCAAGGTCACCAATTCTTTTCCAAGACCTTAGTACCGCAGCATTCCTGCTGCTTACCTCCTCAGCAACGTGATACCACACCAGCTTTAACAAACTGGCTGACTGCCTCCTGCTGTACTCCGTAAACAGCATTCTCTTAATGTCGTTAATGTTTACTCTACCATGGAAGTCATGCTACAATGAACTAAATGTACACAGCTTTCCCACATCTTACAATCATGATTCCGCTCTTTACTTTCTCACATTGCTGGTTTTCTCCAAACAGTCCCAACATGGTGATGACTGATAAGTCCCTTCATATTGAGAATCATTATTACTATACTGAGCACCTCAGCATGCCTTCCCTTTCTAATTGTGTTCAAGTCCTCATTTTCCAGGGCCGTGTATTAGTATCTCTGAACAGGCTAGATTTAAAAAAGAAACAACCAGATTTGCCGTACAGTGGCAGTGTCTCAAACTCTGGACCAGGAGGCCTGAGTTCAAGTCCTAACTGCTCTGAAGGGGAGTTGTATCATTCAGAGAACAGGCTGATGAGAAAATATCTCAGAGATAGAAACTAAACTTTTTTTCAAACCATGTGTACAGCAGCAAACTTTAGTCTGTTAAGATGTTTCCCCATTGCTCCAGCTGATGTGGACATCATCAAATGTGAAGTTTTTTTAAACTTGCCATATGCAATAAAATATTAACATTCATATTCAAGTGCTTCCATTATTCTAAGATATTCCATCTTCAAAATTTCAACGATACAAATTGTACAATGATTTCCTCTTTAAAATCCAACTGACTCATTCAGTGCATAAACATTCCAATTTGCACACAAAAGATTAAATATTTTAAATATTTTAAACATTTTCAATCAGAGCTTGTTTACACTGTCCTCAATATACTGGAACCAAACTGAAGAATAATCCAATGGTCTGAAACTTTTCTAACTTATATACCCACAAAAAGTACTACAATGCATGTAAATATTATTTGGTGACATGGCTTTGATCATACCTTTGAGGTCAGCTTCCCAGGATAAAAATCACATTTACAAATCTTTATTATGAATGCCCAATTAATACTGCTGATTTTAGTTTTACGTGACTTTGTCTTTGCTTCTACCATAACTAGCATCAATGAAATAACAAAGATTGTAGCCACAATTCAGACCTGAGCCTAGTAAATTGCCACCTTGATTTTTTTTAAAACTTCAAGTTGCTCAAGACAAAAGTTCTACTTAAATTCCATAAGGTCCCACATAAAACAGTTACAGCACAAGAACTGTTGGTCTTGGGCATATTAGTTGTCCAATGCTGCATCCTTTATAGCATGAAACAGTCAGGATAAACAGCTCATGTTGGCAAATTGTAACAAATACACTGGAGATTAGAACTGCAGACAACTATTTACAAGCTACACTCATGACTTGGATGAAGAAACAGACTATATTGTTGTTAGATTTGCTGATAATACCATGATAGGTGGGAAAGCAAGTTGTAAGAGAACACAAGAGTCTGAAAAGGGAAATCAATAATTGTAATGAGTGGCAAAAATTTAGCAAGTGGAATATAATTTGAGAAACTATGATATTGTCTGGTGGAAAGAACAAAAGAGCAGGATATTATTTAAATGGAGAGGCACTGCAGAATCTTTCAGGTCACTGGAAATGTATTTGAGGAAGTTAGCATATCTCTCATAGTATTTCATTACGTGGGGATGAAGTGAAAAGTAGGTTGCTTTTCTGGAACCAACAAGAAATTGGTGAGACCATACTTAAGTGTATTCTGCAGTTTTGGTCTCCTTTTTAAAGCAGTAATACACTACAATGGAGCAGATCAATAGAAGTTCCAGTGCCGATTTCTGGGATGAAGAGATCTGACAGGAAAAGACTGAGCAGGTTGGCCTTTTATTACTGTAGTTGAGAAGAATAAGAGGTGAGTTTTTGAAAGAAAAGCTGATTTGGGGTTTAACAGTGGAGATGCTGAGGGAACATTTCCCAGGGTGGGGAAACCAGAACCAGAGACTATGCTGAAAAAGGGGTGCTCTAATTAAAAGTGGAGGTAAAGAGAATGTCTTCAGAGGGTTGTGAACTCTTTAGAATTCTCACCAACCCCAACTCCACCCCACACATCAAGCGTAGAGCAATTTGAGTCAATTATTATATTCAAGACTGAGCTAGACAAATTTTTGATTGACAAGAGTGTTAAGGATAATGTGGACAAGCACAAAAGTGGAGTTAAAGCATAATCAGATGTGATCTTATTCAATGCCGTAGCAGGCTGAGTGTTCTGAATGGCATACTCCTGCTCCTATTAGCGTAATCTCTATCATATACTTGCCAACAAAAATGGAGAATTACCATGACTTGCAGTGCAAGTACGTATGAGGTACAGAAAATAGTTTTAGAACATGCAAAATGTGTAAAATCTACATCAAGGTATTCAACTCCATATTATGAAATAGATTTAGATAACATACCTTGTCGGGGACTTTTTGATCAATTTAAAAGGCAAATAAATGACAATAACGTATCCTCAGGGTAATAATGAAATTACATAAGCTTTCCACTGAAGTCCACATGAAAAATTAGATTATATATTAAGATTTTTTGACCAAGTGAGACACAAATACAAGAAAATACAAGTAAAACTGGATATGAAATTCTACTGCACTTAAACATCTTCAATTCAGTTTATTTTAAAAATCCCAAGGTCAGTCACATACTGTATTTTTGTTTCAAACTCATCTTTCACATGGTGAGCTCCAGAATCGAGTAGTGGGGTCTGAGTGAGAGAACGAATCATGTGTTTGTTCCTCCATGTCTGAAAGCTATCAGCACAAGATGAACACTGGCCTAGGTAAGGAAATTAGCCATCTAGCTCCTGGAGGAAGAGAATGTGTTATACAAACTGAAAATGAAGTTCAATTAAAACTACCCGCCAAGAGGTATCAAAACATCAAGTCTGACAAGCAGAAAATGAAAATCCAATACCAAGTCTTAAACAAGACTGCAATACCAATACATCTGATTTTATTCTTTAATGTTACTATTCAACTGGGCAGTTCAATGAATGCATGGATAATGACTTTATGTGGACATATTATTAACAGTTGAAAGGTTTTAATGGAGACATGTGCTTCAAGTCAATAGAATAACCATCAAGACCCAGGGTCAAAATTGATATCACACAGACAACTGAAATGTTATCCAGGAAAAATGCCAAGTGGAAATATAAACTTTCCTATAAGGACAGATCACCTTTTGCTTAAAAGCAAAAAGGGATGGGCGCTGGAAATCTGAAAGGAACACAGAATGCTGGAGAAACTCAGCATTTTGGAGAATCTGTGGAGAAAAAAAAAGTTAATGTTTTGAGTCCAGTATGACTCATCTCAAAACTGTTTTTGTGCAGTGTCATATCAGACTCAAAATGTCAACTTACCCACTTACAAGTAAAGGGCTGGTTGGTGCATACTAATAGCATTCCACTCCCATGCACTTCTTGGATTATGGTTATAAAAATGAAATTGCACCATTATAAAATGTATTCCTGCTTCTAGTATCCAGATAGATATTCCAATCTCCACAGGTTTAAATGCCAGCCTATGTTCACATTTGAACATATCATTTAATGCACCACTCTTCCAATTTGATGTCCCTTCTTTCACTTGAACATGAACTGCATTGCAGAGTAGCTTTTGGTAGTTTTTACTAATATTGCTCTCAAGTGTTTTCTAGTACATGAAATTCATTACACTGTTATGCCACATAGTGAAAATCTGCTTCTGAATACATGTCCAACAAAAGAAAATTGTTCAACTAGAAAGGGTTAAAAGATTAAATAAAGCAGAAAAATCGTAGAAGAAAAACTGAATATTTCTATGGACAATTAAAAACTGACATTCTACTGTTCCAAATGCTACATCTTATTGATATTAATTTCTATTTAATCTGGGTGATTTGAATGTCTGACTGGCTCATTGGGATTTTATTTGCAAAAGAGTAATAATTCTGAGAATCTACTAGGCTGTGATATTAAGATTCTACAAATCATTTCAACATGAAGCTTGCGAGAAATCCAGTGATTAAATAGTCAACAATTCACATCACAAAAAATGATGCAAAAATCTCAGTTTTAAACTCCCTTATTAGCATTTCAAGGTGTTGATTTTAGACAACGTAGTTTTTTTTCCAAAAGTTCACTGGCATATTATTTTTGTAAATGAAAAATTTACAGGTTGGACCTTGGCATCGCAATTTCATGTTGACTGCTGCTTACTAGATCTTTGTGAAGATAATGATCTAAATTAACCCCGATAATAAATCCAAATTCCATAAGGATAAATATAATGGCTTTTCCCTTACAAGTTCTGGACATGACAGCAGTCCAAACTTAGAAGGTAAAAGCATTCTCTGAAGAGTTGTTTCTATAAAGAGTTTGCATACACCAACAATCCAACTCCAAGTCAATTGGATACTCAATGCGACAGACTACTGACTCAGAAGTATAATTCTAAATTTACAACATCACAGTTACCAAGCAGAGACCAGTCCATGTGGAACAAATATTCATGTTTTGAAGTGTTCACAATAGAAGTAATTAAATTGTCAATTCTTTTCTTGCAGTGCCTTCCAGAATTCATTCATTCATTTAAACAAGCATTTGATTCTGCCTGACTGGCAGACAGAAGCAAGTAACCAACCAGATTCCAGGATTTTTGGGAATAACCATTGGTAGTTAGTGGGTGATTGGGAATCTTTTGCAGTGGAAGGACAGACCAAGGTTTCTTTGTTTCTGCAATCGTGGAAGGCCAGTTCTGGGGATTCTGCCAGAGATGGACAAGGTGGGACAGAGGATGCAGATGTTTTTATCTTTCGGATTCTCTGAGATTTGAGACTGGGGGGGTTGGGGTGCAGAGCTGAAAAACACAAAAACTTCACACAGTGCATTATAAGAGCTTAACCACTCTTCGATGAGGGATTGAAATAGAAGGACTTTTCTTTCAAACTGGGCCTCTGTGGGTTGCTGGCTGTTCCTACTATGTATCTTCCACTAACAGCCTCTGCTTGAATTAATTCCTATGATACCATCAAGTTAGGTAGGCATCTGTCTGCTGTTAGGGCAGCCTCAGTCAAGGCCTAAATCATCCCTTAAAGTATTATAGTGGCCAGGCATGGAGGCAGGAATGTTCATTAGGTTGTTGATCCTTCATTTGGACCCCTCTATTCCAGGGTAGATGGAATTAACACAAACCTGAGGGCCAGTAAGGACACTGATTAATTTTCCAGAATTAACAGAACATGCATCAAGCAGATTTCAGTTAAAAAGGGAGTTAAATATCTCTCACCACGAGTGACTTAAAAATTAAGCAGTTCATGCATGGACCTATAACTGCACATTTTTAATCCAGCAATTTAATTCCTTCTCCTACAGGATAAACTTACAATTATAACAATTTTAAAAAGATGTATGGATACAAAATGTAAACTCCCCAAATGGAACTGAACAGGAATTCAAAGTACAAATTGTACACAGTTAATCAGCACAGCACAATATGGAGTTTTACTCCTAACTTTAAGCATTTTAATAAACAATTCATTAGAGATATAATGCAAACTTTTATGTCAAATTTCTGTACAAAGTTCAAATATATTTTAGTAAATTTACTGCACAGATAGACATACAAACGAATAACAGTATATACAATTCTCTACAATTTATCTAAATTTGAAGACTTGAAAAATAAATATTAATTACATGGTAATGACAAATGGTTATAACATACTCACTTTAGGGATGCCCTCTGAACTAAAAATAAAGTGAATTTTACCAACATCTCTGGAATTTATCAGTCATCGAGCTACTGTGAAACTGAACTGACAGTTTATCAGCAGGAACTGCTCCGATATAAAAATATTATTACACTGATCCAACACTCAAATTGTTTGAAATGATTGCAAAATTTATGATTGATTAAAATGTTTTGACAGTATTGATTTTGATGTTGCTGAAAAGAGATGTGTAGATTAAAGTTTTTCATCTTGTGCTATAAAGACAAAAAGGCAAGAGAATGTAAAATTTCAAACCATTATAACAATTTATCCTACAGGAAAAAAAAAGTGCTACTTGGCTGAGAAATTGATTTGCTTAGACATTGCCATAGAGAAAGCAATAGGGTTCTATAAGCTTCCAGCTAAATCAAATCAGAAACAAGGCTTGGACATGTCACATTTATTTGCAAAGAATGATCAAAGAACAAAAGAGGCATATCAAAATGGTTTTCGACTGACATATGCCTCCACCGCCATTCCCTCACCCACACGACGCCTGGGGGAAGAACGGCTCATCTTCCACCTCGGAACACTTCCACCCCAGGGCTTCAATGTGGACTTCATCAGTTTCCTCATTTCCCCTCCCCCCACCTTACCCCAGTTCCAACCTTCTAGCTCAGCACCAGCCTCATGGCCGGTCCTACCTGCCAATCTTCCTTCCCACCTATCTGCTCCACCCTCCTCTCTGACCTATCACCTTCATCCCCATGTCCATCCATCTATTGTACTCTTTGCTACATTCTCCCCTGCCTCTTCCCCCCCCCTCCCAATTATCTCTCCACCCTGAAAGCTCCCTGCCTTCAGTCCTGATGAAGAGCTTTTGCCCAAAATTTTCGTGCTCCTCAGATGCTGCCCGACAGGCTGTGCTTTTCCAGCACCACTCTAATCGAGATGCTGATTTCCAGCATCTGCAGTCCTCACTCTTGCCTATATGTTTGCAAAGTCAAACCAAAATGTCAACTGGGTGTAGGTTTGCTCACTGAGCCAAAAGGTTCATTTCTAGACGTTTCAATACCTTACTAGGTAACGGCTTCAGTGGACCACGTGTGAAGCAATGTTGAAAATTCCTGCTTTCTATTTATATGTCTGGGTTTCTTTGGGTTGGTGATGTCATTGCCTGTGATGATGCTATTTCCTGTAGTGAAGTCACTTCCTTCCTTTTCTCAGGGGGTGGTAGATGGGGTCTAACTCGATATGTTTGTTGATAGAGTTCTGGTTGGAATGCCACGACACCCTCTCTCACTAGTTTCCTCACATATGGACGAGGACGGACACCACTTTGACTGAGACAATACATCCGTCCTAGGACAATCCAAACAAAGACACGCACGAGAATTCCTAGGAGCATGGCACTCCAACTGGAACTCTATCAACAAACATATTGGGTTAGACCCCATCTACCACCCCCTGAGAAAAATAACAGGAAGTGACTTCACCACAGGAAATGACATCACCAACCCAAAGAAACCCAAACATATAAATAGAAAGCAGGAATTTTCAGCATTGCTTCACATGAGGTCCACTGAAGACGTTACCTAGTATGATAACAAAATGTCTGGAAATGAACCTTTCAGCTCAGCGAGCAACCCTACACCCAAAACCTCAACCTAAGCTACAAATCTTCTCAAAACTCGCCAAAATGTCAACTGTTAGATGTGATTCTGCGCTTAGGCAGCATTTACTCAATAAGCAATTGCCATAACAGCTATTTAAACAAACTTAAGATAATCTGTCGAACTCAACACAGCTCATTCACAAGGAGTCCAAAAACTAAAGAGGGATTTCTTCATTCAGATGGTGAAGAATCTGTGGAATTCTTTACTTCAGAGTTGTAGAAGCTCAATAATAAAGTATGTTCAAGCCTGAAAATGATAGATTTCTGGATATAAGGGAAAGTGAAGACTGCAGATGCTGGAGTATCAGAGTCGAGAGTGTAGTGCTGGAAAAACACAGCAGGTCAGGCAGCATCTGAGGAGGAGAAGAGTTTCGAGCATAAGCCCTCCTTCTTGATGAAGGGAACATGCTGAAAACATCAATTCTCCTGCTCCTCGGATGCTGCCTGACCTGCTGTGTTTTTCCAGTACCACACTCTAGACTCTTATTTCTGGATATGACAGACAAAGACATTTGGGGACAATAGAGGATAATGGTGTAGAAGTTGATAATCAGCAATGACCTGTTTGAGCAGTGAAGAAGGCTTGAGAACCCAATGTTTCTGTACATCCCCATTGCAATGCTTCAGGTATTAGGTTCCCTTTGTGCACTGGAAATAGTCTCACTAACTTGACTGAGTTTTTTTGAATAAATTACAAAGAAGAAGATTGATGAAAGCAGAATGGTGAACATTGTCTACGTGGACTCCAGCAAGGCAAATGACAAGATTCCAAATGGTAGACTGGCTAGATTATGTGGAATTCAGGGGGAGCTAGCCAAATGAATATAAAATTGGCTTGAAGGGAGGACTCAGTTGTTTTTCAGGTTGCAACCAAGGTGTACCGCAAGGATTGCTGCTATATCCATGGCTTTTCATCATTTATATAAATGATTTGGATGTGAATTTAGGAGTTACGGTTAGTAAGTTTGCAGATGACACCATTGGTAGTGTAGTGGATAGTGAACAACATTACCTCAAGATACAATGTGACTTTGAGCAGATGGACCAATGGGCTCAGGAGTGGAAGATGGATTTCAAATTCGATAAATGCGAGGTGTTGCATTTTTGGAAGGCAAGTCAGGGCAGGATTTATACACTTAATGGTACGGCACTGGGGAACGTCACTTATCAAACAGACCTAAGGGTGCAGATGCAAAGCTTCTTATAAGTGGAATCACAGATAGACAGGGTGGCAAAGATGGTGTTTGGCATGCTTGACTTCATTGGTCTGTGCACTGAATCTAGGAGTTAATTTCATGTTGCAGCTGTACAACATATTGGTGAGAAAACTTCTAGAATACTGTATTAAATTCTGGTCACCCTTCCAGAGGAAAGTGCTATTAAACTTGAAAGGGTTTAAAGATGATTTACAAGGATATTGTCAGGCTTGGAGGGTTTGAGCTATAGGGAGAGGCTGAACAGGCTGGGACTTTTCTCCTGGAATATCTGAGGCTGAAGGGTGACCCTATAGAGGTTTATAAAATAATGAGGTGCATGGATAGGGTGAATAGGCAAGGTCTTTTTCCCACAGTAGGAGAGTCCAGAACTAGGTCTAAGAACTTAGACATAGGTCTAAGATGAGAAGAGAAAGATTTAAAAGGGATCTGAAGGACAAGTTTTTCTACACAGAGAGTGGCGCACATACGGAATGAGCCACCAGAGGAAGTGGTGGAGGAGGGTACAAATATTACATTTAAAAGGATGGGGACATGAATAGGAAAGGTTTAAAGGGAGATGGGCCAAATGCTGGCAATTAGGACCAGATCAGTTGAACTGAAAGGTCTATTTCTGTCCTGTATAACTCTATGGCTCTATTTGCCAACCAATCAGAAACATTTTCTCCTGTAAAGTGTTGTAATAGTTTGAAATTCATTTTTTTTTCATTTGTCCTAGAGTTCAAAACAAAAAAAAAACTGTAGCAATAGGTCTCTCGTTTTAGCAACGGTAAGCACTTAAGAGTGGCTTGGATTAATCAAGAAGAGTATACATAATCTTCCCTTAACAAAACTATGCCTGAACAACATGTTTGAAGTTTTTAAAGAAAGTAACCAGATGTGTAATTGATGGCAATGTATGCAACATAGTGTACTTGCACCTCAGCATGGCTTTTGTTAGGTCCCAAATGGGAAACTGATAACAAAGGTTAATGTCCATGGAATCCAAAGGAATTTAGAAAATTGGATCTAGAACTGGCTGAGTGGCATGAAGCAGATGGTGATGGTCAAAGTGTTTTTGTGACTGGAAACCTGGTGGGTTCCCCAGGTGCGAGTGTGGTGGCAATTGCTGTTTGTAGTATATATAAATGATTTAGACTTGAATCTATAAAAGGGTTGATCAGGAAGTTTGAGGATGATACTAAAATTGATAGGGTGATAAACAGTGAGAAGGATAGCCTTAGAACGCTGGAGAATACAGACAAGCTGGTCAGGTGGGATGATCAGTGACAAATGGAATTCAGTCTGGATAAAAGTGAGATGATGCTCTTGGGCAAGATAAACAAGGGAGATAAGAATAAGAAGTGGTGAAGGGTAAGAGCCAGGAAAGCACTGAGGGATCTTGGAATGCATGTCTACAGGTCCCTTAATGAAGTGGAACAGGTAGATCAAGTAGGTAAGAACACATATGGGACACTTGCCTTTGTCAGCAAAGCCATACAGCTTAAGAGCAAGAAGGTGATACTAGGACTGTATAAAATGTTGTTAGGCCACAGCTGGAGTGTGAGCGTAGTTCTAGGATCCACAGTATAAGAGGATGAGATTGCACAGGAGGGGGTGCAGGGCTGAGAAGTTTTAATTATAAAGAGAAATTAGACAGACCAGGGTTGACTTCTTTAGATCAAGAAGGCTGGGAAGGGTCTTGATTGATACGTATACAATTGTGGTGGCATAGACAGGGTCAACAGGGGGAATAAAAACTTGGAGGGGTCAATAACCAGGGTATATAGATTTAAAGTAAAGGGCAGATGGTTTAGAAGGGATGCTTGGAAATATTTTTTAACCCAGAGGGTGCTGGGAATCTGAAACTTACTGCCTATAGGGTGGTAGGGGCCTCATAATAGAAACAGTATTTTGATGTTCAATTGTAATGCCAAAGCATTCAAGGCTATGGGCCAAGTGCTGAAAAAATGGGTTTAGAATGGTTAGCTGGTTATTTTTGACTGGCCAATTAATTTGTATACAGTAAAGAGTCAGAGGTAAGGTTTTTGCAAGGTAAAGTTGGTTAATGAATAAACATGATACCAGGAGAATGCTACTGACATTCATTATGGATAGTATTACTCTACATTTACATTCACTTGAAGATGAGGCCTGGCTTTATTGTCTCAGTCGAGAGTCAGTATCTCTGCTATTCCACAACTCAAAGTGTCTGCCTAGGTTTTGTGCCCAACTAAGTATCTAATGTGCTTTTATTGCTTGAATCCATGGTCTACTGACTCAGAGGCATGTGCTCCGAGTCAGTCATGACAGAGTTCAGAACATGAGCGGGCAGGAAAACAACTTATACACAGAGATAAAAATCACACAACACCAGGTTATAGTCCAACAGGTTTAATTGGAAGCACACTAGTTTTCGGAGCAACGCTCCTTCATCAGGTGGTTGTCATCTGATTGATCAGGTGATCAGATGAAGGAGCGTCGCTCCGAAAGCTAGTGTGCTTCCAATTAAACCTGTTGGACTATAACCTGGTGTTGTGTGATTTTTAACTTTGTACACCCCAGTCCAACCCTGGCATCTCCAAATCATATACAAGTTGTATTATGTGCACCATAAATATAACTTCAAAAAAAGTCACAGATTCACTTTACTTAAGAACTGTTAGTTTTAGACTTAGACTGAGAAATACTCCAAATATCATGAGAAGTTAAAGGTCCTACCAATGTTCATTTAACAATGCAGTATGAAATTAATTCATGTAGAAGATTAGCATGCTCTTTCTTTATACATCCTTTGGGAAAGTCCACAGAACTTAATTTGTCACAACCTTTCCATGAAGTTCAAGACAGAGATTGATAGATTTCTAGTCACTAGTGACACCATGGTTTTAGCTCAATCTCCAGAAATTTACTTTAGTCAGTAGGAACTAACTGTGGAAACAATTAGCAAGCAGATTAATTTCTCCTTGGTGCCAGCATGGTAGATAGGCAGAGCTCATCCACTCCAGGTTAGCAGCATCCTTATTTCTATGTACTTTTTGTTGTCATTTTATTTTCTTTCTTCATCATAAATGTCCCAGCGATGTCAGTGGGATTTGGCTGCTGCATTAGCAGTGTGGAATGGGGCTCCTGGCAGCTGTCGGCCCAGAGTGAGAGACTCCTGGCAATGATACGCCTGGATCTTGGACTCTTGGCGGCAGCGGTGCTGGGAGTCTGGACTCTTGGTGGAGTGGTACACTCGGAACCTGGGCTCCTGGTGGTGGTGAAAGGCCTGCAGCTTAGACTCGTTGTGGAGTGTCAGATAGCAGCAGAGCCAGGGTCTCTTGGGCATTGGCGTCATCATTGCTATTCTCGGAGCACAATTCTGTGGACTGGAACAGCTTCCAGAAACATTGCAGAAGCCCTGGAGCCATGCTTAAGACCCAATTTGAACAGAATATTAATTCTTATTTCTTTTTATAGCTCAAAATGGTGCTGGATTGTGGTGACAAAAACCATTACTGTATCTTCAAGATACACATGACAATAAAATTATTCTTCATTACATGAGCTATAATTTAACAATTCATCAAGCTAGGAGATGCAACATGTCCAACTGCTTTCATATAACAGAGTACTCCAACTGCTGCACTTACATGGTCACTTGATGTTCATAGACACCGCACACACAGTACGAACATACTTGCAATGGGCCATTCAAATGGAAAAAACATTCAATGTTCCAACTAATAACTAAACTCTGAATTTCCTATGAAGACTTTTCAATGAACTATATTTCATAATTTACAGCATAATTAATTCCACAACTCTTTCAGAAAATCTGGATCATCTTGATATTCTACCACAGAAGAGAAACATGTTTTCTCCTCTTGACTTCCTCCAAAGACCTATAAATATTCTCATCTGGAAAGTAAGGACCATGCTTAACTGCTGAACAGAAGTAAATACACTAAATAAATAAGCTCTGTAATAAAAGTATCTGTCTGATCTTTCAGCACACCATTTGTTACTGTATATTTCAAATAAATCATTAATAAGTCATTAGCTGACTTCTTTTTAAAACATTATTCAAACAAGTAGTAATAAACTTGTGGGGAAATAAACATGGCCAGATTACTGGAATCTCCTTTACAATTCATTTTTACGTACCTTTATATTCTGCTCATATTTTGTCATAAAAATCCATGTACAAAACTACAAATATTTCATACTTCAAATAGAAAAGGGTACTGAATAAAATAATCTTTTCAATGTTATGTTGCCTTGGACATAATACAAGCTGAGAATAAGTGAAGAGTATTAAAAATATAAAAAAAGTCTACCAAAACAGTTATCTGTTTTTCAGTGTAATCTGCATATTTGAACATTATAAAAAGTGTCATTGTAAGATAGTTCATGAAACAGTTCCTGAAGCACCACTTGTGCTATCTGTTATTCATAACACTGACAGAAGATCTAGAATCAATAGGTCCTTCCCACCTCTGGCTGCAATGTGGAAGCAGATCTAGCAAAACTTTATTGTTGCGAGAAGGCTCCACTGCATTCAACACAATTTCTGAAGAAATAGGATATTCAAAGCGCTCCATCATTTGAATTATCTTCTCACGTGGAACTCGATGCTTGTTCCTCCTAAAAGAGAGAGGAAAATTTATCACAAAACATTTAGAAAACATCATTGAAAACCATTTAAACAAGACTTAACTCCATTTAAACTTATTATTGAAGATATAACAGTGCTAATGATTCATTCATATACTTACCAGCCTGCCGTTCTATGCAGCTTGCCTAAGGAAAGATATACAAAGAGTACTGCAGAGGTTCAGCAGATTGATTTCTGAGATTGTGGGACTGTCCTCGGAGAATAGATTGAGGACACTGGGCTTTTGTATCCCCTGGAATTGGAAGAATAAGAGTTGATCTCACAGAAATCTACAAAATTCTTACCAAGATAGAGAGAATGGGGTTTGAGTCGAATAGAGTCTCTGAATAAAAGACAAGCCATTTAGAACTGAGATGTGGAGGAACTCCTGCACAAATGTTAATGAATCTTTGGAATTCTCAAACTCATACGGGCTATGGAAGCTGAATCATGAAGTTTAAGACAGCGATTGATAGATTTCTAATGACATCAAGCGATCTGGGATAGTGTGAGAATATGGCATTGGAGGTAGATGATCCAGAATAACAGAGAACGCTGGAGTTTCTGGTCCTATTTGTATGTTCCTATGACCCTATTTAATTCATGAACAATACTCTTCTTACATTCAAATGATGCCATACAGTGCCTATATGTTGAAATTAAACTACAATACAAAAATATTGGACTTGTTCTTCCCCATGCATTTAGTTTTCTCACCAGATTCTGATTCCCCTTTTCTTATCTTGTTTTCAATTCTGAATGAATGGGCAAGCAACTTAGAACATTCGTAGAGGTACAAGAACAGACCAGGTAGCTAGTTCTCTAGTAATAGGTCTACCCATCTCTTGATCTCTGTAATTACCCTTGATAACCTAAAAGATATTTGAGGGAAAGCCGAGAGACAACAACACAAAATTGTTTAAGGCGATGTTAAGCAGATATGCTTTAAGGCATTTGAAATGAAATGGATAGCCAAGCAGAAAAACTTTAGCAATGTGTTTCAATGTTCCGGTGCATTACAAAAGTTTAGTGAAACAAACTATGCATTAAGGTGAACAAGGATGAGAACACTCAAGTAGATGCACTCAAAGTTGATCAATCAATAGAGATCAGTGAGAACAGTGTTATGTAAGTTGTGACACTGTACAGGATAACAATCTCATGATTCTGAAGTTGTTGAAATTTGTGAGAATAAACTTCAGAGGTTGTCAATTAGGGTACCGAACAAATAAAACCTCAAATAACACAGCACACAGATTAAACCTCAAGGTACTGAGCATTTGAAGGGACATGGAGTTGTAGGAACATAGGTCTGTAGAACTAGGTGATTTTGGTGGCAGATTTAGAACATCTATTAAGATAAAAGGAGAACTGTAGGAATTGAAGGCAGCTATTCAGCTCTGAATCTACTCCACAATTCCTTTATCAATAGTGGTTCCATCTTTTTAATTTCAACTCCCTCCTTAACTCATATCCAATAATTCCAAGTAATAACTAAGTCACAGAAGACTTGCACTCATAAAATGAACATTAGGGAAGAGGAATGTGCTTAATAAGCCATGTGCATAATATGAAATAAGGGCCTCAAGTTGGGAAGAAAACTCTGACTTGGGTTGCAGTCAGTGCAACATCAAAGCTGCACAGGTTGGCAGAAAAGAAGTGAAACTGTATATCTTCTGCATACACCGGCAAGATATCCCTTTCATTACATGAACAGTCAAGGAAAAGTACATTGACAAGAAAAGAGAGACAAAAGAGAAAGCCGAAACAATTGTGCAAGGACATTATTGTGTTGAAAGACGCAAATGGAAGTGATTTAACGATTAAGCTAGGGGACAGGATTGGAACCATGAACTGCACAATGATCAACAGATAGGCTCTCATCCAAACATAAGCACTGCTGGAAATAGTCAGGTTGGCAATATCTGTGGAAAGAGAAACAGCATCAACATTGCAATCTTTTGACTTTTCATTAGACCATTATTGTCTAGTTCTGAAGAATCATACCAAACTTGAAACATTAACTCTGTTTCTCTCTCTACACACAGTACAAGACCTGCTAAGTTTCTGCACCAATCTGTTTGTTGTTAATGGGTTTACATTGAGCTTCATTGTTAAAGTGTAGCAAACTGATGACCAAGATCAGAGAGATTTGGAGCTGAAAATTAAAGTAAAAAGTGACTGGAAGCTTGGATGTCATAGGTATGAACTGAAACTTGGTACCCTGCAAAATGGTCACCCAATTTGTATTGAGTATCCTCCAAAGTATAGAACATTTTGTAAGCAAATGCTTATACTAAATTGAAGTTGTCCCAGTGAAGTGCTGAAAGCAATGTGTGAAGCTTTGGATGATGTAAAAGAGAAGCTAAAAGCACAAGTGTTACATCCTCTGATCATGCATGGGAATGTGCCTTGAAAAAGGCAAATTATTATGATGGAGGAGTAAGCCAGTGTGTTATGGAAGAAATGGTCTTCCAAAATGCTGAAAGAAGTTGAAAGGTACACAAGAACAGAGTAGCCTTGAAATGCATGTTTACAGATCCCTAAAGAAAGCAGACAGATAATGGTGGCTTGCTGCAGGCAAGACCTGTTTGTATACATGTATGTTTAAGTGGAATCTTTAGCCCTCTAAGTGAGAAGATGAGTGTTTGCAGTTTAATGCATTAAACAAAGGTAGGAAAACCCTGTGCTGTTGCTTCATGACTAGGGTCCAAGTAAACAGAGAGTGGGAAAAAATCCAGAATGAATGTGTGAGGTATGCTAGAAACTACTGAAAATTGAGTTCAGAGAACTTTTATTTCCCCTGAGGTCAAAACATTAATGAGTTAACAGTGCAGTTTGATGACGTGCCCATGTATCCTGCTGTTATTGTCATTCTAGATGGAAGAGTCATTGATTTGAAATACTTTTATAGCCCCAGAAAAGAAAGACTTTGATTGCTGGACAAATTTTGTAAAGAATCATCATTTTTCAGATTCCAAATGTAGATAAATAAAACATATGTTTGACATACCAACTTTCTACAACTTCCTTGAAACAAGTTTTCTTGTGAAATCTAAATCCAAAAAAAAGTTTTAATTTAAATTGCCAGGTGATTTTTAGATGATTTGGGGGAAAAAAAACTGAAACAAAGAATACCTGAAAATAATTGAACCAAGGATCCAAATCAGTCATGCCATTCTCACACACAAGCATGCCAATAGTAGCATCATATTAAATGCAGACATCAACTAAGTATAAAAACAAATGGACATGACAAACAAAAATTCCAAGCCCAGGTTTCAGAGTAGATAATTAGATGATTAAGTATAAGAGATTGCCAGAAGGCAATCGAACTTTATTAGCCAGGCTACAAACTCAAATTGAGACATGATTTGGAGGTGCCGGTGTTGGACTGGGGTGGACAAAGTTAAAAATCACAACACCAGGTTATAGTTCAACAGGTTTAAGTGAAAGCACTAGCTTTCGGTGCGCTGCTCCTTCATCAGGTAGTTGTGGAGTATACGATTGTAAGACAGAATTTATAGCAAAGATTGACAGTGTGATGGAACTGAAATTATACATTGAAAAATACCTTGAATAATTTCAGTTACATCACACTGTCAATTTTTGCTATAAATTCTGTCTTACAATCGTATACTCCACAACTACCTGATGAAGGAGCAGCGCACCAAAAGCTTGTACTGCCAATTAAACCTGTTGGACTATAACCTGGTGTTGTCTGATTTTTAAAGTTGAGACACAAATTAGTTGCGGCTTACACCAAGATAATGCTAAGGTTAGCTGTTAAAAGGGAATGCATAAAATGAAAGATCTCAAATATAAAACATTTTTTTTTAAAAAGAGGATTTCTGTTTCCATAGATAGCTGTATAAATTTGCTTAATATGAATTTATCTAACACAGTCACTATAATGAAAAAAATCCATGCCAGTCATCTCTTTTGTTTGCATTTTCACAACGGGGTTTTTCTCTCTCTCTGTGACGGGAAACCAAAAACTTCATGAAATTTCCCCCAAATTCTAAAAGCATTAATTCAGTGCACTTCAACATAATTTGAGACAACTGTTTATGAGCAAGACATGCAACAAGGTACTGCATTAAACAAGTCCTGAGATTAACAATCTAAACAAGTCAATTCTCAGTAAAACAAAACTAAAATAATTTTCCTGTGGACGTCTCATCATTTATTTAAAAATCTCTCTTATTATCATAAAACAAGTGATTTTCAGTTGAAACCTCAAATTAAAAACTCAAGTACTGCAACAGTTTTGAGTAGCACTATCACAATAATACATGCAGAAAAGTTCTCCACAATGCATATGCTGGGAATTACAGGTATACATGTTAACTCTGTTCATTTGACATAATAATAGCTGCAGAAAAACAGACTTCAACTTCAGACTGAAAACAATAGTAGCATCATATAGTAGTTAAGAATGCTAAATAAATAATTCAATTAATAATCTAAATTAATAAACTACAAATTAATTTGCTCTGCATTGAGTTTTATTATTGATTTTTTTATTCCATTATATTTAGAACTTTCCTTTTGACACTCGAGTAAATGGTTACTCCAGCTGAAAACAAATGCATTTTTGAACAACTCCATGTTTAACAAGTCCTTCAAAGGAAAGTATGAAAACAGACCCACCTGATGTTGCCCAAAAGTGTAAAAGATACTTTGCTGTAGTATTAATAACATTCAAATAGAATCTTTGGATGTTAAAACCAATCTTGAAACATGATTGCCAACATCAAACTCAGCATTTACTAAGGAATTGTAGGGTTAAAGGAATCAAAGGATGTGGGGAGCAAGAAGGAAAAAGGCACTAAGTTAGATGATCAGTCCTGATCATACTCAATGCAGAAGCAGGCTCAACGAGTTAAATGGCCTATTCCTGTTTCTACTCTCTTTATTTCTATGTTTTGTCCAACTCTTGTTGTTCTTTGAAAAGTAGTGAGCAGGGTTCTTGAACAAATGTGGTTCATGTGATGAAAATATTCGCTATTAAACTTATGGTGAAGACATGCTGTCAGTGAAAGAACGATCAACAAAACATGCCCAATGAATAGTTTTTCATCAATGTCCGACGATGCAAAAATTAGAGACTTTGTTGCCATTTTACATAATGGTTGTCAGAAACTAATTTCTCCGAAAACATCACTTTCTGGCATTTATGTGGCATGAATGTTAATTTCCATTTGAGAGTTTAAGGTTGGGTCTTATCCAAGTTTTTCTGCATTTTGGCATCTGCTTCAGTAACCAAGGAATCACAACTAGAGGTGGAATGTCCAGGTGTCATGGTGCAAATTATATCAAACAAGCAGTGGAAAACATAAAATCAATTACTTATATCTTAAAATTAAACAATTGATGGCGAACTACCACAACTATTTTGCTTTGCAATAGATGTCTCTCAGCTTTTGGAAAACTTTCCAAAATGATCATCCCACAACACCTAACCTATCCTGCACCAATTCCCATAGACCTCAATTCTGTGAGGATTTCTTGGGCCCATATTCAGTCTCAAGTTGCTTTGACTTAAAGGGCAGTAGATTTCATCTAATCTCTACTTCATGTTTCAAATATGGTTTGGAAAAGCTGTACACTGATTATTGATGATTTCATACCTCCTGCTCACAGAATTGATGATTCCTTATATTGCTTTGCTGGTGACTTCGAAATGACTGTCAGACAATGGATAGAGCAGTTGCATTTGTCCTGTATTTGTCCTAATTTTCTACAAGGTTGGGTAGACATGTATGTGTCCTAACCAGACTGGAATTCATTAGATGAGGACTTTGGAATTAGAACATTCACTGAATTGTCTGATAACTAGTTATTTCAGGTTTTTCAAATTTAACTTGACAAACTGTCATGATGGATTATGAATTTTCATTATCTGCATAATTAGTGCAGTAACTTAAGCACTGTGCTACAGTACCCATAAGGAGTGACTAGGTAAAAAAAGAAAATTAACAAACACAATTTTGAAAATAATGTTTTGATGACCTTTTGAAACAAATTCCAAATTTACCCATCACCGTGCAGTGAACAGAATTAAGTAGTTATAAAAGGAATTCCATTTCAGAAAAAAAAATCTTCTTGTTTGAGTGCATATTTCGAGTGCATAATCCTCTAAAACTATTTGTCCACAAGTGATATTTTCAATATATTACTCTACTAGTACCCTTTGTGTGCAGGTAATAGCTTTACAGATCTGTTTATGTTCTTTAGATATTGAAGTAACTTATACACCGACTGCATCAAACAGCAAGAATCAGAGACCAAATAGCCACTCACTTCCAAAGAAAGAAAGAAGGCATGAGCTTCAATAATAATAAAAATTAACATATCTTTAACATGACTGGTACAAATTAAAAACTTTCTGAAGTAACTTGCTTACCTAATTGCCTAATGTCCATGTCAATGGAAAATGGAATATGCTTGGTTAAAATAAAACATTGCCTGTATGCAATCAATTCAACAGTTTGGAACAAACACTTCTTCATAAATGGCTTATGGAAATATCTTTTGAAGCCATATCAGAATTTTTTTTAGTCTAAAGGAGCAATTCCAAGTTTCAGAAGAGAAAAATAAAACTTACTTTTCTAGCTCCACAACATTAAACTTCCACCAGGTTTCTGGCTCTCGAAAACTCAAGCTGTAACACCGTTCCACAGCCTGTGCAGGATAACAGCCATCAGCATTATGATTAAGAATTTCAGAGGTCAATAATTGCGTGCTAAACAATTTCACACATAAAAATATTACACACACAATATTTTCAATGAAAACTGCATGGAATGTAGAATTGAAAGTTTCAGGAATATGTCTTAATTTGCAATTTAATGTCAGAGAGTTTAAACATACAAACCTTATTCAAGTTACTTTATTGAAATGAATGCAAATCATTTCAACAAATTCTAACTGATGTAAGCGAATGAAGAAAATTTGTAACTAACTCAGCACTTTTAACAATATAAAGTACATATAGTGTTACGACTCTGGGAAATCAAGTGCTGGAAGGCAAGCCTTGCTACTTCCAGAGTTGTCAAAAATTTGAAGATTTTAAAAGTCACAAGATTCCCCAATTTATCCGATTTTCAAAACCAGATTAATAGAAAAGTCAGACAAGTATGAGCGGCAGCTGGAATAAAACACAGTAGAACAGGTGAATGGCATTGGGGCTTCCTGTTTCAAAGCCTGATTAATGAGACCCCAATCAGACTCAGTCTGAGCAGCAGTGGGAGCAGAGTACTGAACAGCAAACCTTTAAATGAACCTGGAGGTGAAGCTTTGAAGTAATGACAAATTTTGAAAAGTGATGCGGGGCAAAAGGAAGCAGCAGGATAGGTGATTAAGGTCTGGAGAGTATATAGTTTAAGAACTCAAGTTAAGGTTGTTATCGTTAAGATTAAATAATAATAAAAAAGCAATCAAGACACAGCTGAGTGAGATGTGTGACCTGTCATATGTGGGAAGTCAGCGATCCTGCTAGTATCCAGAATGAAAACTGCAGCAGAGCATGCTAGGTGCAGCATTAGGCTGCCCTGAAAATGAAGCTACAAAAAAATCATTTGCATTGCACACAGTTTAAACAGCAAGTGAAAGACAGAGCTGAGCGATTCCACAACCAACAGATCAGAACTTAAATCTGTGGTCCTGCCACAGCCAGCCGTGAATGGTGGATGACAGTTAAACAACTTATTGGAGGAGGTACCTCCATAAATATCCCCATTATCAAATGATGGGAAGCTAGCACATCAATCCAAAAGAAAAAGGGTAAAGCATGTACAACGATTTTCAGCTAGAATTGCAACGTGAATCTCTTATCCTCCTCCAGAAGCTTCCAGCAACAACCAATTGGATTCATTCCAAATGGTATCAAGAAAGAATGGAGACACTGGACATGGCAAAGTCTCTGGGCCTTAAAAGCATTCTGCCAATACTCATGAAAACTTGTGCTCTAGAACTTACCCCACCCCAAGCCAAATTGTTCTAGTACAGTTACAATACTGTCATCTTAAAATTGCCGAGGTTTGTCCAGCGCACAAAAAGCAGGACAAATCCAACAGGGCCAATTACTATGCCATCAATTTACTTTCGAGCATGAGAAAAGTGATGGAAGGTTTCATCAATTGTATTGTCAAGCAGCAGATGCTCAGCAATAACTTGCTCACTGACGCCCACTTCAAATTCCGCCAGGGCCACTCAGCTTCTGACAACCTTCATTCAAATATGGACAAAAGAGCTGAATTCCAAAAGAGATGCCCTTGGCATCAAGGCTGCATTTAATGAAGTGTAACATTAAGGAATTGGAGCCAACTGGAATCAGGAGAAAACTCGGAGCAGATTGGAGTCATATCTGGCAAAAAGATAATTATAGTTGTTAAGCAGTTAGTCATCTCAGCTCTAGGACATTTATTGCATGAGTTCCTCAAGTGAGAAATTTTCTAATCCAACTGCTACTTAGTGGTCTTGTGACACACCTCTAGAGCAGATGGGATCTAAACCCAGGACTCTGGCACAGAGGGAGGGACACTAACCCTGTGCCCAACAGCCCAGCCATTAATGAGTGAAGGCAAAGAGAACGCCTTTTACTTTGAGGATAATTAATCTTTGGAACTGTCTACCCAGGAGGTATATGATAGCTTGGACTTTGGCCAAAACTCATTAAACTGTCCAGTCAGGTGTGATGGCACTATGTGACAGAAACAGGTTCAATATGCTGTTCGTATCCTACTCAGGGATATTATGCCATCTCTAGAGCAGCCAGAACTTGGACCAGAGTCTCTGGCTTCAGCATGAACAAAAACCCCTGTCATTCCTTGCAGCCAAAGAGCCAATCGACAGCCAACCATGTGGATAACCTACACTAGCCTGGGTGGGAGAAAGTGAAGACTGCAGATGCTGGAGATCAGAGATGAAAAGTGTGGTGCTGGAAAAGCACAGCAGGTCAAGCAACATCTGAGGAGCAGGAGAACTGATGTTTCAGGCATAAGGTGAAGGGCTTATGCCCGAAATGTCAACTCTCCTGCTTCTGGGATGCTGCATGACCTGCTGTGCTTTTCTAGCGCCACACTTTTTGAGTATTCTGGCTAATCTTGAAGCACTAATCTTTCAGTTAACGGGCAAGCACATTGAACACTTGCACCACAAACAAACATTAGTTCCTTAGGGAGTGAGGTCTACAGTCCAACCATCTTCAGCTGCTTCATCAACAATTTCGCCTCCATCATGTCAGAAGTGAGGTTGATCACTGATGAAGGCACAACATTCAGCTTCATTTACAACTCTTCAGATACTGAAGCAGTCCATAACCAAATGCAGCAAGACCTGGACAATATCTGGTTTGGGCTATAAGGTGGTAAGTGGCACTTGCGCTGTACAAATGTCAGGCAATCAACTAGGAGGAAGTGAGGACTGCAGATGCTGGAGATCAGAGTCGAGTGTGCTGCTGGAAAAGCACAGCAGGTGAGGCCACATCCAAGGAGCAGAAAAATTGACGTTTCGGGCCGGAGCCCTTCATCAGGAATGTCAGGCAATGACCATCTCCAATGAGACATAATCTAACCACTGCCACTATTCAATGGCTTTACCAAAAGAAACAGGAGCAGGCCATCCAGCTCTTTGAGCCTGCTCTATTATTCCATACAATCATGGCTAATCATCTTACTCAGTACCCTATTCCTGCTTCTGCCCCATACCTTTTAATCCATTTCGGCTCAAGAACTTCATCTAACTCCTTCTTGAGAGCATTTACTGTTATGGCCTCAACTGCTTTCAGTGGCAGAGAACTCCACAGGCTCAGTACTCTGGGTGAAGAAATTTGTCCTCATCGCAGTCCTAAATACCCTATCCTATATCCTTACACTGTGACCCTGGTGTTAGACTTCCCAGTTATCGAGAACACCCCTCTAGTCTGTCTTATCTGGAATTGCATATGTTTCTTCCAAACTCCAGTGAATATCATTCCAACTCATTTAGCTGTATAGATTTAGTTGGTCTTCATGTGTCTGCCATTCCTGCAATTAACCTGATGAATCTTAATTGCACTATCGCCATAGTCAGAACATCCATCCTAAGATACAAGAGAAGAAAACTGCGCACAATAGTCCAGGGTCTTACCAAGGGCCTGTACAATTGGAGCAAGACTCCTCTATATAAATCACCTCACTATGAAGGCCAACATACCATTTGTCTTCTTCATCGCCTGTTGGACCTAGTGTGTACTGTCAGCGACTAATATGCAAGAATACAGGTGTCTTGTTGCACCTCACCCTTTCACAATCTATTGCCATCCAAATAATAACCTGCCTTCCTATTTTTGTCAAAGTAGATAACCTCACATTCATTCATGTTATACTTTATCTGCCACGTATTGGCCCATGCACTCACCTTATCCAAACCACACTGATGCATCCTCCTTAACAATTCATCCTCCCACTCAGTTTTGTGTTGTCTGCAGAGATATTAATTTATTTGATGGAACTAAATGTAATGTATGTTGAGAACAGCTGGGGTCCAAGCACTAATCTTCACTGTACCACACTAGTCCTTAGCTGCCACTTAAAACCGAACCTGTTTATTCCTCCCCTTTATTTCCTGCCTACCAACTAGTTCTCTGTCCATTTTACCCCACGTGCTTTAAATTTTGTGCGCTAATTTTTTATATTGGATCTTATCGAATGCCTTCTGAAAATGCAAATAACCCATATCATTGCCCAGTGAAGCAGTTTTTAAGGCAAAGATATTTAGATTTTGAACAGTAAAGGAATTAAGGGTTAGGGTGGGCAGGCGGGTAAGTGGAGCTGAGTCCACGAAAAGATCAGCCATGATCTTATTGAATAGCGGAGTAGGGTTGATGGGTCAAATGGCCTACTTCTGCTCCTGTTTCTTATGTACTTACATTCCCCTTTATCAACTGTATTATTTACGATCTCAAAGAATTCCAACAGATTTGTCAAGCATCATTTCCCTTTTTGTAAATCCTTGCTGGCTCTGTCCAAACCTGTCATTCTTTTCTAATCTTTTATGATGGATTCTCCCAGTGACTGGATTACACCTCCTCCCACCCTGCAAAAATGCTATCCCTTACTCCCAATTCCTCCACCGCCACCAGATCTGCTCCCAGGAGGACCAGTTCCACCACAGAACACACCAGATGGCCTCTTCTTTGAAGACGACCATACCCCCTCCAATGCATCTCATCCACATCCCGCACCTCTGCCCTCTAACCCAATCACAACAAGGACAGAACCCCGCACCCACCCCCCAACCCTGGTGCTCACCTTCCACCCACCAATCTCCGTATACATCACATCATCAGCCAACATTTCCGCCACCTACAAACTGACCCCATCACCAGAGATATAGTTCCCTCCTATCCCTATCAGCTTTCCGTAAAGACCATTCCCTCTGCGACTATCAGGTCAAGTCCACACCCCTGACAACCCATCCTCCCTTCCTGGCACCTTCCCCTGCCACCGCAGGAATTGCAAAACCTGCACCCACACCAACCCCACCACGCCCCCACCGCCCCCCTACGTTTTGTCCAAGGCCCCAAAAGAGCCTTCCACATCCATTGAAGTCTCACCTGCACTTCCACACATTATTTATTGTATCCGTTGCTCCCAATGCGGTCTCCTCTACATTGGGGAGACTGGATACCTAAATGCATTGTACTTCAGAGAAGAACTCTGGGACACCCGCACCAATCAACCCCACTGCTCCCTCCCACTCTGCCGGGGACATGCAGTTCCTGGGCCTCCTCCACCACCACTCCCTAAACACCCGATGCCTGGAGGAAGAACGCCTCATCTTCCATCTTGGGACCCTTCAACCCCATGGCATCAATGCAATCTTTGCTGGTTTCCTAATTTCACCCCCCTCTCCCCGCGCCACCTTACCCCAGTTCCAACCTTCCAGCTCAGCACCATTCTTATGAACTGTCCCACCTCTCAATCTTCCTTCTCACCTATCCGCTCTACCCTCCTCTCAGACTCATCACCTTTACCTCCACCTCTGTCCACCTACAGCACTCTCAGCTACCTTTTCCCCAGCCCCACCCCTCCCCCCTATTTCTCTCCACCCCAGAGGCTCCCAGCCTCATTCCAGATGAAGGGCTTTTGCCCAAAACATTGAATTTCCTACTCCTCGGATGCTGCCTGAACTAATCTGCAGTACCCACATTCATCTCGCATTTCCCTACTACCGATATCAGTTACCTAGCTCATAGTTTCCTGTTTCGCCTTACCTCCTTTTTCAAAAAAGTGTGATTACATGATCCACCGTCCAATTCATGATAACTGTTCTCGAGTCTTGAGACCTGGGTTCAATTCCTGACTCAGGTGACAGACTGTGTGGAGTTTACACGTTCTCCCCGTGTCTGCGTGGGTTTCCTCCCACAGTCCAAAAGATGTGCGGGTCAGGTGAATTGGCCATGCTAAATTGCCCGTAGTGTTAGGTAAGGGGTAAATGTAGGGGCATGGGTGGGTTGCGCTTCAGCAGGGCGGTGTGGATGTGGGCCGAAGGGCCTGTTTCCACACTCTAAGCAATCTAATCTATTTTTCCCCACATAATCAACTTCTTTGTCTTCCTGTACTGAAATCGAAACTACTCCCAATCCTCAGCAATGTTGCTTTTTTGGCCAACTTGTATGGCCCTTCTCTGGATATAATATCTTGTTAGCTATAGTAATGTCACCTTTCAATGTTATTTTTAGCCCAGAGGGGAATGAATGCTCTTTAAATGTTCACCATTGCCTATCCATTGTCACTCTTTAAGTGGTGCTCCTTAATCTGTCACCTCAATGCTTACTATCACTGATTCCCCCACTATCAACATCCAGTGACCTGAAACTTAACTGGATGAGCTACATAATGAGCTGTTTGGAGACTGGGAAACCTGCAGCAGATAAATCCCCTCCTAACTCCCCAAAGCCTGCCCACCATCTACAAAACACAGGTCAGGAGTGTGATGGAATACTCTCCTCTTGTTTCATGGATGCAACTCCAAAAAGACTCAAGAAGCTTGACACCATCCAGGACAAAGCAGCTCATTTGACAGGCACCATAGTCGCATCCCTTCATCACTAAAGGTCAGTAGCAGCTGTGTGCACTATTTACAACATGCACTGAAGCAATTCACCAAAGCTCCTGAAGCAGAAACTTACAAATCCACAACCATTTCCATCTTGAAGGACAATGGCAGCAGGTACATGAGAACACCACCAACTACAAGCTCCCTCCAAGCTGTTAATGATCCAGACTTGGAACTATATCAATGTTCTTTCAATGTCACTTGGCAGAATTCTGGAATTCCCTCCCTCAAGACATTGAGAGTCTACCAATAGCATTGGGACTGAAACAGCTGAAGATAGCTCACCACCACCTTCTCATGGGCAACACAGAATGCACACTAAATGCAGTCCCAACCAGCAACACCCACATCTGGGATTGAATAAAATAAATCTTAAAAACTCTTTCAAACATTGTTTTTTAAAAACTGCTTTCTCTCACTTCAGTCCCCAGTTTTTAACCCACAAAAATAGAAAGAGTTCTTCCAGTAGTGTAAGTCTACCTTAGAAGTTTCAAGTGTTTACATACAAAGCTGTATGAAGTAAATGCATCCTTTCTATAAAATGCTGATTTAATTTCCAATGACAAGTAGCCAGAAACAACAGCCATTTACTTCTAACATATTTCACAAGTACACATATAACTTACCATTTGCGCATATGGTTTCATTTCCCATGCCTGGATATTAGTATTGTCTATAATTATAGGTGATCTGCCTTCATCCATTGACTGTTTAGCTGTTTGAAAAAAAATATGAATTACATTTGTGTCAGAAACATAATTTATTTATAACTGAAGTGTTTCTCTTTATTTAAAATGTAATTCTTTACAGAATTGAAAACTTCCATTCCCCCTCATCAATGCTCTCTCATATTCTCAACAAACCAAAAGCTTTGGTAAGTGGAGGTGCCGGTTGGACTGGAGTGTATAAAGTTAAAAATCACACAATCCCAGGTTCTCGTCCACCAGGTTTATTTGGAAGCACGAGCTTTCAGAGTGCTGCTCCTTGATCAGGTGGTTGTGGAGAATAAGATCGTAAGACATGGAATTTATAGCAAAAGTTTATGATGTGATGTTACAAATTATATATTGAAAAAGACCTGGATTGTTTGTGAAGTCTCTTACCTTTCAGGATGACCATTATGGTTTCAGTACTTTCATGTGTAAAGCCCAGAACTTTTAAAGTTACATTCTCAAATGAACTTTAACAATAGACACCATGTCAGCTGAGATAACACATTCAAGGTATGAGGCTGTCTGTACCCCAATTTTCAGACTGATTCTATTTCTAAGTAAGGGATTTACAGAATCTTCTATCGATTTATGCAATTTTTGAGTAAAATATAATTCTCCAAATACAAATTCACCCCACAAACTCGTGTGTGTGTGTGTGTGTGTGTGTGTGTGTGTTGGGGAGGTATGTGTGTCTATGAGAGTATGTGAGAGAGTGAGAGTGTAAAGGGGTAAAAGTCAATGTGAGGATGCGTGTGTGGGTGAGAGTATGGGAGTGTATGTGTGAACGCCGGAGACAGAGGGTCTGTAGGAGTGCGTACACACGTGCCTATGCTTCTGTGCATACCTGTGTGTAGGAGCAGTGTATCTGTGTGTGTAGGAGTGTGTCTGCGTGCATGGGTGTGCATGTATGGTGTAGTGCAGTTCAGTGCAGTGGGGTCACCTGTAGTGTGACATGAACCCAAGGTTCCGATTGAGGCCACCCCCATAAGTACCAAACTTGGTAATCAGCCTCCGCTCGGCCACTTTGCATTGCTGTCTGTCCCGACATCTGCCTTGAAGGATGGTCACCCAAAGGTCTGAGGTTGAATGTCCTGGACCGCTGAAGTGTTCTCCGACTGTAAGAAAACACTCTAGGCTAATGATTGTTGTGTAGTGTCCATTCATCCATTGCTATAGCCTCTGCTTAGTCTTGCCAATGTACCATGCCTCAGGGCATCCTTGCCTGCAGCATATAAGATAGACAATGTTGGCAGAGTCACAAGTACCTGCCACATACATGGTGTAATGGTGGTATCTGTGTCAACACTCTGACACGTCTTGCAGCGACTATCATGACAAGGTTGTATGCTGTTGTCCTGAAAGCAGAGCAGTTTGCTGCAAACAATGCAGCAATGATCTCTTTGTGGTTTAGTGGTTGTTTAAAAGGTGAGAAGTGGAGACGTGGGGAAGGTCTTGGTGAGGTGCTCATCCTCACTGAAAATGTGTTGCAGGCTGCGAAGAACATGGCACAGTTTTTCGACTCCTGGGAAGTCCTGTCAGCTGCAGCTCGGTGTCGTCATTCATACGAAGGCATCCTTGAATACTTCCAAGTGCCAATCACGTTCTCCTCATCTGAACAGATCCTGTCTATGCATACGGCTTGTCCGTAGGGAATGGCTGTTTTCATGTGTTTTGGAAGGAAGCTGGAGAAGTGTAGCATCGTGGTGTTGTCAGTGGGATTGTGGTAGAGTGAGGTGCTGAGGTGCCCATCCTTGATGGAGATGCATGTGTCCAAGAACGAGACAGATACTGGATGAGTTTGATAGTGGGATGAAACTCATTGATATCATTGTGTGGTTGTTTTCAATAACTCCTTGCCATGGGTCCAGAGGAAAAAATATCAATATACCTGTGTATAGTGTTTGTTGGAGGTCCTGCATAGAGAAGGCTTGTTCGAACCTGTGCATGAAAATGTTGGCATAATGGGGTGCAAATTTGGTCTCCCCGGCTGTTGTGTGTGTCTGGATGAAGAACTGGTTGTGAAATGTAACAAACCAGTGGCTGAGAACAAAGCAGATGAGTTGTAGAAAAGTGCTTGGAGTTTGGCAGTTGTTGGTGTTGAGTACTGAGGGTGTTATAGTGATGCTGTCATTGTGGGGGATGCTGGTGTAGAGTACTGAAACGTCCAATGTGACAAGGAATATTCCTGGTTCGACTGGTCCGTGGGTGCTGAGTTTCTGTATGAAATCTGTAGTGTCATGACAGAAGCTGGGGGTCCCCTGTACAATTGGGTTCAAGATGCCTTTGACATAGCCAGAAAGGTTCTCACGCAGGGTCCCATTGCCTGATACGATGGAACGTCCTGGTGTGGTGGATTTATGTATCTTCATAAGGCAGTAGAAGTCACCTACGTAAGAAGTGTGTGAGATGAGGGTGCGTAGCGAACTCTGAAGGACTGGATCCAAAGTCCTAATCAATGTGTTTAGTTGCAGGTGTGCTGTTTCGTCAGATCAGTAGTGTTCCTGGTTGTTCAATTGTCAGTACATTTCATGGCAGTAATCTGTTCTATTCTGAATGACGATGGCTCCTCCTTTATCTGCTATTCCCTGGTGTCTTCTTGCAGGCAACACCTTGATCATAGTCCATTTACTAATCAATCAATGTTCCAAAGTTGGTTTACTTGCATTTTCCTAATATATGCAAGATGAAAAACTTTGACTAAATGCTTTTTCCAGCTATACTCAATCTTTTCACATTTAATACACAATTCCTCCAACAATATTATGCTCATATAAAGCTATATATACTAGATTTTTAAAATAAAGATTTGATTCAAATCCCTCATGGTAGCCTGTTATCTACGTCTCCAAAGCATTAGCCTCATCCTGTGGACTACCAGTCTGGTAACATCACAACTGTGCCAACGTCTCCCCTAATAAGAGAAACATCTGCCCACAAGGTATACAAACTTATATTTCACAGGAGGCTCCAATAGCACTGATGATGTTCCCTAGCCAGGGAACGAAACGTTTGCAGCAAAAACTTCCAGCTCGGCGAACAGAACCACAACAAACTTATATTTCTCACCAACAATTGCGGTGTTTTTTCCATTCTCCCAACCTTCCATTACTGTGGTAAAAGGGAGCAATCCCCTCGAAACGGTGACTCAGGCGATTAGCACTGCTTCCTCACAGTACCAGGGACCCGGGCTCAATTCCCGCCTCAGGCAACTGGCTATGTGGAGTTTGCACATTCTCCCCGTGTCTGCGTGGGTTTCCTCCAGGTGCTCCGGTTTCCTCCCACAGTCCAAAGATTATGCAGGTTGGGTGAATTGGCTGTGCTAAATTGCCCGTAGTGTTAGGTGGATTAGTCAGGGGTAAATATAGGGATGTGGGTTTCTCTTCGAAGGGCCTGTTTCCACACTCTAGGTAATCTAATCTAATCTAATTAAACAAAACACACAAAGAACATAGTCTAAACGAACTAAGTAACATTTCGGACTTTCTAGAGCTGGAGAAATTCCATATTGAAGTTCACTAGACAATCATCATATTCTAAAACCCTGTGTAAAAGCAAAAGCTACAGCACAGAATGAAGTACCAGAAAATTTAGTTCAGACGCATAAGGTGATTATTGATAAACAAATTCTTTCTGGCCTGAATTGAGAAAAGGGTGATAATTAAGATTGAGACATTTTCTTTCAAAAAGCTAGCTTCACTGTTAGCTTTCATTACATATTTGAAACTAACTTGAAAGAATCTACACCACTTTCATGACAGCATCAAGCTTACACATTATCTAATTTCTATATAATTAATCTGATTCAAAACTGAAAGTCAAACAATCTTAACTATAGTCACAAATAACTTCTTGCATTTATCCTGAATTTTTCATTGTTTAACCAATGCAATGCCAACCTTGCTTGCAGTTTTAAACAAAGCACTGTTCTAAACCAAGAAATATGAAAAAAAGATGCAGAACACTGCAGAATACAGTTTACAGGTTGTATACCCAAGTTTCAGTGCAAGTTATTAGAAGCTGAGGCTGTTTGTCCTTTTGGAAAAATCTACAATTGGGGTCACAAACTAACAATTAAAGATCATCCTTTTAAGTTGGAAATGAAGGATACTTTTCTCAGAGGATCCTGTGACTTTGCAATTCTCCACCCCAGAGAGGGGTGGAGGTGACATCATTGAATATATTCAAAAGTTAAGTTCGATAGATTTTGGAACAACAATAAAAGTTCAAAGGCCACAATCTAATCAGCCACAATCTCACTGAATGGCAGAACAGCCTTAATGTTCAAGGGGGTCAACTCCATCTCCTATGATCACAACACTAAAGGCAGTGAAACCTGTATCGAACAGGCTATTGTGGTGAAACTCACCAGATTCAATGGGTAAGCACAGTTTAAAGAAAAGGTAGATCTCTGTGGTTTATGTTCAACAGAGAATTGGGCAATTACAAAGTTAACAGAATCATATTAGAAGAGAGTGTCTCCGGATGAATAGAAGCTATATTAGATTCGGTATTTATGTACAGTACAGAAGCAAACAAACCAAATAGAATAAATCTCAGACTAAGCATTTTGCTAAACTGAAATCAAATATATTCACGATTGTAACAGTCAAGTGTTCAATTCTAAACAGTGCTGGAGAAATGCCTGATAATGTCTGTCGAGAGGAAAACAATTGTGACTTCAATATAGTAAAGGGAAAGTTGCCATAGTCCCAACAGAACTTAGAAGTGCACTCTCATTACAGACAGATGACTCGTGGTAGCTTAACCCGAGGTTCACCATGCCTCACGTGATGGAAGGTGCATCGAAGGAGATTCCTTTACAGTAACCTTGGAGTGTGGGAATTGGACCCATGTCACTGGCATTTCTCTGCATCACAAACCAGACATCCAGCCCTCTTTCCTCAGTTATGGGAATCAAAGGAGAAAATCATTCAGGTACAATTATAAAGGAAATGTTGGAAAATGCAATTTACTCAGTATTACAAAAGGAATGAGTAAGTGATGATCTTAAGTTGAGAAAAATAATAAATAAAAGGATTAAGTTGTATAGTCTCTCTAAAACCCTACCCTACGGGTAAACTGATAAAATAAACTCAACTCTCATATCAAAACGATTCTTCAGGGAAACAGATCTCAACACCTGGCTGTTGAACAGCTGACGTGCTCATTTAACCTAATGACAGCATTCTAGGCGGAGTATAAATGACATATTTGTCACTTGCAAACAGCTTCATACCATGAACTACAAAATCCAGCTTCAATTCTGGAGCTTAGTAGCTTGAATATAAAATTAGCTCAAAAAAGAACTCCACAGTAATTTGCTAGAGCTCTTCAAAGATGTTACAAACAAAGTGGCTAATGAGGATCCTGTAGATATAGAACATATGGAGTTCCAGAAGGAGTTTGATAAGATGCTGCAGACAGGTTACACAACATTAGATCACACAGGGTTCGGCGTATTACATTAGCTTATAGAGGGGAATGGCTCACCAACAGAAAGCAGAGTGACGAGATAAGTGTTTTTTTACAGCAAGCTGTAACCAGTGGGGTGTCACATCAGTTTGGTGCTTGGGCCCCATCTGTTCACAATTTGTATTAATGTCTTGGATGCAGAGATACAATCTATTATCACCAAAGTTGCAGTTGACACCAAAATAAGTGGGAAAAATTAAGTTGCAATGAAGAGATAAGAAACATACAAATTGATGTGGAGAGTTTTGTTGAATGACTAAAATCTGGCAGATGGAATTTGAAGTGGATTAGCGTGAGGTCATCCATTTTGGGTGGAAAAATAAAAAGGTACATTATCTAAATGGAGAGAATTCTCAGACTGCTTCAGTGCAGAGGGATCCGAGTATTCTTGTGTAGGAGCTGCAGAAAGCTAGTATTCAGGTATAGCAGATAATGAAGGAGGGAAAATGGAATTTTGGCATTTATTGCTGCAGGAATGGAAACTGGAGGTGAGGCCTGAGACAGATCAGCCAACTAGGCCATCTACATGTGGAACCAAAAGAGATAGGTGAGATCTTAAACAAATACTTTGCATCCATATTTACAACAAAACTTCAATTATCCAAAGTACATGGGCAGGGGGTATTTCGTTGGGTTAATTGAATTCCGGATAATAGAATGCTGGATAACAGAGTTTAGCCGTGCATTGGGACCTTGTGACCTTGCAGGATAATTAGACATTTAGATAATCGAATGCCAGATAATCGAGGTTCCTCAGTACTGTGGAGAAAGTTGCAGAAACTTGGGTAAATAAATTGTGCTGCCTTGGAAAGCATCCAGATTACAGAAGAGGAGGTGCAGGAGATCTTAATGTGTAAAGGTAGAAAAGTCCCTGGGAGTTGATCAGGTGTATTTCAGGAAATTATGGGTAGTTGGGGAAAAAGTTGTGTGGCCCTTCGCAAGGATATTTATATCATCGACAGCCACGGATGAAGTGCTGGAGACTGAAGGATGACTAATGCGGTGTCATTATTTAAAATTGGTTGCAAGGAAAAGCCAGGGATCTATAGACTGGTGAGTTTGATGTTAGTGGTGATTAATATGTTGGACGGCATTCTGAGAGAGGGAGGGCATTCTGTGCATTTGGAAAGGCAAGGACTGATTACAGGCAGGCAGCCTGGGTTTCCGGATAGGATATCATGTCTCGTTAACTCAATTGAGTTTTTTCTGAAGAAGTGCCCAAGAAGATAGATGAAGGCAGAGTAGTAGATGTTGTCTACATGGACTAGCAAGGCCTTTGGCATGGTAACACATGGTAGGTTGTTGACTAAGTTAAATCTCTCAGGATCCAAGAAGAGCTAGCCAATTAGATACAAAAGTGGTTTGACAGTAGGAGACAGAGGGTTGTTACTCAGACTGAAGGCCAGTGACCATCAGTGTGTCGCAAGGGTCGGTGCTGGATCCAGTGTTTGTTTATATAAATGACAACAACAATATTAATAATACAGGAGGCATGGTTAGTAAGTTTGTAGATAATAGCAACATAGGTGGCATGGTGGGCAATGAAGGAGGTTATCAAAGATTACAAAGGGATGAGGAATGACAGATGAAGTTTAATTTAGATAAATGTGAGATGTTGCATTTTGGCAAGACAAACCAGGGCAGGAATTAAACAGTCAATGGTAAGGCCTTGGAGAGTGTTTCGTAGTTCCATTAATAGCAGAACAGTTCCATTGACTCATCTAGACTTGAAATAGTAGCCTGCTTTCTCTCTATGGATGCTGCCTGACCAACTGTTGACATGTTAAAGGGTTAATTTGTTCTGCTGACATCTAAGGAATTGGATGCCCCAGGGAGTATGTTTTTAATGTCTTGCATGCAGGATGTGACAATCTAACCTTACTCTGTAAATGCTGCAGTTTAAGGAATAACCTAACCATACATTATTTTAAGGAAATACCTAACCTAATCACTTTACATTGTTTTTGGGCAGCATGTGATGCTATGAGGGAGTGGCAGGGGGTGGTGGTGTCTTACATGTATGACTGACTGTGATGTAAAACCATGTATAAAGGGAGGACGGTTCCCTTGTTTGGGAAGAGTGTTAAGTGATCCCCCAAAAGCTAGTACTTGCTTAAATAAATTGTGGCTGTTCACTAAAGTTGGTGTATTGCCATTGCATCAAGCGTATAAGAATCACAAGAAGGGAGCCTAACGCTGTGAGCTCCAGCAATTTTTGTTTACAGTTCATTTTAGCTTTGACACATCTTGATGTGGGGTTTTCTGCTCAAAAGTAACAAAAAAAAATTCAAACAGATATTCAGACAGTGATAAACAGGTAACTCATACCTCTGTTCTGATTCCACTCATGAGCTTCTCCAAGGTAACTGGGGTCAAAACAGTAAACCCCATTCTGACAGAAATAATCATCTGTACTTAATGCCACACCATTCGGACTTTGAGTTAACAGCAACCTGTAAATAGAAATACTCATAATTTAGCTACTTATGTAATCAACCTTAAGTAAAACATACAACACATTAAAGTCAATAATCTGTACCCAGAAGACTTTTTCTAAAAAAAGTTATGTACAGCAAATGATCAATGATATGAGAACCCATTATGAAATGAACTGACATTACACCAAAACGTAAAAATGAAAATTATGGGGTAATATATTTCAGTGTACGGAATGCAATTCTCAACATTATCTCAGTGTACCGAATTTTTAAAAGTCATCTCTTGCAGAAATGTTTTCCCCTTTAAGCATCTTAAAACTACAGCACGTATTTGTTACAAAGTAGAAATGTCATCCATTTCATTTGTTGCCTTTCTCAATATCAAACATCAGTGTTCATTAATAGGAATTAGAATGACATTTTCAACGAATATTAGTCCCCCAACCTCAGAGCCTGTTACAAATTCCTTCCCAAAATCCACAAATAACTGCCCAAAAAGGCCCACTCGTTCAGCCTGTTAGAACATAGAACATATTCTATTAAAAGGCCATCAGATATACGGATGAAAAGGGAATAATGTAAGTTAGACGGGCTTCAGATTGATTTCACAGGTCGGCGCAACATCAAGCGCCACAGGGCCTGTACTAAAACATAGAACATTACAGCACAGTATAGGCCCTTTGGCCCTCTGTGTGGCACCGACCTGTGAAACCAATTTGAAGCCTACCTAACCTACACTATTACATTACCATCCGAATGTTTATCCTGTGAGCATTTAAATGCCCTTAAAGTTGGCAAGTCTACTACTGTTGCAGGTAGGAAATACTCTGAGTAAAGAATCTACCTCTCCTACCTGTCCTATATCTATCACCCCTCAATTTAAAGCTATGTCCCCTTGTGCTAGCCAGCTCCATCTGAGGAAACAGGCTATCCCTGTCCACCTTATATAATCCTCTGATTATCTTGTATGTCTCTATTAAGTCACCTCTCAACCTTCTTCTCTCTCATTAAAAACAGCCTCAAGACCCTCAGACTTTCCTCATTTGACCGTACCTCCATACCAGGCAATATCCTGGCAAATCTCCTCTGAATTCTCCTTCCTATAATGCAACGACCAGAACTGCACGCAATACTCCAAGTACAACCGCGAATTCTGGACTTCTGCAACATGACCTCATGGCTTTGAAACTCAATCCCTCTACCAATAAAAGCTAACACACTGTATGCCTTTTTAACAACCCTATCAACCTGGGTGGCAACTTTCAGGGATCTATGCACATGGACACCAAGATCTCTTTGCTCATCCACACTACCAAGAATCTTACCAGTAGCCCAGTACTCTGTGGTCCTATTACTCATTCTGAAGTGAATCGCCTCACACTTTACTGCATTAAACTCCATTTGCCACTTCTCAGCCCAGGTGCAGCTCATGTACATCCTTCTGTAACCTGCAACAGCCTTCAGAACTATACACAACTCCACAGACTTGAGTGTCATCAGCAAATTTACTAACCCATCCTTCTACGCCCTCATCCAGGTAATTTAAAAAAATGACAAACAGCAGTGGCCCCAAAACAGATCTTTATGGTACACCACTAGTAACTGAACTCCAGGATGAACATTTTCCATCAACCACTATATACTGTCTTCTTTCAGCTAGCCAATCTCTGATCCAAGCCACTATATCACCCTCAATCCCATGTTTCCATATTTTCTGCAATAGCCCACCGTGGGGAACCTGATCAAATGCTTTACTGAAATCTATATACACAAAATCAACCGCTTTACCCTCATCCACCTGTTTAGTCACCTTCTCAAAGAAGGTTTGTGAGGCATGACCTACCCTTCACAAAACCATGTTGACTATCTCTAATCAAATTATTCCTTTTTAGATGATTATAAATCTCTCTCTCAGAATCCTTTCACTTTACCTACAACCAAAATAAGGCTCATTGGTCTATAATTACCTGGGTTGTCTCTATTCCCCTTCTTGAACAACAAGGGGACAACATTTGCTATTCTCCAGTCTTCTGGCATTATGCCTGTAGACAATAACAACATAAAGATCAGAGCCGAAGGCTCTGCAATCTCCTCCCAAGCTTCCTAGAGAATACTCGGCTAAATCCCATCCAGCCCAGATGGGCGGCACGGTGGCACAGTGGTTAGCACTGCTGAGACCTGGGTTCAATTCCCACCTCAGGCGACTGACTACGTGGAGTTTGCACGTTCTCCCCGTGTTTGCGTGGGTTTCCTCCGGGTGCTCCGGTTTCCTCCCACAGTCCACAGATGTGCGGGTCAGGTGAATTGGCCATGCTAAATTGCCCGTAGTGTTAGGTAAGGGGTAAATGAAGGGGTATGGGTGAGTTGCGCTTCAGCAGGTCGGTGTGGACCTGTTGGGCCGAACGGCCTGTTTCCACACTAAGTAATCTAATCTATTTTCAAAGCCCGGGGACTTACCTATTTTCACATTTTCTAGCATTGCTAACACCGCCTTTTTATGAACCTCAATTCGTCTTGTATAATAGCCTGTATCCCCATATTCTCCTCGACAACATTGTCTTTTTCCAGCGTGAATACCGACAAAAAAATATTCATTTAACTTCTTTCCTCTGACTCCATGCTTAGCTTCCCACTACTGTCCTTGACTGGCCCAAATTTTGCTGTCTTCATTCTTTTATTCCTGACATACCTACAGAAAGCTTTAGGGTGTTCCTTGATCCTACCTGCCAAAGACTTCTCATGTCCTCTCCTGGCTCTTCAAGATCTCTCTTTAGGTCAATCCTGCTAACTTGTAAATCTCACATGCCTCACAAAAGACTGAACCTTCACATCTTATCTTCTTCCTCTTCACAAGAGATTCAACTTCTTGAGTAAACCATGGTTCCCTTGCACAATCACTTACTCCCTGGAACAGGTACATACTTATCAAGGACACACAGTATCTGTTCCTTAAACAAACTCCACATTTCAATTGTACCTATCCCCTGCAGTTTCCTTCCCCATCCTTTCCATCATAAATCTTGCCCAATTGCATAATAATTTCCTTCCCCCCAGCTATACCTCATGCCCTACGGTATGTATCTATTCCTTTCCATCACTAAAGTAAACGTAACTGAATTGTGGTCACTATCAAAGTGCTCACCAACCTCCAAATCGAACACCTGGCTTGGTTCATTATCCAGTACCAAATTCAATGTGGCCTTGCCGCTTGTTGGCTTATCTACATACTGTCAGGTAACCCTCTAGTACACACTGAACAAAAACTGATATATCTAAAGTACTTGAATCATAGTATTTCCAGTCAATATTTCCAAAGTTAAAGGCCCCCATAACAACTACCCTGTTACTTTCACTCCTATCCAGAATCACCTTTGCAATCTTTTCCGCTACGTCTCTGGAACTTTTCGGAGGCCTGTAGAAAACTCCCAACAGGGCGACCTCTCCTTTCCTGTTTCTAACCTCAGTCCATACTACGTCAGTAGACGAATCCTCATCAAACTTCGTTTCTGCCACTGTAATACTAACCTTGACTAACAATGCCACACCTCTCCCCTCTTTTACCACCTTCCTTGTTCTTACTGAAACATCTAAACCTCAGAACCTGCAACAACCATTCCTGTCCCTGCTCTATCCATGTCTCATAAATGGCCACAACAAAGTCCCAGGTACCAACCCATGTTGCAAGTTCACCTACCTTATTCTGGATGCTCCTAGCTTTGAAGTAGGCACACTTCAAACTACCTTCCTGCCTGCCGGTATACTCTTGTGACATTGAAACCTTATTTATGACCATACAACTCACAACCTCCTGTACACAGGAACTACAATTCAGATCCCCATCCTCCTGTTGAATTAGTTTAAAACCTTCCAAGAGCATTAGCAAATTCCACCCAAACCCCCCACCTAACGCCTCCCCCCTCACCCCCGTACGTCTACACCCTCCCCACCCCCACAACAGAATCCAAAACGGTATACCTGTTACTGAGGGGAACGGCCACAGGGGATCCCATCACATCTGCCTGTTCCCTTTCCATCCCCTGACTGTAATCCATCTACCTTTCTCTCCCCTTATCTAGTCCCTTCCCACTTACATCTGCGATTCTTCTGATGCTTTGCTGGTATTCCCAGTTTGCTGGCAGCAGTTGCCTTCTATTCATCATGGACAAGCAATCCCTTTACATGGACAATCTCCATAAAGATGGGGATTCTCACTTTAAACAACTTCACAATTAACTTCTCTCACTTTCACAAAGGCATAGCCATGAGTACCCGCGTAACCCCCAATTATGCCTGGGAACAGAGGATTTTAAGGGGATTGACAAGGTAAATGCTAAGAGAATGTAATCCCTCATAAGACAGGCTAGAACCAGAGGACATAGTCTCAGAATCAAGGGACACCAATTTAAAACTGAGACTGTGAGGAAGTTATTCTCTCAAAAGGGGAGAAAATGAGCACTGGAGATCAGATTCGAAGAGTGTGGTGCTGGAAAAGCATAGTCAGGCAGCACCTAGGAACAAGAGAATTGAGCTTCGACCATCAGCTCTTCATCAGGAATTCCTGATGCAGAATCCTCATGTATATTTCAGGCTGGGATAGATAAATTCTTGACCTAGTCGGGGAAATAGAGGGTTATGGGGAAAGGGAGGAAAGTAAATGTGAGAAATGTTAGCTCATTCATGAGCCTACTGAATGGCAAAGCAAGCTCAAGGGGTTGGACAGCCTATTCCTGTTTCTAGTTCTTATTGTCTTATGGACTGTTTCTGAGAGTTACGTGAAACATTCCTTGTTCCAATTCTACTCTGGTCTTTCCTTACAACGTTTTCTCTGGTACATTGAGGATAGCATCAGTGCTGCCCCCTACTGTCTAGAATTGCAAGAATTTATCAATTTTGCATTCACTTCCTCCCCTCTTCAACATTTTGGATTGCATTTCTAGGGATAAGGTGGCCACCAAGGAGGGGACAGAAAAACCAAGAAAACTCAAAATAAGGAACTCTAAGACAGGATCCAAGGCCCAGATCAATTATCTGTCACATTTCACTGAGATAATGCATTGAAAATCAAGGCCCGCCATTCCAGGAGTCATCACAAAAATTAAAGATTTTTAGCTAGTATGCCAAGATTTCCCCAACTTATGTGAATTATAAATCCAGATTGCCAGAAAGCACAGACTAGGTTTCTATTCTGAAGAATGACTACTTATTACCAGTCAAGCTACAGACAAACAACTGCAAACCACTGATACATAACTATACTAATTAAAACTCTAAACCCCATATAAATGTACCTTTATAAAACTGTGTGCACACTCACACATAAACAAAAAAAAAATTACTGTTATAGATGGATGTAAAGACTGGGAAGACAGTTCAATGCTTTTTGTTCACAGGGTTACAAGATGGTTCTCATGATTCTTGCACTGGTTATAACACTCTTTTGCAGTTGACCTTGTCCAGATGCTTCCATGGTCTTCTGTAAAGAGGCAAAGCTGGTAGATTCATTGATAAAAATCACAGCAATTGATGATGAAGAGAAGATAAACTGGTTTTCTTCCAGCTCAAACTGGTTTTTACTCTCTCTTATTTGCAGAGTTCTGAATCTGGTAGAGACCTGAAAGCTTCCCTGTATCTTGTTTACACCCCCAAGCTGTTCAGTTACTGGAGTATCAACCACAGGCAGGCAGAAAGTCTTTCTCATCGACAGCTAGTCACTAGCCCACAGATTAGCTACTTGTACCAACCAAAACTGTATCTGTACACACCCCAGGCTCCAGCTCATCTACAACCACACTTTAACCATTGCTCAAACAAACAGCTATGTAAACAGTGCTTACAAGAGCGTCAGGCTACTTGCTTTCAAAACATACAGCAAACCAAGGATTGTTATGGGATTAAAAAGATTTCACTCATACCATTCCACAATTAAAAAACACAGAAGACAAATAAAAATTCTCTATGTCAAAATAAAAGACAGCATCGCTTTACAGATAAGTGTGTCATCAGCAAAAAACTGCATGAGACAATTTAAATCAATCTTGAAATCTTGACTTTTAATCTGCAGAATTTTATTTACCCAGTCTATACTCCTCCTCCAACAACAGTATCTGTTTCAAACCACCCATCTTCTATCTGTCTTTACAGTCATGAGTGTGTATATTTAGGATTTTAGAAGTGATTTGTATAAAGTTGTATAGGATTTCTAAGTCTACAGTCTTTTGTTACTTAGCTGAATGCTACAATAAACACTACTATTTTTCTATTAATGACAAAACTTGGTGTGAATTACCTTTGAATGGAATAGCAGTCAGTCAGACATACTGGTTATCTTAGTGGTCTAAGTCAGGCTTTATTCAATTTGGAATGGCTTGTGGAATAGCAGGGCATGATTTTAGCACACTTTTCCCAGTTAACTTGTAAGAGATGTCTAACGGGCTGTCTGAGATCCAATCAGTAGGGATTAGGCAAGCGTGAATATGGAGTTGGTGCAAGCAGTAAAAGGACAAAACAAAGATTATCTGCAGTGATGACAGGTAACCGTAATGGATTTTGAGGAATTAGCCAAAGTCAGACTGCTGGAATTAGTAAATCAATTAGAAGTGGACTAATACAGGCAAGATTAGAAACATCAAGTGCCTTGTTATTTGAGTTATCAAGAATTCAAATGCAGCTTGAACTTGAGAAAGTGATAAAGCGGCTCAAAACAGAGAAATAAAGTTTTAAAATTAAAAGAGACAGAAAGTGAACTCAAAAGACATGAGCCTGAAGAAAAGAGAAAGAAAGAGCAGGTAGAAAACTGGGACTAAAGTTGCCAAGGCAAAATTAGAGGAAAGAAATAGGGAATATTAGTTTAAAGTGATGCAGTTTAAAAAAAACTCCAGATATCAAAGCAGGTTCCAATGAGGAAGACAGTAGTTAAAAACCTAAGCCCAGCAGGGAAATGTTTAAATTTGTACACTATCTACCAAAAGTTGAGGAACAGGATATGGAGGCATACTTCTTTCAAAGTAGAGTGTAGGTAGACAGAGTGGTGAAGCTAGCCTTTGGCACGTTCGCCTTCATTGGTCAGAACATTGAGTGTAGAAGTTGAGATGTAATATTGCAGCTGTACAGGACATTGGTAAGGCCAGTTTTAGAATTCTGCATTCAATTCAGATTGTCCTTCTATAGGATGCTATTAAACTTGAGAGGGTGCAGAAAAGATTTGCAAGGATGTTGCTGGGTTTGAGTTATAGGCAAGAGGCTGAAAGGGCTGGGACTATTTTCCCTGGAGCATCGGAGACAGATGGGTGACCTTATAGAAGTTTATTCTTGAGGGGGGTGGATAGGGTGAATAGCCAAGGTCTTTGTCTTAGCATGGGGGAATCCAAAAAATAGAAGGCATAGTTCAACAGGAGAGGAGAAAGATTTAAAAAAGGACCTGAGGGGTAACTTTTTCAGCAGAGACTGGTACATTTATGGAACAAGCTGCCAGAGGAAGTAGCGAAAGCGGCCACAATTACAACTTTTAAAAGGCTACTTGGGGTTGAGTCTATGAATAGGAAGAGTTTAAGAGGGACATGGGCCAAATGTTGGCAAATGCGACTAGCTCAGATTGGTTAGAAACAAAAAAATACTGTATATGCTGGAATCCAAAGTAAATAAAGGGGAGTCTGGAAGAACACAGCAAACCAGGTTGCATCAGGAGGTGGAGGAGTCAATATTTCAGATATTAACCTTCTTCAGGACTAGACCTAATCCTGGAGAAGGGTTTATACCTAAAATGTTGACTTCTCCACCTCCTGATGCAACTGGCTTGCTGTGTTCTTCCAGCCTCCTGTTTGTCTACCTCAGTCAAATCGGGGTATCTGACGGGCACAGACAAGTTGGACTGATTTGAATAGATTAGATTCCCTACAGCGTGGAAACAGGCCCTTCAGCCCAACAAGCCCACATCGACCCTCTGAAGAGTAACCCACCCAGACTCTTTTCCCCATGATCAATGCACCTAACACTATGGGAAATTTAGTATGGCCAATTCACCTGACCTGCACATCTTTGAACTGCGGGAGGAAACCAGAGCACCCGGAGGAAACCCATGCAGACACGGGGAGAACATGCAAACTCCACACAGACAGTCCCCCGAGGCTGGAATTGAACCTGAGACCCTGCTGGTTGATGTTTCCAAGCATTACGAGTGGGTAAGAGATTTTCCCTGAATCATATAGGCAAAAGTTTAGAAATTTGAGAAAAGAGCCTGCTGAAAGCGATATTGAAACTCAAAGGATAAATTCAAGTAATTCTGATAGGTGGATACAGGCATTAGGAATAAATAGCATATATGAAGCTGAGAAATCACTTTTTGAAACTCATTGCCTTTTTTAATTTGAATACAAGCTGAAGACCAGAAAATGCAACTGTTGGATAGGCAGTTGTAATGACTGACAATTGAGCTGATTAAAAAGAAAAACTTCACTTTTTTTGCCTGTCATCTAAATAAACTTGACGAGGAATGGTGTGGGAGAGTGAAAGGAAGACAAGTAGCTACTAACTGTCTTTTTGTTAAGCTAATGACCTAAAAACCCCTTCTCAGATCAGAAAGGAAGATGCTGAGGACAGAAGAGAAAGATCAAAGGACCAAGTGTTTCCAGTGTATTAAAATTAGATACATTTGTTCAGATTGACAGCAAGACAATGGAACATACAAAGGTACATAAGAACGAGTGTGAGAAAGGATAACGGATCAAACTGCACCTATAACTATAAATAGGAAACCAAAGGAAAACACTGCTGACTGCAGGAGAGAGGAGTAAGAGAAGAATGAGATATAGAGAGTTTTGGCCAAAAGGAAAGAGATCCCCTTTTTCTTCACGTAATGAAGCTAAACCCATAACTACTCAAACAGACACGAGGGACTCAAACTCTTCTTGGAGAAGGACACAGGTTTTCATCCAAAAATTACTCATTTTTAAGCTTAACTTGTGAATTGCAAACAATTCAAATTAAGCTTACCGTGAAAGAGTAGATTTTCCACAGCCTGGTGGACCACGCATAAATATGAGAACTTTATCTTCAATTCCTGGTTTTAACTGCGGTTCTGTTTTCTGATGCTGCTGACACAAATGATACATACCAAGCCCCAGCATACTGGATTGATGCTCCACATTTTCACGTGGATAAAAATCATGAAAGTAGTTTTGCCCAGGTTGCATTCTGTTGTCGCTGTTGGGGAATGCCCAAATGCTACAACGCTCATTTCCAGATTGCAATGGCACAGTATTGTTGCAGACACTGCTGTAGCTGTTACTTAAAGGTGGCTTGTTATTAGAAAAAGGCATCAGCTCCTGTGATGGGCCACTGTATTTTTGACAATCGAGTGGGATACCAAACCTTGGCAGAGGTTGTTCTTGCGGACCAATAAAAGCCTGTGGCTGATTCCATTGAGGCCTTGCAGGAGACAAAATTTTATTCCAATCTGCATTACCTAAGTGTTCAGTGGTTAGAATTTGTGGTCTACCAGTACAAGGGTCACATACATCTTGAGCTTTATGTTTCCCATTTGTAGTCTTTTTGCATGTCTTGCCAGTCTTATTTCCATCACGTTTATCCACAGTTGTGTTTCCTTGACATTTTTCTGAACTTACTAAATCATCCACACATTCACTAACAAGCAAATCAGTTTCATTTTCAATTTTCTCCAATTCCTTATAAAATAGGCTTAACTCATTTTCAAGTTCAGCATTGTTTTCAGGCACAGCAATATCATTTTTATTAGGGTGCCCATTGTCCTCTTTGAATTTCAAAACTGATGACTCAATTGCAATGTTTTCATGCTGAGAGCTTGAATTGGTGTGTAGGGCACAGAATTCAGATTCATTTTGCTTTTCAGCACCATTTGTTTTTTCTTTTTCAGGCAATTCAGTGGAATCACATTCACCTTCTTCAGCAACACTCTCCGTTTTTCGTCTTTTTGAACAGGGACCACTCATTTCTCCTTCAAGTTCTGAAGACCCAGCACTAGTTTCTGCACTAGACATCTGTAAATAAGATGAGCATTCATTAAGTATAGAAAACTTTCACTCTGATCACATGAAAATTTTGAGAACTATGTGACCAAACATTTAATTAGTTTTTTTAAAAAAAATGTAGCTATAAATTGGAACACAACTAGCATATTTTCTTGGTTACTGAACAGTTTTATTCAAGATTGTTTAAAATAGATATTTTGTTTGCACAAAATAAGTCTTTGAATGAAATATATGCACACTGAAAGATTTCATGTTTTCAAACTTGAAATTAGGCAATGTCAATTTGATCCAGTGTTCATTTGTTCAAATGCACGAGGAAAAATACATGCACTTTTTACTTTATAATTTCATAATACTTGACTTTTTTCAGTTTTCAAATCAAAAGAAAAATAACAGTCGTTTTGAGACAAGTTGTTGTGATTCAAAATTGTCATTTTTCCATTCCTTTTATCTACAACTACGCCCTCATCACCTGCAGAAGTAACAGCACTGCATTTTTCAAAAATATGTTTCTATTTTATGAAACGTGAATATCAAGAAACCAAATGGATAACCCAGTATTTTATTATTCTGAAATTGTAGTTCTTTAATACAAAGGATAGAAATACTAATTAGAAATGTTTGAGGAAGGCAGTTATTTGCACAAAAGATGAAATAACAGTTGGAACAGTTATAGGCAGAATTGATTAGTTCCAAGTGTTAACACAATGATTTTTAAAACATCAATATTTCCTTGTGGTATGATAAACATCATAAATCATACAAAACTTCGAGGTTACCCGAAATTGCTTGGCTCCCAAACAACACAGCAGTTGTTAACCTTCTCTGCTGAGGCAAGAGACTTCCACTCTAGCACAGGAGTACAAAAATCTCAGCTGAATACTGCATTTTTGGACACTGTCTTTTTGATCAAGACAACAATCAAAACAGTCCCTGTCTGCCACTCTGAAAGCAAGTAACATTCATTGAACACTAATGACAGGCAATGACTATCTCCAATAACAGGCAATCTATCCATCGCCCCTTTACATTCAGTAGTGTTGCCATCACCAAATCCCCCACTATCAATATCTTAGGAATTACAGTTGACCAGAAACTCACTGGACTAGCCATATAAATTTGCTGGTAAAAAATGAGGTCTGCAGATGCTGGAGATCACAGTTGAAAATGTGTTGCTGGTTAAAGCACAGCAGGTTAGGCAGCATCCAAGGAATAGGAAATTCGAATAGGAAGGGCTTATGCCCGAAACGTCGAATTTCCTATTCCTTGGATGCTGCCTAACCTGCTGTGCTTTAACCAGCAACACATTTTCAACATATAAATTTGCTGGCTACAATAGCAAGTCAGAGGCTAGAAATACTGCTGCAAATAATTCATCTGACTCCCATCTACAAAGCATAGGTCAGGAGGGTAATGGAATACTCCCCACTTGTCTGAATGGGTGCAGCTCCAACAACACCCCCAAGAAGCATGACACCAAAGACAAAGCAGCCCACTTGATTGGCAGCACATCCACAAGCACCAAATCCCTCTACCATCAACGCTCAATAGCAGCAGTATGTATTATCTACGAGAAAGCTCCTCAGATGGCATCTTCCAAGTTCACAACTACTTCCATCTGTAAGTTCCCTTCCAAATCATCAATTTTCCTTCACTGTTGCTGGGTAAAAGTCCTGGAATTCCTTTCACAAGGGCATTGTGCATCTACCTACAGCACATAGACTACAACTGTTCAAGACGGCAGCTCACCACTACATTTTCAAGGGCAACTAGGACAGAATGCCCCAGGTGCTCACCTTCTACCCTACCAACCTTCGCATAAACCAAATCATCCGCCGACATTTCCGCCACCTCCAAAAAGACCCCACCACCAGGGATATATTTCCCTCCCCACCCCTTGCAAAGACCGTTCCCTCCGTGAGTACCTGGTCAGGTCCACGCCCCCTACAACCCACCCTCCCATCCTGGCACTTTCCGCTGCCACCACAGGAACTGCAAAACCTTCGTCCACACCTTCTCCCTCATCTCTATCCAAGGCCCTAAAGGAGCCTTCCACATCCACTAATATCATTTATTGCATCCGTTGTTCCCGATGCAGTCTCCTCTACATTGGGGAGACTGGGCGCCTCCTAGCAGAGCGCTTTAGGGAACATCTCCGGGACACCCACACCAATCAACCACACAGCCCCATGGCCCAACATTTCAACTCCCCCTCCCACTCTGCCAAGGACATGGAGGTCCTGGGCCTCCTTCATCGCCGCTCCCTCACCACCAGACGCCTGGAGGAAGAATGCCTCATCTTCTGCCTCAGAACACTTCAACAGTTTCCTCATTTCCCCTTCCCCCACCTCATCCGAGTTCCAAACTTCCAGCTCAGCACTGTCCCCATGACTTGTCCTACCTATCCATCTCCTTTTCCACCTATCCACTCCATCCTCTCCTCCCTGACCTATCACCTTCATCCCCTCCCCCACTCACCCATTGTACTCTATGCTACTTTCTCCCCACCCCCACCCTCCTCTAGCTTATCTCTCCACGCTTCTGGCTCACTGCCTTTATTCCTGATGAAGGGCTTTTGCCCGAAACGTCGATTTTGCTGCACTTTGGATGCTGCCTGAACTGCTGTGCTCTTCCAGCACCACTAATCCAGAATCTGGTTTCCAGCATCTGTCATTATTTCTACCCCCTTTACCAAGGGCAACTAGGGCCAAGCACAAATGCTGGCAAGCCAGCACCATGCAAGTCCACAAGTGAATAAAAATTTTGAAATAGTGTTTCAACCAAACACAGGAGTTTAACTTTTGCGGTTTAGATATTTAGCATTCTATTAACAAATAATTTTTTAAAATGTTAGTTATGATGTTTGTATTTCAGTCTTTGATGTGCACAAATTTACAGCGGTGATTCCCGCATTGCAACAGGAACGAGTTGACTGAAATACAGTTCGTGGATGGTAGACAGTCGTGAGATGCAACTCAGAATCCAAAGCGTTTACCTGACTGAACAAGTGTCAACACTAGCATAAGCAGTATGCTAAAATAGGAAAATAATTGTAACAGAAAGACTAATTTTGACGTCTCTGGTAAAAAAAACCGCAAGCTCAGATACCACACATACATTTTAAAAAAAAACCTATGAATAACTGTACTCTCAAAGCTGATGAGTTTTGAATAAATACAACTACTCAGGGTTCCATAGTACTTATGAATGCAACTCTTCGGTCAGCAAGTTGCTGAAACCACAGGCCTGGATTTGTTTACAAGCAAAGGAGAGACAGTCAGTCAATAAATAGTTCGATAAAATTAGCAGGTGGGTGCATTACAGTTCATGGCCGGCAAACACAAGCTGCTACCATGGCCAACAGCTCCAGCCCGGAACAGATAGAGCGATCCGGAAACACAAACTTCACTCTCCACTCCACCCCCCCCCCATCTCAATTTGATCCTTTCGGCAAACGAGATTTTCTAAACGGTGGGGGTGGGGGGGAAATAAGCAGAATGTCGGCGCCGTATGACAGCCTTCACCTTCAAGACCAACTATAGCTGAGGGACAGCCGGCGGAGCCAAGACCATAACTAGGCCTAAGCTTTAAATCTTCTTTCGCAAGCTGCCCGCAACCAATTAAATTGTGGAAACGAATGAACAAGAACACTAACGCTCCTTTCTTCAAAATCACAAATCAAAGTACCTTTTTCTTCACATCATATCTTGGAGCCGACTCATACCGTTTCAGCAAGTGACCAAGTCTAGGCCAGTGACGTCAGCAGCCGCACGGCATTCTGGGAGTTGTAGTCCGCGGGTGATAAAACTACAAAGCAGAGTCAATATGCACATTGGAGGAGATGGTGACACGTGGTGAATTCACTAATTCAGACGCACAAAACAATGCTCTGGGAACATGGATTCAAATCCTATTAAAGTAACTGGTGAAATTTAAATTCAACTTATTCATAAATCTGAATTTGAAAGCCACGCTCATAAATGGTGATTGTGACAACTATCACACAGTCATAAAGCCTCACCTGGTTCATGGACACAGTTCAGGAGAAATCATCTCCTAGCTTTAACCAGTGCCTGAAGCAACACATTTCCAGTTCAGCAGCCTCCTGCTGGCCGACTGTCACCTACAGGACGAGCAGCATGCTGGTAAGGGAACGTGGAAGCTGAACACAAAGCTTTTGACCTAGGAAACATTGAGGAGCTCAAGAGGGACTACGCAGGTTGGAGAACCGTGATGCCCCTCTTTGAATCCCCAGCAGACTGGTGGGAAACACTAAAAGGGAACATCAAGAGGTTCTTCATCCTCAAAAGGTGTTCAGGATGTGAGAGAGTGGCAGGGAAAACTGTCCCAGCTGCAGGAAAGTATGCAGAACCTGATCCTGCTGCAGGCGATAGGGGTCGATGTCACGGAGGACCTCAAGGAGGTGAAGGGCCAGCAAGCCTCGCTCTTTGCCTTGGAGGCCTCCAAGATAATCTTCCGGTCCAGGGTCTGCTCTGTGGAGCAGGATAAGACGTGCTCACGTTTCTTCTTCCAGAAGGTGCACAAAGAGAGCTCCGTGCTCAGCAGCGTGAAGGAAGAAGATGGCTTGATAATATCATCTCCGGCTGATGTCATGAGGATCAGCAAATCCTTCTATGCTAGTCTGTATGATGCAAAGCCAACCAACAGCGCGGCCTCCCAGTCGTTCCTGTCCTCTATCACTGAGGTCTTAGACGACAGAACACGGGAGAGGCTGGACCGGCCACTATCTCTAGACGAGCTGACCAAGGCCCTCGAGTCCTTCGAAAAGGGTAAAACTCTCAGTCGAGCTCTATTCTGCTCGGTGGGACTTGATTGGCCAGGACCTACTGGAGGTGTATGTCAGTATGCTTCTGGCAGGTACTATAAGTGAATCCATGAGGAAAGGCATCATCACCCTCATCTACAAGCAGAAAGGGGAGAGGGAGGAACTCAGAAATTGGAGACCAATCTCACTGTTGAATGCGGATTACAAAATCTTGGCAAAGGTTATCGCCAACCTGTCAGGTCTGCTCTGGGATTGGTGACTCACCCTGATCAAACCTGTGTTGTACCGGGTAGGAAGATCGCTGAGAGTTTCGCATTCCTTAGGGATACAATCGTCTACGTGCAGGACAGAGGGTTGGACACCTGCCTCATCAGCCTGGACCAGGAGAAAGCCTTTGACAGGATATCACACAAATATGAGAGATGTTCTCTCCAAAATGGGCTTTGGGGAGAGAATCTGCAATTGGAGCAGACTGCTCTACACCAACATTGTCAGTGCAGTCTCCATCACTGGGTGGGAATCAGATAACTTCCCAGTCAGATCAGGCAGGGCTGCCCTCTCTTTCCTGCCTTGTTTGTGTGCTGCATAGAGCCATTTGCCAAGTCCATTAGGAAGGATGTGAGCCTGAGAGGGGTGACTATTCCTGGCAGTGGGGGCCTGCAGGTTAAGGTCTCCCTGTACATGGATGACGTTGCCGTTTTCTGCTCGGATCCGCTGTCCGTGCACAGACTCATTTGCATATATGACCAATTTGAACGGGCCTCGGGGGCCAAGGTAAACCAAGGCAAGAGCGAGGCCATGCTCTTCGGGAACAGGGCCGACCAATCCTCAATCCCCTTCACCGTCAGACTGATCACCTGAAGGTGCTAGGTATTTGGTTCGGGGAGGCTGGAGCGTGTGCCAAGTCTTGGGAGGAGCGTATCAGCAAAGTGAGGCAGAAACTGGGCAGATGGAAGCTACGGTCGCTCTCCATCGTGGGAAAAAACCTGGTCATCAGGTGTGAGGCACTGTCATATGTGGCACAGGTCTGGCCTATTTCCAGAACCTGTGCCGCTACAGTCACCCAGGCTATCTTCCAATTTATATGGAGGTCAAAAATGGACCGGGTCCGAAGGGACTCGATGTATAAAGGTCTGGGCAACAGGGGAAAAAACACACCCAATGCCACCCTCACCCTGATGGCCACCTTTGTGAGAGGCTGCATCAAGCTGTGCGTGGATCTCCGGTACGCAAACACTAAGTATCACTACATACTGAGATTCTACCTGTCCCCGGTGTTGTGAAGGATGGGCCTGGCCTCGCTGCCGCGGAACGCTCCGAGTAATTGGACCATTCCATATCACCTGTCCTTTGTGGAGAAGTTTATGAAGAAAAACACCTTTGACCACAAGTCCATCAGGACATTGCGTCCATGAGACCCTTCGGGAAAAGGAGAGGGCGGATCCTTTCGAGCGGTTCCCTGAACAGACTGTCAAAGTCATTTGGCAGAATGCCTCATCGCCAGAACTTCCCAACAAGCACCAAGACATGGCTTGGCTGGTGGTGAGAAGGGCTCTGCCTGTGAGATTGTTTATGAACACCCGGACTCTCTCCCGCACCGCACGCTGCCCTCGGAGCGGCTGCGAGGGGAGGGGGGTTTGAGACTGTCACACACCTCCTTCTGAAATGTGCCTACGCAGAAGAAGTCTGGAGGGAAATGCAGTGGTGTTTGTCGAGGTTCGTCCCGAGCAGCACTGTGACGTGAGACTCCGTGCTGTACGGTCTGTTCCGTAGGACGCACACCAAGACGAACATCAACTGTGCCTTGAGGATCATGAACTCGGTGAAGGACGCTCTCTGGGTAGTCCAAAACCTGTTGATCTTCCAGCTGAAGAGGTTGACCCCGACTGAGTGTTGCAGACTGGCACATTCCAAGGTCCAGGACTACATGTTGAGGGATGCGCTGAAGCTTGGGGCAGCTGTCGCCAAGGCGCGGTGGGGGAAGACCACCGTGTAAGATCTAACTGCCTAAGAAGAACAGGGGGCCCACGCAGTCATTTGGGCTCTGCTGACGCCTCAGCTAAATATATGGATATATGATTGATAAACATACAGACCTGTATATACAAATGATAAATTCTGATCTCTGTATGCAAAAGAATGGAATGTTTACATATGTATGGCATGACTAACTGTACAGATCATCAAAATATTTTATGAAAAAAGTATATTTTTGAAATTAAAAAAACACATTTCCAGTTCAGTTCATTCATCGCCGTGGAGTTGATCAGAGTCATAGAGATGTACAGCATGGAAACAGACCCTTCGGTTCAACCTGGTTGGTCAAGGTGTATGAGGATATGTTTCTGGCTGGCATTATCTCCCAAACTGTTCGGAAGACATCAATGCCCACTGTAAGAAGAATGAGGAAAAGGAGAAACCTAGAAATTGGTGACCCAGTTCACTGCTGAATGTGAACAACAGGCTTCTATCCAAGTTCATGACCAATTGGTTCAAGTTGGTGATTCAGCTTGATCAGACCTGTGCTGTACCCAACAGTCAGATCAACTGAAAGCAATGCACCACTCAAGGACATAATTGTCAATGGTGTGTCGAAGGTATGAATGTCAGCCTCGTCAGCCTCATCAGCCTAGACCAGAGAAGTCCTTTGACAGATACTTTGGAGAGTACCTCCATTGTATGGTTTGGGAAGGATACCTGCAAATGGATACAACTGCCTGTACAGCGGATACTTGATTTACAAATATCCAACTTAGGAATGCTTGTACTTATGAACTTCCATACAGAGGTATAATTTTAAAAATCCAAAATACAAACATTTCCTGTGCTTATGAACAGTTATTTTATATTGTCCTGCAATATGTTCTGACTTATATACAAATCGACTTGAGAATGGACTCAACAATCCAGGGATGGCTGGTACAAACATCAGTAGCATATTTTCAATCAATCAAAAAAACAGAAAGCTGTTGATCAAATGCAGTGGTCAGCACAAAATTTCAGAGGTTTATAACACAGAAAAAGGTCCTTCAGCTCATTGTCTCCATGCTGGACATCAAACATCCAGCTAATTGAATCCCATTTTCCAACACTTAGCCCAGAGCCTTGACATCGCTGGTATTTCAAGTACTCATCTAAATAGTTCATAAATGTCTTGATAGGTCCTGCCTCTGTCTCTCTTTTAGGCACTGGGTTCCAGATAGCCCCATTCTCTCTATAGGTTGTTGGGGGTGTCTATGCAGATTAACTGTTGCCTTTTACATTATGCTAATGTCATTAGCATCTGGCTGCTGTGTTTGTACTGATACCAAAACATTGAATGTGTTCAAGAGGCGGCTAGATATAGCACTTGGGCGAATGGGATCAAAGGTTATGGGGAGCAAGCAGGATTAGGCTATTGAGTTGGACGATCAGCTATGACCATGATGAATGGTGGAGCAGGCTCAAAGGACCAAACGGCCTGCTCCTACCTTTTATGTTTCTATGTGTCTGGTGTGTGGGTTTTCTGAGTTCATAGTTTCACTTGACAAATGTACCCAGCATCCCTTGCTGTTTGGCCAGGTTAGCAATCTGTGTTTTCGCAGCCAGGAGGTTGCTACATTGAAAAGATATTCAATGCCACGAGACATCACGTGAATAATCTCACCTTCTCTCTTCAGGAACAGAGAATTTTTCTTTTTCAGTTATCCTCAGCCTAAGTTCCTTCTCTTCATCTACCTCATTCAACTTTAAATTTATTTTAGATTCAAGGACCACAAGCTTTAACAATACTGTGATAGTTAAGCGCTTCCTGATTTTTTTCACTTGTCTCTGATCTCACCTTCTTTCTGTTCTCAACATTTTACTCATTTCACTATTCTTTCTGATCTCTCCCTCTCTAACTTAAATGATCAGTTTTTCACAAAACCTCACGTCAATCCTTCTGTGATAGTAGATATTTTGATTTGAGGAGCTAGTACTTTCATAAATTCATCCCTGAACTTTCTTATCTGCAGGACAAATGTTTCTAGTCTCCCTGCATCTTCTTATAGTTCAGGTGCCTTGTTTCAGCTATGAAATTTATCTGGGAATAGACCAGTGTGCCATACATAATCAGAATTCTTTTGTTGAGAATTTTAATCTGTTCATCAGACTATGTAGCTTTGATCCCATTTGTCCTTTACTAGCGCCAGATACTGTGCTTTTGTCCCAATTTCCAAATGTTTAAATTTATGTTAAACACCAATGACAGTCTTAGCTCTAATCCTTGAGGTAAGTCACTTGCAAACAATCAGTTAAACTCCTATTTCAGAGACAGAAGATTCATTCCAAACCCCATACCAGTTTCTAAGAACCAAGCAAGTGCTTTGTAAATACTGTTGAGTTCCTACATTTTAATATCACTTTGGGAGCCTAATTATAATGATACAGAAGTCACATTTTTCTCAGGAATTTGAAACTAGTCAATTTCCTCAAAACTTTGAATCAGACTCATGGATTTAAGTAGGACAGTTCTTTGTACATACACTAGAATAGAATTTCTTAGACTTTCCACTTATTGATTTTCTGGCATAAATACATATTTAAACAGGAATAATTTGTCAAAATCAAACTGAACCGAAAAGCTGCAATGGCGAAGTTTAAATCTCCCTGGCTTGTAAAATTTGCAATACTGTATCAAAACACTTGGGAATCTTAACTGCTCTCAGTTTGAATGAATAGGGCAGATTTCCCACTGGTCAAATAGTCATTTTGCGAACAATGAGTTGTGCATGGGGACCCTGTGGAAACCTGAAGCAGACGCTGAAGAAATTGTCCAGGAAATGTAATTTTCCACTGGGTAGTTTGTCTACACTTAGAACCCTCTGGAAGTCTCCATAAAAATCAAAGATTTTGGATGGTTCTGAGGAAGTTATGTCAAATAGTCACTGCTGAAAAGTTGGACTATTAAATACATAGTCTAACTCCTAAATTACTAATAAGCAGACTTCATGTTTACCTCATGCACAACAGTCAAACCCTTAAAAACTCTAGATGCTGACCAAACACACCCAAACCCCCAAAGACACCAGAAACCACATAAAGATCCAATATCTCCTTGGCATCTTCTTTCCAGGACTGAACACACCCTCTCCAGAATTTTGGGGCACTCACTACTTGGGTGCATGATTCCTCAAGTCAACACCCCTTCCTTGATTTGTACCGAAACTGCCTTGCACTGACAGACCCTCTCTCACCCCCCCAGGCTCGATACAACCCCTCACTTTTGTTGGACCCGAGGTCCATTCACCACTCAACAATTGCCAGGCAGGATTGTTCCTTCCCAGTCAGGGAACACTTCAGTGGTCAAGGACATTCAGCTTCCGATCTTCGGGTAAGTATCCTCCAAGGCGGCAATGCAGAATTGCCAAGCAGAAACTGATAGCCAAGTTTCATACCCATGAAGACGGACTCAACTATGATCTTGGGTTCATATCATGCTACGTGTGACCCCATCACACTGTTCTGTATCTGTAAAATCTTCCTTACTCTTTGGTTTTGACACCACAACATTGATAAATTATTACAATCTCGCTATCTTGACTAATTTGTACAGTTTTGGATTACATATTACTTTGGTTAGACCCTCACATGCAGGTCAGACCCTCTTATACCTATCACATTATCCCAGTTAAATTAACCCGAAAGACCTGCGGCTGCTGTAAATCAGGAGGAAGGGCAGGGGTTGCTGGGGGTCCTCAGCAGGTCTAGCGGCATCTGTGAAGAAAAATCAAAGTTAACTTTTCAGGTCCAGTGACTCTTCCTCTGTTTTTTCTTTGCAGCTGCTGCCGGACCTGTTGGGCTTTTCCAGCGGCTTCTAGTTTCTGTTCCATGTTATTCAAGTCTACATTATTTTTGGTTTGTCTCCAGTACTACATTATTTTAAATGTTTTTTGTAATTATCTTTCTGCCTCATTTAATTGAATTATGGGTCATCCCTTTGATTGTTATTCAGCTATTGACACTTTACTCACATTGTCTAACACCCTTGGTCACCTGCAGAGACCTATTATTCAACATTCTACGCACACCATTTGTATGATCTTTTGATCTCTCTCTGCCCTTGATTTCTCTGTCCATAAATTCTATGTTCTCTGTGCTTCCCTCTCACTTTACCTGATGAAGAGGTTGCGCTCTGAAAGCCTGTGATTTCAAATAAACCTGTTGGATTATAACCTGGCATTGTGTGATTTCTGACTTTGTCCACCCCAGTCTGAAACTAGCACCTCTACATCATAACTTTAATTTTTAAAAAAGGCTGGGTTGGCAAACTGCATGGAATTTCCACTCACCTGAAAATCTGGCCCAATGTTAAAACAATCACTGAAACAAACTTGACATTATGTTATGCCATTGTCTCCTACATAGTTTTTTTTTCTATTCTGTTTAGTATTGTATACTTATTTAAAGTTACCTCACATTAATTATTTTCTTCTTGTATTTAACTTTAATTTATGAGAGCACTTGAATGCTCTCCATGTGTTTCCCTACCTGAACTGAATGCAGTACTCAAAATTAAAACTAAGAGAGGCTTAATAGTGTCTTAGATTTGCACTCTACCATCTTACCAATTTAGCAAAACATTCATAGTTAATGAATACACCACAAAACACAACAGGTGTTAAATCTACCTTTTTTTCCAGAACTCTATCAACTTTACTTCAGTTAATTATCTCAATGTGTACATTATTGCACTTAACTATACCAATTTATAGTAACAAAAACATTTCAAGTTGCAAAGTTTAGCCAAATCCATTATGTAGTTCTTCGCAGACTTAATGAGGTTCCCTGATATACAATCATTTGTCAATTTTACCAACATAGAATTGAAATCTGAGTCATTAATGTTTAAATTTTAAATAATAATTTCTATTCCTAATCCTTGGCATAATTATTTACATCCCCAGTTTAACTCTCAATTTAGTGTTTCGAGTGTAGAAATTGATCAATCAAATCAGCATTTCTGCAGGTTTATTAATTTATAATGAAAAAGGCTGTCACAATTAGATGACTTACAGTGTGGAAACAGGCCCTGCGGCCCAACAAGTCCACATCGACCATCCGAAGGGCAACCCACCCAGACCCATTCCCCTACACCTAACACTACAGGCAATTTAGCATGGCCAATTCACCTCACCTGCACATCTTTGAACTGTGGGAGGAAACCGGAGCACACCTACGCAGACACGGAAAAAATGTGCAAACTCCACACAGACAGCTGCCTGAGGCGGGAATTGAACCCAGGTCTCTGGTGTTGTGAGGCAGCAGTGCTAACCACAGTGCTGCCCACAATGCATGTTAGAAGGACACGACAACAAGAAGCAATGTCATGAAAACCGAAGTATGATGGATGTAAAAACTTCAAGACTAAATATTATCCTCAGATGAAAAAGATTTGGAATGGATTAGAATTGGACCAGGAATACCAATAAGAAGTGGCCCATTTGCTCTAATAAATTCATGGCAGGTCTATGCTCCAAATGAATATCCTCCCGTTCTATTTTATCTTACCCCACACATGTATTCTCTATTCTTTCACCTTCATGTAAAGAAGTTTCTTCTGAAACCTCTATTAAATTTATTAGTCAAAACATTTCAACTGGGAAGTCATCAATAAATTTGCAGAATGGGTGTGTAAGTGGCAAATAGGTTTCATTCTGGTTGTCCTGCTAAAGGAAGGATATTATTGAATTGGAGAGGGTTCAGAAAGGATCTACCTGGATGTTGCTGGGAATGGAAGGTTGAAATTGTATAGGTCAACTGGGACTTTTTTTCACATGAAGTTCACATTTTTCTGGGAAGAATAAAGAGGTCTCATGTTAATTGTGTATCAAGTTGATTAAATTATGTTAATTTCACGTGATTAATTTGTAATTTACTCATGTTCTTAACAACAGTGGTGTTGCTCTTTGGTCGCGGGTACACAATATGTAATATATGTCTGTAAATAAACATGTTGCAATAAAAAATATTTGAGAATAAGTTCCAGCATTCTGTCCTTCACTGCTTGGCTCTCTGAGTTCAAGCAACAATTTCTTTGAAGAGTAAGTGGGGTAGTGGACTGAAAAAGATGTGGGGGCAGATACAGAGATCACTAAATTAAGTTACACTGGTTAATAAAATCATTTAAAGAAAAGCGATCAATCAACTGGTGTTCAATTTTAGAGCAATAAAATTGGTCTAGGACTTTGGTAAGGCCACATTTTGAGCCATGTGAACAATTCTGGCTTCACTACTAACAAAAAGTAGAGATATACCAGACAATGTGTAAATGTAATTTACAGAACAATACCTGAAAGGAGAAAAAAAGGATATATGAACAAACTATATTTTTTCAAAGAACATAGAAGACTGAGGTGTGACCTGATAGAACTCTTTGAGAATATGAAATAATTTGATGCGGGGATAAACAGTGCGGAATTCTGGAGTATTATGTATTGGAGTTACTCAGAAAGAAAGACTGACATCAAGATGGGCAGTTTACATGTTTAATGACATTATTTCATAGAATACATTATGCCACAAAGAGATCTTGATCAATTGGTTCAATGGGCTGAGGAGTGGCAGGTGGATTTTAATTTGGATAAATACAAGATATTGCATTTTGGTAAACCAGACAAGAGCGGGACTTTTCCAATTAATGGCCCAATGTTAAAACAGTCACTGAAACAAACTTGATATTATGTTATGCCATTGTCCTTTACATTGTGCTGTTTTTTTCTATTCTACTTAGGATTGTATACTTATTTAAAGTTTCCTCTCATTAACTATTTTCTCCTTGTATGTAATGTAATCTTTTAAAAATAATGATTTATTTTATGAGAGTATTTGAATGCTGTTCATGTGTTTCCCTACCTGAACTGAAAACAGCACTCAAAATTAAAACTAAGAGAGATTTAATAGTGTCTTAGATTTGCACTCTACCGTCTTACCAAATTACCCTTGCTCAGACCTTTCAGTATCAGTGTTGGGGCTTCATGTTGAAGTCGTACAGTGTGTTGGTGAGTACGGTGTGTCGTGCTATAGGACGGATATTAAATTGGAGAGGGTTCAGAAAAGATTTACTAGGATATTGCTGGGAATGGAGCATTTCAGTATAATAGTAGCTGGATAGGCTGGGACTTTCTTCACTGGAGTATAGTGGGTTGAGGAGTGACCTTCGAAAGTTTTATAAAATCATGAGAGGCTTAGACAAGATGAATAACAAGGCTCTTTTCCATAGGGTGGGGGAACTACAAAACTAGGAGGCATATTTTTAAGTTGAGAGGAGAAGGTTTTAAAAAGGACACGAGGGGCAACCTTTTTACACAGAGAGTAGTTCATGTGTGGAATGAACTGTGAGAGAAAGTGGTGGATGCAGATATAGTCACAACATTTAAAAGACATTTGATTAAGTACAAGAATAGGTAAGGTTTGGAGGGACATCGGCCAAGCACAGGCAAGTGAGACTAGTTTAGTTTGGGAACATGGTCAACGTGGACAAGTTGGACTGAAGGGTCTGTTTCCATGCTGTATGAATCTACTTTTCCTTTTTCATAAACTATTTCCTGTTTTATTAACTGCAGAACATCAACAGTGTGAAATGAAAAACTTCCTTTGTGAATATGCACACTTAGCGTGATCAAAACTGAGCTTTTATCCTTACAAATTAAGTCTAGTGACTGGTTTACAAAGCTGTACTTATCTCCTTATAGCTTTTATTGCTGAGTCAAGTTTTGGATTATTTGGCTTTTTGGTTGGTACTCACAGAAGATCTTGTTTCTTCCTCAGAAATTGACATTTCAGAGGGAGCAATCTGAACTGGTTCACATTCAGACATGAACTTGTGATCGAATGGATCATGTTCATAATTTGGTTAATCAGTCATTGGGATTTCTTGATGTACATGAATATAGATCATCGTTCAGTGATAGCAACTAAATATTTTTTAGTTCAATAAACTTCTCTTACATATCTGACATCTCACTTTTGAGACTTGTGAGGGAGGTTCAGAATATAAACATGGTCATTTTGCCTGAAACCGTTCTCTCTTTTGTTTACATTGTATTGACAGTTCTGACTGGATTGTTTGTGTTCAAGTTTAACAGTCAAATTTGGTAGAACCAAGCTCAAAAACATCCTTAACTTTCTCCTTCTCAAAAGCTCAGTAAATGTTTGCACTGCAGTAGAGTGTGAAGTCATTTGATATTTCAGGACAAAATTAGTCAACCTCTGTTTCATTTTGAAATTTGATCATCTATTCTGTCCTTGTTTCTTGAGTATCATTACAGATTTTTCAGCTGCTTCATTTAATACTGAAACCTAAGGAGAAGTAAGGGTATGTTTAATGCTATTTTGCTTTAAGACTATTATCTGAGAACAGCTCCTCAAGAAATCTTTCTCCTCCAGGATTCCTGATGAAGGGCTTTTGCCCACAATGTCGATTTTCCTGCTCCACCTGCTGAGCTTTTCCAGCACCACTCTAATCTTGACTCTAATCTCCAGCATCTGCAGTACCCACCTCCACCAACATTTTATATAGTTCCATAACTCCCTACTGTTATAATTTATACCTCAATAAATAAAGGTTAGTATCCCAGATGCCTTCTTTACCCATCACTTTTTTTCCCAGGTTGAATTTGAATGCAATTAAAATTGAATCTGAATTCAACAATTTTCAAATATGTTGAATTAAGAATCTACTGATCACCATGAAATCATTGTCAATTGTCGGAAAATCCTACCTGGTTCACTAATTTCCTCAGGGAAGGAAATCTGCGCTCCTTACCTGGTCTGGCCTACACGCAACTCCAGATCCACAGCAATATAGTTGACTCTCAATTGCCCTCTGAAATGGCCCAGCAAGCCATTCAACTGTAAAAATCACTATAAAGTCTCAAAGAAATGAAAGTGGACAGATCACTTGGCATTAACCTGGTCACCGGAAATAACAACAGCAGAAACAAACTGTCGACTCTGTAATGTCTTCTTCACAAACATTTGGGGGCTAGTGCCAAAATTGAGAGAGCTGACTCACAGACTAGTCAAGCAACAGTCTAACATAGTCATACTCAAGAAATCATACCTTACAGACAATGTCCCGGGCACCACTGTCATCATCCCTGGATATGTCCTGTTTACGTGCAGGACAGATCCAGCAGAGGTGGCATCACAGTGGTTTACAGTCAGAAGGGAGTTGCTCTGGGAGTCTTCAACATTGACTCTGGACTCCATGAAGTCTCAATGGCTTCATGTCAAACATGGGCAAGGAAGCCTCCTGCTTTTTACCACTTATCGCCCTCCCTCAGCTGATGAATCAGTACCCCTCCATGTTGAACAACACTTAGAGGAAGCATTGAGGATGGCAAGGGCACAAAATGTTCTCTGGGTGGGGGATTTTAATGTCCACCACCAACAGTGGTTTGGCAGCAGTTCTACAGATCAAACTGGTTGGGTCCTAAAGGACATAGTTGCTTGATTGTGTCTGTGGCAGATGGTGAGGGAATCAACAAGAGGGAAAAACATACTTGACCTCACCCTTACCAATCTGCCAATTGCAGCTGCATATGTCCACGACAGTATCACTTAGAGTGACCACCACATAGTCCTTGTGAAGACGAAGCCCTGCCTTCACATTGAGAATAACGTCCATGTGTTGTATGGCATTATCACCATGCTAAATGGGACAGACTTTGATCTGATCCAGCAACTCAAGACTGAGCATAAATGAGGTGCTTTGGGCCATCAACAGCAGCACTATCCAGCACAATCTATAACCTCATGGTACACCCTATCCCCCACTCAACCATTACCATCAAGTCAAATCACCCCTGATTGAATGGAAAGTGCAGAAGGGCTTGCTAGGAGCAGCATCAAACATACCTGAAGATGAGGTGTCAACCTGGTGAAGCAACCAAGCAGGACTATTTTCATGCCAAACAGCATTAGCAGCTAGTAATTAACAGAACTAATTGATCTCACAACCAATGGATCAGATCTAAGCTCTGCAGTCTTGCCACATCCAATCGTGAATATTAGTAGACAATTAAACAACACACTGGAGGAGGAGGATCCACAAATATCCCCATCCTCAATGATTGAAGGGCCCAACACATCAGTGCAAAAGATAAGGGTGAAGTTTTCTCAGCAATCTTCAGTCAGAAGTGCCGAGTGGATGATCCAACTCAGCCCCCTCTAGTGGACCCCAGCATTGAATCACTCCATGTGGTGTGAACAAACAATAGGAGACACTGAATACTGCAAAGGCTACATGCCCTAACACAATTCCGGCAATAGTACGAAAGACTTGTGCTTCAAAACTTACTTCTCCCTAGTACAGTTACAACACTAGCATCTACCTGACAATGTGGAAAATTGCTTAAGTATGTCCTGTACATAAAAAGCAGGACAAATCCAACCCAGGCCAATTCCTGCTCCATCAGTCTACTTTTGATCATCAGTAAAGTGATGGAAGGTGTCATCAACTGTGCTATCAAGCAGCACCTGCTCAGCAATAACCTGCTCAGTGATGCCCAGTTTGGGTTCTGCCAGGACCACTCAGCTTTGGATCACACTACAACCTTGGTCCAAACATAGACAAAATAGCTGAATTCCAGAGGTGAGGTGAGAGTGACAGCCCTTGAACAGCAAGGCTGCATTCAACCGAGTGTGGCATCAAGGAGCTCCAAACTGGAATCAATGGGTATCAGGGAGCAAAGTCTCCACTGGTTGGAGTTATACCTGACGCATAGGAAGATGGTTACAGTTGTTGGAGGTCAGTCATCTCAGCTGTAGGACATCTCTTCAGAAGTTGCTCAGGGTAATGTCCAAGGCCCAACCCATCTTCAGCTGCTTCATCAATTACCTTCCCTCAATCAAGTCAGAAGTGGGGATGTTAGCTGGTGACTACACAATATTCAGTGCTATTCACCACTCCTCAGAAACTGGATCAGACTATGTCCAAACACAGTAAGATCTGGACAATATCCAGGCTTGGGCTGACATGGCACGTTACCTCGCACCACACAAATGGCAGGCAATGACTATCACAAATAAGAGACAATCTAACCACCACCCCTTGACATTCAATGGTGTTACTGTCAATGAATTCCCCATTACCAACATCCTGGGCGTTATCATTGATCAGAAACTCAACTGGACTCACCACATAAACACATTGGCTAGAAGAGCAGGTCAGAGTCTAGGAATACTGGGGTGAGTAACTCATCTCCTGACTCCCCAAAGCCACAAGTCAGGAGTATGATGGAACACTTCCCACTTGCCTGGATGAATGCCATCCCAACAAAACTCAAAAAGCCTATACCATCCACAACAAAACAGCCCGCTTGATTCACAGTACATCCACAAGCAGCCACTCCCTCCACTTCCAATACTCAGTAGCAGCAGAGTGTAGTATTTACAAGATGCACTGCAGAAATTCACCAATGCTCCTCAGACAGCGCCTTCCAAATTCACAACCACTTCCATCTAGAAGGGTAAGGGCAGCAGATATATGGGAACACTGCCATCTTCAAATTCCTCTGCAAGCCACTCACCATCCTGACTTGGAAATAAATCGCTGTTCCTTCACAGTTACTGTGTCAAAATCCTGGAATTCCCTCCCTAATGGCATTGTGTGTCAACCCACAGCAGGCAGACTGTTGCAGTTCAAAAGAGCAGCTCACCATTACCTTCTCAAGGGCAAATAGGGATGGGCAATAAATACTGGCCATCCAGTGATGCCCACATCCCACAAGTTAATTAAAAAAAAACTTTATCCACCTGTCCTGATTCCTTAAGAGACTGGCGTACATGCACACTAATATCCCTCTGATCTTTGGTGTATACACAGTCTGACCATTAATCGTGCATTAGGATGTAGATCAGAGTGGTGCTGGAAAAGCACAGCAGGTCAGGCAGCATCTGAGGAGCAGGAAAATCGACGTTTGGGTCAAAAGCCCTTCATCAGGAATAGAGGCAGGAAGCCTCCAGGGTGGAGAGATAAAATCGTGCATTAATCATGCATTCTCTTGTTTTGTTTGTCCTGCTAAAGGCATCACCTCTCATTTATCTGGATTGAATTCCATTTGTCATTGATTATTCCATCTGACCAGCTTGTCAGTCTGGTAGTCAAAAGCTATTCTCCTCACTATTTACACCCCGAACAATTCTGTATTGCCTGTAAACTTAATGATCAACCCTCCTTCATTCAAATCTAAATTATTTATGTAAACCCAAAACTGACCCCTGAGGGACCCCACTTGACATAGACTTTCAGTCCAAAAAGCACTGCTCAACCATATCCCTCAGCTTCCAATCCAATCCAGTTAATGTCAATCCAATTTGCCAAATTTCCTTGAATCCCATGGGCTCTTACCTTTGCTATCAGTCTCCCATGCAGAACCTTATGAAGAGCTTTGCTGAAGTCCAAGTTGAGGAGGTTTGAGGAGCTGTGGATTTGTCCAACTTTGCACATCCAATTTCCACATTGGGAATGACAATCATGACGTATGTCCATAGTTTATTCATTTTCCCCTTTAATTTTTTTAAATAATGGAATGATATTTCTGATTTTCAAGTCTGACTTTTACAAGTAGCCACTCAGCTATCTGGTTTTGCTCCAGGGTTGGGCTGATTGGGACTCAGGCCAGGCAACTCAGATGGAGCTGAGGAGGTGACCAGTTCCCAAGGTGAGCAGAATACATATGTCAGAGCACCACCATTGTGGCCAAAAATCAAAGTAAAAGAATAAAATATAAAACATTCCCCATCCCTCAACCCTCACACCCTCTCACCTCCAAACACTCTCCAAACCCCATTCATGCCACCCTATTTTCAAACCCGTCATCATAGCTCATCATCCCAGAAATTGTTTGACTGAGCTGGTTAGTTTGGCTGACACTCCAGTATTAAAGAAGTACTTCATTGGTAGATGATTGCTCGCAAGACAAAGCTTTTCACTGTGCCTCGGTACACTTGACAATAAATTCAATTCAATCTATCTGTTCTGGCTGACCTTTTTCTCAGAGAATAAAACTTAATGAATCGATGGTGTTGCCTTCTTGATTTGAAATTGTTATGTAATCTGGGTTCACAATCAAGATAATTTTCATAATGAGTCTGGTCGGCATGGACGGGTTGGACCGAAGGGTCTGTTTCCATGCTGTACATCTCTATGACTCTATACAGGTAAGAGAAGCTGAGCAAAAATTAATACCAAGAAAGTTAAGAAAATTGTGCAGGCTTGCTGTTGTCACAAACATTGTTAGGTTTTGCTGATGCTGCTTGGGAGGGGTGAAATTAGCTTGGCAGGGTGATGAGAATCCGAGAAGCAGATTCAAGTGGGAGGGAAGTTGGAAATGGAAGACAGAAAATTATGTCTGGAACACAGAAGAAACAGTGGCTAGAAAATAAACAACAAGGTGGTTTGTTAATTCTAAATGGTGTACGTTTTTCTGCAGGAAATCTCAGAAATGAGGCAGATTAACTAAGAGCACAGATTATTGGCACTTTGCAATATGGATCAAATGATTTTACTGTTCATTTCTGTCTGTAATCAGACTTTTCAAATGTTTTTCTTAATTATTTTACAGTTTGAAGTAGGCTGTGATGTGTTTTCCCCAAAATCCTGTTTGTAAAGTCCAATTTAAAAATGACCTGCAGCAAACTCTCCACACAGAAGTATTTTTGCATTTAAATCTAGGGATGAGTGTCACAACACATTCTCACAAGGAAGAGAAAAACAAAAGAAAGACAGGAAAAAGATTGAAATTAAGAATAATTTATGAATGAAAATAACTTAACTTTTGTCTGACAGTCAATTCCATTACAAACTTGTAATCAGGTGGGTGCAGTTGGTTGCAATTTCAGAATCCCTTTTGAAGTTGTCAAGGGTTTAAGATTGGTCCATCTTTCAGGTGAATAAAATAATTCTTCCGCATAACCAGCTTTTCAAGAGTTTGAGATGAGGCAGACTTGGCTCAGCCTAGAATCTGGTTGTGATGTTAACGGGCATTAGATCATTAGAAATTGATGTTAACAGAAACTAGATCCTCCTGACTGAAGGGATAGTATCCAGAGACCACACTTAACCTTGCCACATATGGAGAATCAGGGAGGGAGCTCTGGTTTTGTGACATGTGAGTGACACAATAAGGGTCAGTTTCAATTCAATATTTGGCTTCTATCTGTTTTGACACGGGTCTACTATTCACCTTAGAATATAATACAATTATTAGAACCTCCCAGTTGTAATGAGATTAAGCTTCACTGCCTTTGATCAATACATTGTTGATTTGTTTGAGATAAACGGTGAGATGTTAGTGCCAGAGTTGTGAGACTGTCATACAAACTAATCAAATAGCATTATGACATTGTCTGTCAGGTATGATTCAATGGGAATGACTATGTCTCAGAGACCATCATTACAATTACTACCAAAGACCATCCCATAGTCAGAAGGGAGCTGCCCTTGGAGTCCTCAATATTGATTCCAGATGCCATGAAGCATCATGATATCAGGTTAAGCATGGTCAAGGATACCGCCTCATGATTACTATCTACCATCATCCCCTCAGATTGTGAATCAGTATTCCTCCATGTTGAACACTAGTTGGAGAAGCACTACAGGTGGAGGCTTGATGTCTGTCCCATTTATTATGATGATAGTGCTACACAACATGAAGGAGGCTATTATCAATGTGAAGATGGGACGTTGTCTCCGAGAGGGCTGTGCAGTGGTCACTCTTACCAATGCTGTCATAGACAAATGCATCTAGTAAACATGAGGTCAAGTATGTTTTCCCCTCTGTTGGCTCCCTTATCACCTGCCAGAGATCCAGTTTAGCAGTCATGTCCTTTGGACTTGACCAGCTCAATCCACAGTGCAGCTGCCAAATCATTATTGGTGGTGGACATTGAAATCCCCCAGCCAGAGTCCATTTTGCACCCTTGCCAACCTCAATACTCCTTCCATGTGTTATTCAATCTGGACAAGTACTGATTCATCAGCCATGGGAGTGGTAATCAGCAGGAGGTTTTCTTTCCTGTGTTTAACATGAAACCATGATACTTCATGGAGTCCAGAGTCAATGTTGAGGACTTCAAGGGCAACTTCCTCCCAGCTGTATACCACCGTGCCACCATCTCTACCAGATCTGTCCTGCAGGACAGGACAGGGTCAGAGGTGGCAATAATGGTGCCTTAGACATTGTCTGTAAGATCTGATTCTGTGAGTATGACTATATCAGGCTGTTGCTTGATGAGTGTATGAGACAGTTCTCCCAGTTTTGACCCTCAGATGTTGGTTAGGAGGATTTTGCAATGTAGACAGGGCCATTGTCTTTTCTGGTGCCTAGATTGATGCCAGGTTGTCTGTATGTTGTCTGATACAATTGACTGGCTTGTTAGGCCATTTCGGAGGGTAGTTGAGAGTGAACCACATTCATTGCTGATGAATATGGAGTCATACGTAGGCCAAACCAGGTGATGGATGGCAGATTAGATTAGATTACTTACAGTGTGGAAACAGGCTCTTCAGCCCAACAAGTCCACACCGACCCTCCGAAGCGCTCCCACCCACACCCATTCCCCTACATTTATCCCTTCACCTAACATTACAGGCAATTTAGCGTGGCCAATTCACCTAACCTGCACATTTTTGGACTGTGGGAGGAAACTGGAGCACCGGGAGGAAACCCACACAGACACGGGGAGAATGTGCAAACTCCACACAGTCAATCGCCTGAGACGGGAATTGAACCCGGGTCTCTGGCGCTGTGAGGCAGCAGTGCTAACCACTGAGCCACCATGCCGCCCACTAGATTGCCTTCCCCGAAGGACATTAGTAAACAGATAGGTTTTTCCCTGACAATGATCAACATTAAACTTCTAATTCAGATTTTTATTGAATTTAAATTCTACCATCTGCCATGGCAGATTCAAACCATAAGATTACTTGAGTCTCTGGATTACAGAAGAACCTTGATTATCCGAAGGACACGGGCGGTGAGTATTTCGTTTGGTTAATCAAATTATGGATAATCGAATGCTGGATGACATAGTTTAGCCAAGCATCAGGACTTTGCGATCTTGCCAGATAATCTGATAATTCAGATAATCGAATGCTGGATAATCAAGGTTCCTCGGTAATAGTCTTGTGATATCACTGCTAGGCTCCTGCCTCCCCCATATTAGGTCCATAGTCTTTTTTTCTCTTTATTTTCTCTGGTTTTCTTACAAATAGTTTATTAGGTATAAGATGAATACTAGTGAATAGAAAAAGGAAAACATACAATTAAATGTTCAGAGAGGAGATAACTCAATTGAAAAGAGTAGAAATACTACAAGGATTTAATTTATACATTAGATATGACAGCGATGGCACATTGAGTGACATCTTGCAGCTGCAGCAATTGGGAACTGCTGGTAAAGGCATCATCGTCCTTGAAGGCTGCTCTGTCATTAGAGGAAAACAACTGGTGGTGGCTTAACCCTGAGGATCACCATGCCTCAAGTAAGGAGTATGGTTGAGAAAATTGGACTTTCATAGTAACTTGAGCCAGTAGAAGAATTGAACCCATGTTGTTGGTAACAATTTACATTGTAAACCAACCCTCTAGCCAACTGAACTAACCACCTGTTACTTGCCAGTATTGTTGAGGAAATGTTGTTTCTCCTTGGGGAGAGTCTCAGACCAGATCAAGACCAAAATCTTAGAGTAAGGGGGTCACTCAGTTAAGACAGAGATGAGGAGGACTTTTTTTTCTCTTTGAGGGTAGTCATCCTGCAGAATACTGCAGATTGCTTTTGAGGCTGGATTATTCGTAGATTCAAGGTTGAGATCGACAGAACTTTAATCAGAAGTGCAATCAAGAGTGATGGAGATAAGGCAGAGTATGGAGTTGAGGATCTTCAGATCAGCCTTGATCTCATTGAAAGATGGAGCAAATTTGATATGCCTACTTCTTCTCCTACATCTCATGCTCTAATAATGTTAAATTGCACTTCATAATGCTCATGTAGAGCATTTTACTGTTTTACTTTCCTAAAAGTAACTATACAGTAACTTGTTTAGTATAGTCCAGTTATGTAGAAGAGATGCAGCAGACTGGAAATGCTAACTCTGTTTTTCTGTATTCACAGATACTGCTAGACCTGCTGAACTTCTCTAGCATTTTTTGTTTGTTTCAGATTCCCAGCATCTACAATATTTTGCCTTTATATAGCAATTTGTTCTAACATGAAGCAGGCATCCCTTATACGTAGTAACTGTATGGGTTACCAATGGAAGAAGTTTGTGACAACAATAAATTGGTATGACGAACAAGAAATGTAAGAGTTTTTTTTAAATTGCAGGATAATCCTGAACACATGCTACATGCTATGCTTTGTGCTAACATTCTGTCAAAAATACCCACGATTCTGTTACATTAGTAGAAAAAAACTGAGAAGTTTTTATTGCTTATGTTCAAATTGAACCCTACTTGACAACAAACAATCAGTGTCATAAAATCCCTAGAGCGTGGAAACAGGCCCTTCAACCGAGCAAATCCACACCGACCACTAACACACCCAGACCCATTCCCTACCCTAAACTGTGTTTACCCCTGACTCATGCACCTAACCTACATCGTCCTAAACATTGCGGACAATCTAACCTGCACACATTTGAATTGTTGCTACGGAGCATCCGAAGAAAACCCATGCAGACATGGAGAATGGGCAAACTCCACACAAACAGTCGGCCAAGGTTGGACTCAAACCCGAGTCCTTGGCGCTGTGAGGCAGCAGCGCTAACACTGACCCACTGTGCCACCCTAATTTCTTATTCTGGACCTTATTGAATGCCTTCTGAAAGTGCAAATAAACCATATCCCTGCCCAGTGATATATTTTTGTTTCTGCCGGCGTGCACTTCGTGCTGTCACCTTACACCCAACAATGTTTCCAAATTGTGAAGAGTTTGGTCGAAACATGAAGTTTTTTTTATCAAAGCTTAAACCTCAAAATCTCGCGGAGATACTTTCGTATCCGATAGAAGCCTGTACTTGGATATTTTTTGTTTTTAAAAAAGCTTGTAATACCTTCTTTTCGACGTGTGGAGATGCTCTTGCTTCAATTTTCCACTAGACCGTCCGACTCATGAAGTTCCTTCGGCTAAACTTTTATTAACGCTGCACCACTTCCAAACCGGGAATAAGGCGGGCCGCTGGTCTCCCCCACCACCACAACCCAGTCAATGAATTCATATTCGGGGACTGTATACTGATTGATCGACCCTAAGGGGTGTTGCAATTCTTTATTAACTGTGATGTTTCTTTTTGCAGCATTTACAGTGCACATAGAGATATATAGATAGAGAAAAGAGGTAGCACGTCTGTTGTCGACCTTGTTCCCCCTCCCTCTCTCCCTTCCTTTCGCTGTTCCGGCCCCACTCCCCGGAGAGAGCAGTGCGGCGAGAACCTGCCGTGTTCCACCTCTGTGTGCTGTGTTGGGAGTTGGATTTGGGGTTTTGTGGGGTTGAGTTGACTGCTGTGTTGACAGTGCCTCCCTCCCCCGCTCTTCGTTCATTGGTGCAGACGGAGACAAATTGGCGCCATTTTGAAGCGTTCCACGGGCAGGCGGCAGAGGCAGCGGCCGTTGGAGAATTGGACTGGACCAGATTAGACTGGGGCTTTCACACGGGTGAGGAGGCGAACAGTCACTATCTCCGCGGGTCCTCTTTCTCGTTTTATTGCAAATATGTGTATGCTGCTGCTGTTGTTATTAGTGGTGGTTTTATTCTTGCGTTTTGTTGTATTGGCGGCCCCGGATTTATGGATATTTACCGTGTGGTGTGGCGGCTCGGCTTTCCTTGCGTGTCTGTTTCTGCCTGGGTTTCTCTGTTTTTTTTTGCCCCCCTCCACTCACTCGGTGATGCTTTTCCCCGCTGTGGTTTTGTTTTTAGTGATCGGGAGAGTGGGATAATCCTGGCTCCTGGACACCATCGGGTGGGGTGAAAGCCCTTGGGTTTCTGCTGGAAGCCCTAGTGAGAAATCTTGATTATTCGCCTGTGCGTATGTTGAGGGACAGTAAAGACCGAAAATAATGGCGTTTGAAGTGTACCTGATGGGTGTTTATTTTCCCGAAAGGGTCGAGTTTGTAGGATTTCGGGGCCTGGTTGTACTCCTGTTTTTGCTTTGGCCTAGAACTTGACGTATTCGAGCTCGTCCACATATCTGTTTTTGTTGCCGCCACCCCATTGCTTTCAGCAATCAATATATGGTGGCTGTCATCATTCAGGGCAAAATTTTTATGCAACAGCCGTGTTCGTGGAATTTGTCATTTTAGTACTACTAAAAACCCAGCAACGGCTGAGGATTGAGAATGCTAACAGTTTTTGCTGCGGAAATATTTTTTCCCTGCTATTCGAAAGACCAATCTTGATTTTTTTTTTAAAAAAAGAAGTTGTACGATGGGTTGACTTTATTAAAAAGTACCCTCTGGACAAGATCTCTTGTGCCCAATTCTGTTTCTGTCTTTTTGAGAATGAAGCAAATTTGGAGTTGTTGGGGTGTTTTGAAAAGAAAATTGGCTTAATACTATTGTTTTTCTGCACTTATAGTACTTTAGGTGTGTTTAAATTCTTTCCTGGATGCTTAATATTCTTAAATAATTTGTTCCAAATTTGAGGATGGTGAATTTTTTTTAAGATCAATGCAAAACTATTGTGTAAACAAATCAATCACAGTAGTTAACTTCACACTTCCTTGCCTTTTGTGATGGTGTTGCAGATTATGACCATATTCTGAGCAAAAAGATACCTGTCAAGAGAGTGTTATAGGAGTATATTGAAAAGAAAAGACCAAGCTGTTTTATTCTTTGAACTTGTTCACCTGCCCCAGTCTCCTTCCTGTATCATCATCACATTACTTCATTTTTTTTGGTGTCTAAAAATCTATTTGTCTCTGATAGATAATTCCAAATATCCACAACCCCTTTTGAGTTGAGGAAATCTTGTCTCCACGATAAATAATGAACCGATTCCAAGACTGACCCCTATTTTAGACTACCCAACCAGGTAGTCCAGAATTTACTTTGCAAAGTCACTTGATCTTTGTTTTATAAGATGACTTCTAATGTTAAAGTCTGGGGACTTTAGGCAAAATCTATTCAATCTGAAGATACTTTCCCTCCATGCTATCGTAGGAACTAACTTTGTGAACCTTTACATTCCTTCTGAAGCACTATTCATTTCTGTGAATAAGGAGATCAGAACTGAATATAGTATTCCATATGTTGCCCTATGAAGGCCCAATATAATTGGTGATAGTCAGAGCTTTTATAGTATGGAAAAAGGCCCTTTGCGTCGGTGCTGATCATCAAAACATGTATCTATTCTCATCCTATTTTCCACAAACATTTGGCTTATAAAGCCTTGTATGCTTTTATTATTTCAAATACTCATCTCAATAGTTCTTAAATGCTTTGGTTCCTGCCTTCACTTTTTTTTAGGTAGTGAATTCCAGATACTCACCATCCTTTGGTGCAAATAAACCTTTCCTCAAACCTCCTATTTTATCCCCCACCCTGCTCCTTACTTGAAAACTGTGCCCCTGATATTGACCAAGGAGTAAAGTTTGTCTCTGTCAGTGTTCATCTGAAGTTAGTGCACCTCAGTCAGTTACTGGCACTGGCAGTCTCTCATTTTCTCCCCCTCCTCACCCCACCCCATTCTGGCTTGCAGGGAAAATAACCCCAGTTTATCTAATCTCTCTCGATGGCTGAATCACTCCAGCTTAGACAACATCCTGGTGAATCTCTGCATTCTGTCCAGTGCGATCACATCCTTCTGATGTTGAGGTAGTCATAAATGCTGTGGGCTAGCTAAGACTAAATACAGCTCCATCATGACGACTTTGCTTTTGTATTCAGTTTATTGATTAAGAAAGTCAAGTATTCTGTTTGCCTTCTTCACCACCACCTCTGCATGTCTTGCTACCTTCAAGAATCTCTGGACATGCACGCAAGGATCCCTCTGATCATCCGTATTTCCCAGGTTCCTACCATACAAGATATATTGTCTTACCTTGTTAGTCTTCCCAAAAATGCTTCACCCCCTAAGTACAATTAAACCATGAAAATTATGTGTATTTTGCAATAGAGGCTGACATTAGCTTTCCTAACTTCTTGCTGTTTGTGCATATTAACTGCATGGTTCATGTACACAGTCACTCCAGGTTTTCCTGAATACAAATGTTTAGCAGTTTCTTTGATATTTAAAAAATTCTACTCTGGCTGCCAGTTTGACAAACTTCATGGCATTGTATTCCACCTGCCATAATCTTGCCTGCTCTCACCTCTTGATAGGTCCACATTCTTCCTGCAACATCTTTGAGTTTCCCACATCTCTCAAAATGAGGTGGCAAAGTATTAGGAAACTTGGATATATTACCTTTTTTTGATTTCAAATTTACTGATACTGATTGAAAATAGCTGAAGTTCACATGCAGATCCCATTGCCTCATCATTTGCAGAGTGCCAACTTAAAAATGCTTAATTTGTTTCTGGTCTATTCTGACTGTTAACCAATTCTCAATCCATTCTAATATATTGACCCCATTCCATGAGAGTCATTTTGTGTAAGAGCCTCTCTTGGGACACCTTTTCTTGGATGTCCAAATATACTACTTTATCTACCATGACTTCTAAGAAGTTAATATCTTTTGGAGAACACTAATTCCCTTTCATAAATTTGTGACTGCATTATCTTTTTTTTAAGTGCTTGGTTAGTATGTTGCTAATAATATGTTCTAGTATTTCTGCTGCTACTGATGTCAGGTTAGATGTCAGCTTCTTGTTTTCGCAATTCCTTCTTGAATAGTGAGGCGATGATCACTTTCTTCCCCTCCAAAGGGAGTGTTCCAGAATCTAGTGTATTCTGATAGATCAAAACCTAATACATCCACTGTGTAACTTTTTTATTTATTAAGTTTTTCAGGTGCTGCCCATCAAATCCAGGAAATTTGGTGACTTTAGTCCCACTATTTTCTCGAGTACTATCTTTACTAATACTTTTCTTTGCTTCATTTTCTTTAAACTCCTCATTCTGTTTGGATCCTTTGTTTCCCACGAGACCTGGGATATTTTGTCTTTATTTATGTGCCCAAGACCATTTCCTTTTAATTATAATTTCTCTCACCTCTGGTAAAGGACCTGTTTATTTTTGTTCACTTATGCTACAGAAGTCTTTTACCTATCAATGGATTCTTTACAAACTTGGTTTGTTGCCAGCTTATCAATTTTTTTTTGTCCATCCTTTGCTGAATCATTAGGTTCCCCTCAGTCCTCCACGTTAGCGTTAGCATGCTGTCTTTGTGGTGACATTCCAAGCTGCTTTCTTTCTTCTAATGGTGGTTTTCATTTCTGTTAACCACAGTTGGATAACTCTTCCAAATTGTGAATGGGCACACATTTAAACTTCAGCATCATCTTGTCATAATGGATTGTCTACCACATGTGATTCCAGCCAGGTGCACAAGCAAGGATTGCCAAAGTTGAGGGGAAGGAAGAGAGTTTTGATGCAACTTCATTTAGTTCATTGGAGCCAGCTTTTAAGTGGAGTAGCCAGTGCAGAATAATCTGGCTGCATATTTCTAAAGCAGTTGAAGTTGATTTAAAATTTCAACGGAAGCTGATCACGAGCTAGCCAGAATCTGTCATTGTTTAATTTTTATCTTTTTGGTCAATGAGAATGGATACCAGGATAAGAAATTGGAACCTGATTTTTGTGTTCAATATAGACTTGAAACATAAGTGGACAGGTGTAAGAGATACCAGAAGGAAGTAAAACTTTCGTTATCAAGCATGCACAACATTGCTTCCAAGGTAGAGTTAAGCAATGATCCCAAAGGATTCCTGATGAAGGGCTTTTGCCTGAAATGTTGATTGTCCTGCTCCTTGCATGCTGCCTGACCTGCTGTGCTTTTCCAGCACCACTCTAATCTAGACTCCCAAAGGATTAAGTTGAGTAACTTAAGAGACAAAATAGAATTTTATAGTTTGAGGAGATGGGAATTTTTTCTCAATTTAGAAGCTGGTGTGGGTTCAAACCCAGCACTAGGGTTTATTCTCATTCTAGTCTGGTAATTCATTGGAATATTTATGAAGTTTTTTTTGTGACGTGTGACTGTGCACAACATAGTGATTGCCCAGTAACAACAACAGTTACAAGAACTCAAAATAATTAATTGACTGTGAAGTGCTTTCTCGCATACTGAAGATGTGTGATATTCGATTATAATAAAATCTTCGTTCTGAGTTGTGTTGCAGTGAATGTGATGAACTGGTCAAGCTCAATAGAATTTTTCCAAGAAGACTTTTGTTATCAGAGCTAGTAGGTCAAAGCATGACAATTTTTTTTTTCAAAGCTTTGACATAATGTGTGCTGTAATGGGGTATTTATGTTTGGATAGCCACGTAACAAGAAGGTAGGTGCAAATTTTTATTTTTGTCAACTGCAATTTGTGTGCCAATCCCTTCTTTGTTGCTGTTTTAAATTTATGTTTTTTTTTTAATTCGAAGCTTGAACAAATACTGAGATGATGAAGAAAAATGTCATAATGACTTGTTGACCTCCATGGTTCATAGTTCAACTGTTGCTTGTTGTAGATTCTTTGATAAGTGGATTGGAATCACTTGCAGCTTTACATGATCAAGTTAGCTTCAATCCAATGTTTTTGTTTTATAGATAACTGCTATATATTTTTAAAATACTTGTCACTACAGATTTGGATGATCAAAATCAATTTTGCCTTAAATTCCAAAACTTACTTTGTCATAAGGTGTCGGTAGTCTACAACACTTTATTAATGAAGCAATGAAATACTGCAGAGGCTGGAAATCTGATTAAAACAAACACTTCGACAGTATCTGTAAGGAGAAGATAGTGTAAATACAGCTTGAGGGGACATTAGAACTTTGGTTGCCACAGTTTTAAAATTGCTTCATATTATGTTTAATGTGGTATTACAATAATACTGGCATATTTCTAAGTATATGTAGTATTGGGAGCATCCAATTACTAGATGATTAATTGATCAAACTTGTTCAGGAATATGAAAATTTACAGTAATGACTTGTATTTCTATAGGTTCTTATTCAAGTTCTAAAAGCATGCCAACATGCTTCAGAGGAATGTTTTCAAAGTTTAACACTGAGCCACATGAGCGAAAATGTAGTGAGGTTAGGCGGCAGAATTCTGGAAGATGTTGCTTTGGATCTCAAAGTTGTTCAACCACTGAAAGTTGTTAAGTTTGGGGATGTAAGAGGCTGGCATTAGATTAGTACAGTTTTATATTTCAGGAAGAGGGCAGCCATACAGTTTTAGAAAATAAGGATTAGAGTTTTACGACTGAAACAATGTAAATCAGTGGGCATTAGAATTATGTTTGTTTTAAATGGGATTTGAGACCGATAGGATACAGACAGTAAAGAACTGCAGGATCTGTTTTGTAGCAGGTAAATTTAGACTTTGAATACATTTTGGAAAATTATTTTATTTGAAGAAGTATCATACTTGTTTGAGGTCTAACATTAAAATAAGGAGTGCTTAGAAGACACAAGTGGATTTGGACTTCAGGCTACCAGAGTACTTCAATTTCAGGTTTCTTTCTTATTTCAATTTGACATGACAGTATTGACGCTATCAGGATGGTAAATTTTGAACTGGGAAGAAGACATGTCATTTATATAGTGCCTCTTAGAATCTTTGGATGTCCCAAAATGAACATTCCTTCCAATTTCCCCTTGCTGTAAGTGGCTTGTTTGTTCCATTGTTATATTTCAGCACATGCACATTCTCACTCCCTTTTTTTTCATTATTTTTCTTTTTATTCTGTTCTCATTTTTCTGCTCTCATTGGAACTGAGTAACCGCTTGTGATAAAAAGAAACTAGACCAACAAACATTTGTTTATTTATGAGGCCAGGCCTGGAAGTTAATTGCAGGTTGGTTCCTGATCTGAAGGTTCTGCAGATGTTTCATCAGAGAAGAGCATTATGTTTAATCAGATAGCAGAAGATGGTCAGAGTGAAGATAGACAACTGCACCTCTCCACGATAACACTAAACACTGGCGCCCCACCATGAATGCATTCTCAACCTCCTTCTGAACTCCCACAACTTTGTAGCCAAATTCTGAACAAAAGCCATCTAAACTTTGCTGACGACACCACTATGGTAGGACGGATATCAAACAATGATGAGTCAGAGAGATTGGTGATGGGGTGCAATGATGGTAACCTCTCTCTCGATGTCAAAAACAAAACAAAACTGATCATCATTGGATTCACAAAGAAAGGAGAACATGCCCCCATCTACATCAATGGAGTGGGGGTTGAGAGTTGAGTGTGTGGTGGTGGAAAAGCACAGCAGGTCAGGCAGCATCTGAGGAGCAGGAGAATCAATGTTTCGGGCAGGAGTCAGGGTTGAGAGTGTCAAATTTGTAGGTCTGATAAACTGACAATCTGTCCTGGTCTTCCCACGTAGATGTATCGTCTAGAATGCACAACAATGCCTCTTCTTTCCCCGGCGGATTAGGAAATTCAGTATGTCCATAAGGACACTCTCCAAATTTTACAGATGCACCACAGAAAGCATAGTATCCGGGTGCATGATGCCTGGTATGGCAACTGCTCTGTCCTGGACTGAAAGAAAGTTGTGTGCTTAGCCCAGACTATCATGGAAGCCAACCTTTACATATGTGGACTCCATTTACACCTCTTGTTGTCAACATTTCCATGGCAATATCAATGACCCATCCCAGCCTGGCAATTCTTTCCTATAACCTCTTCAGTCAGATAGAAGATACAGAAGCTTGAACATATGCTCCAACAGGTTCAAGAATAATTTCTTCCCTGCCGTTACTAAACTGATTCTCTAACTGCAAAGAATATTGATCTTGCTTCATGCATGCCCCAAGTGGTGTAACCAATATGCCTCGCTCTTTCCAATTTTTTTTTTGTCCTATGATCTGTATGTCCTTACTATGATCTGCCGTTACTCCTTGTGAACAAAGCTTTTTGCTGTACTCGGGTATATGTGACAATAAATCAAATCAAATCAAATGGCTATTTAGCAAGGTCAGTATCTGGGAATTTGGTTTCAACAAGTTTTTGGAAGAAAACCTTTGTGCTCATGCAGATGGCAGATATTGAAAAGTGACACTGACCTAATGGACAGGATGGGCAGTCTGTCATGGAGTGGTCAGAGTTTAAATTTGGATTTTGGACTGTGATGTAACAGCGTAGATTTGAAAACTTCCTGATTAACCTCCAAGAGCAGCCCTTGGAAACTCCGAAAACGAAGCCAAAAGTATTGACAGTTCAGAAAAGGAGCCACCAAAACGTTAACTTTCTCTCCACAGATCCTGCCAGACCTGCTGAGTTTTTTTCCAGCAACTCCTGATTTTGTTTCAATATGTAGCTAGTCGTATTGTTACAGAATAATATCTTGGAAAAACCACGTTTCACAGTTTATTTCGAGTGAGCTCATTGTCCTTCAGGAATGTGATCAGCTGCAGTCTCCACAATAAGATTTTGATACCTCCTTGAGGAGTCAATATCAATGTGAACTGACCTTTTGACCAAAATTAGTTTTTTAGCAAGTTTATTTGGCACTGTAAAGGCTCAATTGGTTTATTTACTAATGCGGTGCTAGCATATCCAACAAACAATTATATTATTTCTGGCACAGTTAACCACGTTGAAGTGTTCTGTTCATATTAGTGGCAATGTAATGAATGTTTGGTTGTTATAATCACTGAGAATTTGTACGAGAAAACCAATAAATAACAAACTTTTAATAAGGTTAATTTTGGATGATTTGCACAATACTTCATGGACTGGAAGTGAATTTCCATTGTAAGCGAATACTTCTAACAGCATCTTTAAGGTTATGTTTAAGTCAATCAATGGTTGATTGTAATACTGAACAAAAACTTGTGGAAGTTTTTGGATTGTACGCTTTTGGAATTTATGCAGTCAGACATGACAATTCGTAACTTGAATATTATGTCAAAGGTAATTACATTTCAGATGCTGAGATTTGGACTTGTATTTACTTAGTGCTGTCATTCAGACATGGCAGTTGCAGATAGCTAGCTAGTGACTAGCATGTGGTTTTAATTGCTCCCAGTGTTTGTCTGTTCAGAAATTAATGCAATAAAGTGTACATCATAATCCTGGCACTGAAACAATAGAGCTAGAGTTTTTCTTTTCTTTCTCTAAATACAGTACTTATCTGCAGTGTAGAATGTTAAGATGGTGATGGCCCTTCTAATGCAAATGTAGAAAGGTGGAAGTTTCCTGCTTTCAAAGCTCCTTAACCAAGATTTGCTCTTCCTGAACGTTCGAGTCATGGAGATGTACAGCACGGAATAGATGCTTTGGTCCTACCTGTCCGTACTGACCAGATATTCAAAATTAATCTAGTCCCATTTGTCAGCATTTGGTCCTTTTTATCCCTGTAAACCCTTCCTATTTATATACTCCATCCAGATGCCTTTTTAAAATATTGGAATTGAACTAACCTCCACTACTTTTACTGTGTGAAAATGTTGCCCCTTGGGTCTTTTTTGTAATAAATCTTTCCCCTCTTACCCGAAGCTTATGTCCTGTAGTTCAAGACTCCTTCACCCCAGGCAAACAAGCTTATTTATTTACCTTACCCATGCCCCTCATGACCTTATAAACCACTAGAAGGTCACCTCTCAGCTGACACTCGAGAGAAAACAGCCCCAGGCTATTCAGCTTTTCTGTAGCTCAAACCGCCTAACCCTGGTCACATCCTTGCAAATCTTTTATGAATCTTCTCACGTTTCATAGTATCCTCCCTATAGGAGGGAGACCAGAACTGCACAAAATATTCCAAAAGTGGCCTAAACAGTGTCTTGTACAGGTGCAACATGACCTCCCAACTCCTATACTCCATGTCCTGACCAGTCAAGGAAGCTACTTGTGACTTCACATTGAAGGAACTATGAACCTGCACTCCGAGGTTACTTTGATCAGCAGCACCATACCTGTACCTATTGATGATACAAATATTTCAGCAAGGGGCTCAGCAATCACTTCCCTAGCTTCTCTTTTTTTTATTATTGGAAAAAAATAGTATATTATTCCTCCAATGTTTTAGCATGTTTGTGTGAACTTTGCTTTTTTCTTTGTCTGGCTAAGTGTTTATGCTGAACAAGGGATGTTGGTGTTTGGGAAGGGAGCCCTTTTTTAGATATAGCAAAAAAATAGTTTTGTTTTAAAGTCACCTGTAAGCACAAGCCAGACAGTTAATATTACTTGGTTGTTTCAGGAAAAAAATTATACTAGAAACTCTGAGATTTACCAATTAATGGCCAGTTTTGCTTTTAACTTATTGAGAGACTGGGTTGCATTAATACTTCTCTTTGGCATCTTTTGAACTGTGAGGTAGGAGAGAAAAATAAGTTCAGTCAATCATGAGACCAGTTTAAACACCAGTCTTATCAGTCATTGGTGCTAACATGTTGTGTTTTTTTAAAAAAAAATTTAGGTACCGCAAAAGTTTGTTGTCTCTATCTTTTCCTATTCGTCCGTATCTTTTGATTCTGTGTTTTTCGTTTTCATAAAATAGGTAAAATTTATGTTTGTAAAGCTGATTTTTGTTTTTGGCTTGAAGATGTTATGATGGCTTTGTAGGACTTTATGCCTGAATACATCGGGTTTTTTTATATCCAGAAGTGCTCTCTCATTATTTTTGTTTCCACCACTACATTTTTAATCCATTAACCATCAACAGTAAATCACCCATGTTCTCCAATTGACTAAAGTGCACACAAAGCCAGTTAAGGGCAGTGGAGACTGTCTTAAGGTGAATGTGGTTATAGACCAGGCCAAACATGGTCAAAATATACTAAGGAGGTAAGGTCTAGTCTTAACGTTAAATAAAGATTTAAAAGGCAAATGTAAGGTGCTGTATTTCTGGTGTGGCTTGATTTGGTTAAACTACTAGGCTTTAAGCAAAATGCACTTGATTCTTTCACTGCAGTTAAAATACAAAGGGAAAAAAGAATTGGTATAATTTTAACTTGATAGAAATATTTAACAAAATAATATATTGTTTTGTTGAAGTACTAATCTTCAATTGTTCCAAAAAAGCAGCGTTCCATAATCACCACCTTTGGTAAAGGCAAATTCAGCAAAACCAAATTCCCTCACTTACTATCTCTTCTCGTTCAGGAACACTGACAGAAAGAATGAATCTAGCAGCAGAGAGAGAACTATATCTTGCAGCTTCAACTCCAAACATCCCAGCATCTACAATTGAAAGGAAAACTAAAATCCTGGGTCTGTGTGAGCTTGACTCTACCCACTGATGCTTCATGACCACAAGAATTTGCAGAGAAGTGTGAATGCAGCCCAATCTATCGCAAAAATCATCCTTTTCTTCCATTTGACTCAGTTGAAACTTCCTGCTACCTTGGGAAAGCAGCCAACAAAATCAAAGATCCCTCCCACCCTGGTTATAGACTCTTGTACTCTCACACAATCTGCAACCTCATTGCAGAGCATATCTCGCACTCAACCATTTCCATCAAGAAGGAGCTCAACCCTGGCTCAATGGACCGTGCAGGAGGGCATGCCAGAAGCAGCAGCAGGTGTATCTGAAGATGAGGTGCCAACCTGGTGAAGCCACCAAACAGGAGTACTAACATGCCAAGCTGTTCCAGTAGTTACAACACTGGTATCTACCTAACAGTATGGAAAATTGCTTAAGTATATCTTGGCCATGTTGATTTGTCTTGCTTTTGATGTGCAATTGCTATCCCATCAGTCTACTTTCTATCATCCGTAAAGTGGTGGACGGTGTCATCAATAGTGCTGTCAAACAGCACCTGCTCAGATGCCCAGTTTGGGTTCCGCCAGGGCCACTACAGCCTCAGTCCAAACATGGACAAAAGAGCTGAGTTCTAGAGGTGTGGTGGCTGACAGGCCTTGACATAAATGCTGCATTTGACCAGAGTGTGGCATCGGGGAGGTCTAGCAAAACTGCAATCAAATAGCTATCAGGGGGCAAGTTCTCTGATGGTTGGAGTCATATCTGACACATAAGAAGATGGTTATGGTTGTCGGAGGTCTATTACCTCAACTCCAGGACATCTTTGCAGGAGTTGCCCAGGTTAGTGTCCGAGGCCCAACTATCATCTTCATCAATGACCTTCCCTCCACAAGATGGTCAGAAGTGGGAATGTTTGCTGATTGGTGCTGATCATATGTGCGTTTTCAACTACTTAGTCACTAGCAGTCTGTGTCCATATTCACCAAGATCTAGACAATATCCAGGCTTGTGTTGCACACAAATGTCAGGCTATGACCATCACAAGTAAGAGACAATTTAACCACCACCCCTTGACATTCACCAGTGTTACTATCACTGAACCCCCAACTATTAACATCCTGGGAGTTAATCTTGACCAGAAACTCAGCTGGACTTGCCGCATAAACACAGTGGCTACAAGAGCAGGTCAGAGTGTAGGAATACTGTGGTGAGTAGCTCTCCTCCTGACTCCCCAAAGCGTATCCACCATCTAAAAGTCACAAGTCAGGTGTATGATGGAATATTTTCCACATCTGGATGAGTGCAGTCCCAACAAGACCCAAGAAGCTTGATTGACCGTGCATCCACGCCCTCCACCTCTGACACTGAGTAGCAGCATTGTGTACTATCTACAAGATGCTTTGCAGACATTCACCAAAGATCCTCAGCACCTTCTTCCAAACCCATGGCCACTTACACCTAGAAGGGTAAGGGCAGCATAATATTTGGAATACCACCTTCAAGTTCTCCTCCAAACCATCCACCATCCTGACTTGGAAATATATTGCAGTTCTTTCACTGTCACTGTCAAAATCCTGGAATTCCCTCCCTAATAGCATTGTGAGTCAATACACAGGAACTGGACTGCAGTGGTTCAAGAAGGCAGCTCACTACCAGCTTCTCAAAGCAATAAATGCTGGCCAGCTAGCGGCGCTCACATGTCACACATGAATTAAAATTAAATTTAAAATTCTGTCTGATGAAAGAGTGGAAGATGCAAAACGTTTGAAAACGTGCCAACAAATTCAAGAACCGCTTCTTCCCTGCTATTATCAGACTTTTCTGAATGGTCCTCTCATTTAATCAAGTTGATCTTTCTCTTCTTTTTCTTTGTAGCTCTAACACTATTCTGATTTCTGTTCTGTTACTCTGATGTACCTGTGTAAGGTTAGCATGCAGTACTCCTCAATACCTCAGAACATGTGATAATAATAAGTCAAATCAAATTTTATCTAATTTGAAATCAAAGCTATTTATTCTGCTCTCTATGCAGCAGCCACTCCAGTGCCACACCAATCTTCAAGAGAAACTGCACAGAACAAATTCCTCTTAAAGGCACACAAGACTGATATTATGGATTTTATGACTTAGATTAAGTGGCAAATGAACAATTTACTAAATTATATTCTAATCCCCTCTTTAATTGAACAAAGTCATGACTGCATGATTGGGGAAATCGTATCTGACAAACTTGAGTCTTGTTTTGAAGGTTCAACTAATGTGGATCGAGGGGAATCAGTAGATGTGTTGTATTTGGAGTTGCAGAGAGTATTCAAGAAGCTGCTGAAAAAGGTTAAATCATAGTGAGTCCCTGATGTTGTGGATAGAGGATTGGTTGATCGGCAGGAAACAGTGAGCAAGAATAAAGGGTTTTTTTTTAAGTTGGTGATCACTCACCAGTGGAGTACCAGAGAGATGAGTGCTGGGCTGCAACTATTTACGATATGTATATTAACAATTTGGAAGAAGGAAATGCATTTCCTATGGCAAAATTTTCATGTCATATGAAAATTAAGAAAGGCACGTTGCCAAGATGTTGAAGAGGAATATTGATATTTTAAGTGGGCAAAAGTTGGCACATGGGATATAATATGGGAGACTGCAGAGTTCTTTTTGAAGGGAGAACAATATGATATAATTGGAGAAAAAACTGCAGAAGGATGTGCACAGGCATTTACGTTGCAAAGCACAAAGCTCGATGGAAGAGCTAATCAGGAACGCTAATGGAATGTTGGTCCCCAATTCAAGGGAGTTGGAATATAAGAATAAACCAGTCCTACTGCCATTGCGCAAAGTGATAGTGAGACCACATATCTGGAATATTGTGAGCAGTTTTTGTCCCTTTTTTTAAGGAAAGATATTTCATAGGTAGTTGAGAGGTGTTCACTACAATTATCCCTGGTCTGGAGAACTTGAGCCAAGGCTGAACAGGTTCGGTCCCTCTTCATGAGAGTTTAGAAGAAAGAACAGTACTTTAATTGAAACTGTATCTGGTTTTTCAGAGGTTTGCCAAGGTAAATGCTGAGAGGATGTTTTCCTTCATGGTATGGTTGAGGACCAGAAGGGATGGTCTCGGAATAAAGTGGTGACGATTTAAGATTGAGATGAGGAGGAATTTCTTCTGAGTGCTGAGAATCTTTTTGGAACTCCCTTGCCACAGAGTTGTGGGGCCAGAATCCTTGTGTGTATTTAAGGCTGGGATGGATTCTTGATCATAGAAGAATCCAGGCTAATGAGGAAAATGCAGGGGAACTGTATGTGAGAAATGTCACATCAGTCATGTTGAAAGGCTGAGTAGTTCAAGGGGACCAAATGGCCTATTCCTATACCTATTTCTTTTATCATGTTATTGAAAGTTGGTTATCTAAATTCTGGAATATGTTTGGCACCGGTGTGTAATTGTAGTGCCTCTAATGTCATTTGATTTCCTAAGATGCTTCACACTATTATGAAGCAGAATTTGGTACTGAATCATGTAAGATCCTATATTCACGCAAATGATTTGTGTTTTCAACTGCTTTTTTTTTCAAAAGATGATAAAGTTTGACAGTTGATCTTGGGGAGTGAATTGATGACTTCCATATGAATAGGTGAAGGCCCAGCCTTTAATGCCGGAATATTAAAATCAAAGTGACAAGGAGGCATGAATTACAGAAGTGAAAATATGGCCAGTTGTGAAGCTGGAGAAGTTAAGAGCAAGGAAGCGGGAATGGCATTGGAGAGTTTGAAAGCCAGAATGATGATTTTTTTTTAAATGAAAGCTTTGCTTGACTAAGGATCAAATGTAGGAATATTTGGTGCAGAGATTTTTGGGTATTAGGACAGAAAGATAGTAAAATGTGGGCAGAACGCCAGGAGTACATGGATGAGGATTCTTACAGCAGATGAGAGTTGGTCTGTGAAATTCTTTCACCACAGAGTGCTGATGAGGCTGTGTCGCCTAAGCTTTTTAATTTTTGTTTAAATCAGTAAGGGGAATCCATAGTCATAGGAATAAGGTATCCGTATCGATCAAGGTAGACTGGTTAGTAAAGTTAGATTGCCTGGGATTCAGCGAGAACTTCCCAATTGGATACAAAATTGGTTTAATGGTAGGAAACTGTGGTAGTGGAGGATTTTCTTTTATGTTAAGTGGCCTCTGACCAGTGGTGTTCTGCGAGGATTGGAACTGGGTCTGTTTTTGTTGGTCATTTTTTGATATAAACAATTTGGATAAGAAAATAGGAGGTATGGTTAGGATGTGTTCCAATGACACCAAAATCGATGGTATGTTGGACAGTGAAGAAGGTTATCTAAAGGTTATAAAGATTTTTGTCAATTGGGTCAATGGGCTGAAAAATGGCAGATGTTTATTTTGGATAAATGTGAGGTATTGCATTTTGGTAAAACAAATGAGGACAGGACTTGTACAATTAATGGTAATACCTTTGGTAGTGTTGTTATAGTACGGAGATCTAAGGGTTCAGGTACATAATTCTTTTGAAATTTGTGTTGCAGGCAGACTGGGTGGTTAGGGAATCTAATGTGCTTACCTTCACTATTCAGACCATTTGAGTGGAGGAGTTGTGATGTCATGTTGTACAGGAGATTGGTGAGGCCTCTTCTGGACTTTGCAGTTCTGATTGCCCTGCTATAGGAAGGATAGTATTAAATTGGAGAAGGCTAGAAAAGGTTTCTCGGGTTGGATGGTCTGAATTAGAAAAGTAAGCTGGGATATCTTTTGCTGGAGCTTAAGAGGTTGAGGGGCAACTTTTTTATTTCCTGACAAGAAGGCAATGTTTTGAGCCCTCTACCGCACACTCTGAACTTAAGGCACTAATTGAAACCCCTTTCCTTCAGTTTATTTACAGGCAAGTGTCACCTTTGTTTAAGGCTGCCCATGTAAGCTTGACATCCTCTGAATGTATTTCCACTGTCTTAATCTATTTGTTTGTCAGTAGCTCTCTACCTCTGTACCTTTTACAGGAGGGTGCATCACTGAACACACGCTCTTGTTCTTTGCTAGAAAGAAAATTGCAGCATAGTGAATTCCAAGGATATCAGCAATATTCGCTATTGCTGCTGGTTCAAGATACCAACTAAAAATTGTGATCTTGCATTTAAAAGGTTAAGCCTGAAGGAGAAGCGAAACAATATTTTTATTGCTGAATGCTATCCCCCTTTAACTTTGAGAGCCTAGGTGATTTCACAGACTTTATACTTGGTGTTATCTATTTTTATTGGTGGATGGGGGTTTATCAGGTAATGAAGTTACTAGTTTATATTTTAAAAGTATGAAAATCCTGGAATTGGTTCTTTTTATTGTTTCAGACGAAAACAGTTTAAAGGAAAGGTGCAAGGTTGAAAAGTGTTGTGTGTGTGGATTCATCCCACTCCTGTCTGGCTGTAATGTATGTTACCGTGAAGAACTTTGTCACATAATATTTTTCAAGCTTATAAAGCAAAACAGCAGTTGCAGAAATCTAATTAAGATTTTACCATTGTAAATTGATTTGCAATTGTTGGTAATGGAATTTTTTTTAAGAGGTCAGTTGAATATGCTTAACTTCAGTCATAGAGATGTACAGCATGGAAACAGACCCTTCGGTCCAACCTGTCCATGCCGACCAGATATCCCAATCCAATCTAGGCCCACCTGCCAGCACCCGGCCCATATCCCTCCAAACCCTCCTTATTCCTATACCCATCCAAATGCCTCTTAAATGTTGCAATTGTACCAGTCTCCACCACATCCTCCGGCAGCTCATTCCATACACGTACCACCCTCTGTGTGAAAAAGTTGCCCCTTGGGTCTCTTTCATATCTTTCCCCTCTCTCCCTAAACCTATGCCTTCTAGTTCTGAACTTCCCGACCCCAAGGAAAAGACTTTGTCTATTTATCCTATCCATGCCCCTTATAATTTTGTAAACCACTATAAGGTCACCCCTCAGCCTCTGACGCTTCAGGGAAAACAGCCCCAGCCTGTTCAGTCTCTCCCTGTAGCTCAGATCCTCCAACCCTGGCAACATCCTTGTAAGTCTTTTCTGAATCCTTTCAAGTTTCGCAACATCTTTCCGATAGAAAGGAGACCGGAATTGCATGCAATATACCAACAGTGACTTTACCAATGTCCTGTCCAGCCGCAACATGACCTCCCAACTCTTGTACTCAATACTCTGACCGATAAAGGAAAGCATACCAGAGGCCTTCTTCACTATCCTATCTACCTGCCACTCCACTTTCAAGGAGCTATGAACCTGCACTCCAAGGTCTCTTTGTGCAGCAATACTCCCAAGGATCTTACCATTAAATCTATAAGTCCTGCTAAGATTTGCTTTCCCAAAATGCAGTAACTCACATCTCAGCCCATTGGCCCATCTGATCCAGATCCTGTTGTAATCTGAGGTAATCCTCTTCGCTGTCGACTACACCTCCAATTTTGGTGTCATCTGCAACTTACTAACTGCACCTCTTATGCTCGCATCCAAATCATTTATGTAAATTGCAAAAAGTAGAGGGCCCAGTACCGATCCTTGTGGCACTCCACTGGACACAGGATTGCAGTCTGCAAAACAACCCTGCACAACCACTCTCTGGCTTCTACCTTTTTTTGAGACTGTTCTGTAACCAAAGGGCTAATTCTCCCTTTATTCCATGAAATCTAACCTTGCTAATCAGTCTCCCATGGGGAACCTTTTCAAACACCTTACTGAAGTCCATATAGATCACATCTGCTGCTCTGCCCTCATCAATCTTTTTTTTACATTAAATTAGATTACTTAGTGTGGAAACAGGCCCTTCGGCCCAACACCGACCCTCCGAAGCGCAACCCACCCATTCCCCTACGTTTACCCCTTTATCTAACACTATGGGCAATTCACCTGACCTGCACATCTTTGGACTCTGGGAGGAAACCGGAGCACCCGAGGAAGCCCATGCAGACACTAGGAGAATGTGCAAACTCCACACAGTCAGTCGCCTGAGTCGGGAATTGAACCTGAGTCTCTGGCACTGTGAGGCAGCAGTGCTAACCACTGTGTCGTCGTGTCGCCCACTCTTTTACTTCAAAAAAAAAATCCAGTTTGTGAGACATGATTTCCCATGCACAAAGCCATGTTGACTATCCCTAATCAGTCCTTGCCTTTCCAAATACATGTACATCCTGTCCCTCAGGATTCCCTCCAACAACTTGCCCCCCACCAAGGTCAGGCTCACTGGTCTATATATCCCTGGCTTGTCCTTACCGCCCTTCTTAAACAGTGGCACTATGTTTGCCAACCTCCAGTCTTCCAGCACCTCACTGTGACTATCGATGATACAAATATCTCAGCAAGAGGCCGAGTAATCACTGCCCTAGCTTCCCACAGAGGTCTCGAGTACACCTGATCAGGTCCTGGGGATTTATCCACCTTTAACCGTTTTCAAGACATCCAGCACTTCCTCCTCTGTAATATGGACATTTTTCAAGATGTCACCATCTATTTCCTTACAGTCTATATCTTCCGTATCCTTTTCCACAGTAAATACTGATGCAAAATAATCATTTAGTATCTCCCCCATTTTCTGTGGCTCCACACAAAGGCCGCCTTGCTGATCTTTGAGGGGCCCTTTTCTCCTCCTAGTTACTCTTTTTTGTCCTGAATATATTTGTAAAAACCCTTTGGATTTTCCTTAATTCTATTTGCCAAAACTGTCCCCTTTTTTGCCCTCCTGTTTTCCCTCTTAAGTATACTCCTACTTTCTTTATACTCTAAGGATTCACTCGATCTATCCTGTCTATACCTGACATAGCTGATAATGTGTTGCTAGAAAAGCGCAGCAGGTCAGGCAGCATCCACGGAGCAGGAGAATCGACGTTTCAGGCATGAGCCCGTCTTCAGGACATATGCTTCCTCCTTTTTTCTTAATCAAACCCTCAATTTCTTTAGTCACCCAGCATTCCCTACACCTACCAGCCTTTCCTTTCACCCTGACAGGAATATACTTGCTCTGGATTCTTGTTATCTCATTTCTGATGGCTTCCCATTTTCTAGCTGTCCCTTTACCTGCAAACATCTGCCTCCAATCAGCTTTTGAAAGTTCTTGCCTAATACCATCAAAATTGGCCTTTCTCCAATTTAGAACTTCAACTTTTAGATCTGGTCTATCCTTTTCCACCACAATTGTCCTAATCGATATTTACAGTTTTTTTTTAACATTAGGATATAAATTTTAGGAGAACACTAAGCAATTTTTTAATAACTATTCAATGACAAGTTTTATGCATCTGTAAATGTTTGGAGGAATTACACATTTCCTCTTTTAATCATTCATAAGATGAGGGTGTTGCTGGTGAGGGCAGCACTTGTTGCATATGAGACCATTGAGTAGAACACATTGCTGTGGGTTTGGAGTCTGGCACGTTTGAACTGGGTAGGGACAACAGATTTTCTTCCCTAAATGACATGAGTGAACATGGGTAGGTTTTTATGACCAGGAGAAAGTGAGGACTGCAGATGCTGGAGATCAGAGCTTAAAAGGAACAGGAGAATCGACATTAACAGGAAGAAGGGCTTATGCCTGAAATGTTGATTCTCCTGTTCCTTAGATGCTGCTTGGCCTGCTGCACTTTTCCACCAACACACTTTTAAGCTCTAGGTTTTTATGACCATCCAACTTTTGGTTAGTTTTCTATTCAAGATCTTATTTTTGTTAAATTCGCATTTCAATCCCATCTGCTCGAAGATCTTCAGTGATCTGTTTATCATTGCTATTGTTGGAGATTTCAAAAATATTTGTGTGGCATCTTTTCGTAAAGCTTTAAATGATGAGGGTTTTTGCAAATCTTAAGCCAGTTTTCACGGCTTTGGATAATTTTTATGTTTTGTTGCTTGGAATACCTTCAGCTAGTGCATGTTTACTAAGTCTTAATTTAGTTATATTTAGACTTTAGGGATTTTTTAAATCAAAATCTTCTTCCCCTGAGAAGAAGCGCTTTCAGACTGTTCTGGTTACAACTGCTAAACTTATTATTTGTTCATGAGAAGTGAGTATCATTGGGTTGGCTAAAATTTATTGCCCTAGAGAATGTGGCGGTTCTTGAACTACTGCAGACTGTGGGATGTAAAAATACTTTTACTGTGGTAGGTAAACTGCATTTTTTTATTTGACAATAAATGTGATTGGTTACAATATGGTGCGGGAATTCAGATGTGTTGGTCTCCCGACTACTTGAGTCTTCCCTTCTGTTTCCTCAAGGATGGCTGTTTTAGTATCTGAACTTGGCTAATTTCAATACGTACATGAATTCCTGCAACTCTTGAGATTTTTAACTTCAACTTTTCAACATTCCTCAACTATGAAACTCCAAGCCACTGTTAACTGCTGGAATTGCTGGCCCAGCAGCTCTCTGCTGCTCTCCTGTGCAAGAGGCCTCTTTAGCAACAGTCTTCCTAAGAAATGCTGTTTTGTACTTGCTGCACTCTCCTGGCTGACTAATGCAAAGATCTTTTGTAATGGTGAAAGTTGGGGGACTGATTGCAATTTTTAAGATGCTGGATCTGAGTTCTGACAGTGAGGTTGGTGGACCTTGTGGAACTGCTGGCCATGCTGGGTTATTTTGCAGAGCTCTCAACATGTGGGCATTGTCAGCTAGCTCAGCATTTATTGCACATTCCAAATGGCCTTCGAGAAGATTGGTGACCATAAGAAATGAGCGCTTGACTATTTTGACCCACGTTGTGACCAGTACAATTTGTTTTTAAACCCTACTTCCTGCACAAAGATATGCCAGTTAAGTAAATTCTCACTATCTGTGTGAGGGTTAATAATTTTAATTGGGCCCAGATGTCTGTAGGTTTTCCAACAAATTGTTGATATCTATTGATTGTAAATAGAGTGAGCATTATAATCTTAAATCCATGTAAAAGAGATTTCATAAATGTGCTAAATTTTCAAGGAATATTTTTCACAAAGACTAAAACAATTGTAATTGCTCGTTCATAACTACCCTATTGAACTGCCCAGCCCATCTGAAATTAGATGATGGGATCAAACCTACATCTAGATTCGCTGTACCTAAACCCAAGCTAAAGATCAGAAATGACTTTCTGAAAACATTTTTAACCACTTTTTTGGTTGGTAATGCAATAAGGCCATTATGTTTACAGTTTGTAGGAAATATTGGTGCTTGTTTTAATTTTTAGGCTTTGCATTCTTACAAACGCGTCTCTGATTTTACTTTTCCAATTGATTTGCACCTTTTTGATATTGGGTCTGTCTGTCTTTGAAATCTTCCCCAGTTTTTTCACTGCTGCTCATGTGATTTTTTTTGACGAGAAAGGGATGGAAATGGTTCAAGATCATTTCTATTATTTAAGGAGCTAAAATGTTAACTTGGTTTTGTTGCCTAACTAGAAAAACTGATAATTGGATGTTTTGCTCTTGTTGGTCAACAATAATTTGTATTAGCCTCATTTAAGATCAAGATAAATGCAGGATATGTGGGATAACCAAAAAGGCACTTGGCATCTACAGTGCTGTGTACCTCCTTTTATAGAGTACTAATTTTGTCAACTAAGTCTTGTGCAGAATGGCTGCAAAGTGATGTCCCGTAAAACCCAATTAAGTGAATGTGCAGTTGTTTTTTTTTCTTGGCGCTGTATATGTTGAGAAGAATGACTGGAATGTTGTACTTTTCAAATATATCGTAATGTTGGCAAAAACCACAACTCCATCTTGAAGGGCGACACATGTAACAGCACTGTGCTCTTCCACATTGCATTTGTAGCATTGTCCAAACTTATGGTCTTTGGAATGGAATCTAAATAGGACTTGAGCCCATACCTTTTTTTAAATCTGAGTTGAGTGTACAAACATAGTAGAGTTGAGGATTAGCAATTCATTCCATTTATGATGTAAACCTTGTAAACAAATTTTGTTGATTTTTAGAATTAAATTTTGATGGTATTAAGCAAGAATTTTTCAAAAGCTGATTGGTGGGGGCAGATGTTAGCAGGTAAAGGGACAGCTGGAAAATGGGAAGCCTTCAGAAATTAGATAACGAGAATCCAGAGAAAGTATATTCCTGTTCGGGTGAAAGGGAATGCTGGATGACTAAAGAAATTGAGGGTTTGGTTAAGAAACAGGAGGACGCACATGTCAGGTACAGACAGGATAGATCGAGTGAATCCTTAGAGTATAAAGGAAGTAGGAGTATACTGAAGAGGGAAATCAGGAGGTGAAAAAAGGGGACATGAGATAGCTTTGGCAAGTAAACTTAAGGAGAATCCAAAGGGTTTTTACAAATATATTAAGGACAAAAGGGTAACTAGGGAGAGAATAGGGCTCCTCAAAGATCAGCAAGGTGGCCTTTGTGTGGAGCCACAGAAAATGGGGGAGATACTAAACAAGTACTTTGCATCAGTATTTACTGTAGAAAAGGATATGGAAGATATAGACTGTAAGGAAATAGATGGTGACATCTTGAAAAATGTCCATACTACAGAGGAGGAAGTGCTGGATGTCTTGAAACGCATAAAGGTGAATTAATCTCGAGGACCTGATCAGGTGTACTCTAGACCTCTGTGGGAAGCTAGAGAAGTGATTGCTGGGCATCTTGCTGAGATGTTTGTATCATCGATAGTCACAGGTGAGGTGCCAGAAGACTGGAGATTGGCTGACGTGGCGCCATTGTTTAAGAAGGATAGTAAGGACAAACTATGGAGCTATAGACTGATGAGCCTGATGTTGGTGGTGGGCAAGTTGTTGGAGGGACTCCTGAGGGACAAGATGTGCATGTATTTGGAAAGGCGAGGTCTGATTAGGGATAGTCAACATGGCTTTATGCATGGGAAATTATGTCTCACAAACTTGATTGTTATTTTTTCAAAAAACTCAAAGGATTGATGAGGACAGAGTGGTAGATGTGACCTAAATAGACTTCAGTAAGGTGCTGAGCAAGGTTAGAACTCACGGAATACAGGGAGAACTAGCCATTTGGATACAGAACTGGCTCAAAGGTAGAAGACAGAGGCTGGTGGTGGTGGAGGGTTGTTTTGCAGACTGGAGGCCTGTGACCAGTGGAATGCCACAAGGATCGGTTAGTAAGTTTGCAGATGACAGCAAAATTGGAGGTGTAGTGGACAGCGAAGAGGGTTACCTCAGATTACAACGTGATCTGGACCAGATGGGCCAGTGGGGCTGAGGAGTGGCAGATGGAGTTTAATTCAGATAAATTTGAGGTGCTGCGTTTTGGGAAAGCAAATCTTAGCAGGACTTGCACACTTACTGGTAAGGTCCTAGGGAGTGTTGCTGAACAAAGAGACCTTGGAGTGCACATTCATAGCTCCTTGAAAGTGGAGTCTTAGGATAGTGAAGAAGGCGTCTGGTATGCTTTCTTTTATTGGTCAGAGTATTGAGTACAGGAGTTGGGATGTCATGTTGCAGCCGTACAGGACATTGGTAAAGCCACTGGAATATTGCGTGCAATTCTGGTCTCCTTCCTATCAGAAAGATGTTGTGAAAGGATTCAGAAAAGATTTACAAGGATGTTGCCAGGGTTGGAGGATTTGAGCTGTAGGGAGAGGCTGAATAGGGTGGGTTGTTTTCCCTGGAGCGTCTGAGGCTGGCGGGTGACCTTTTCTGAGGTTTGCAAAATTGTGAGGGGCATGGATAGGATAAATAGGCAAAGTGTTTTTTTTTCCCTGGGGTCAGGAAGTCCAGAACGAGAGGGGATAGGTTTAGGGTGAGAAGAGAAAGATATAAAACAGACCCAAGGGGCAACTTTTTCACTGAGGGTGGTATGTGTATGGATGAGCTGCCAGAAGATGTGGTGGAGGCTGGTACAATTGCAAGATTTTGAGGCATTTGGACGGGTATATGAATAGGAAGGGTTTGGAGGGATATGGGTCAGGTGCTGGCAGGTGGGATTAGATTGGGTTGGAATATCTGGTTGGCATGGACGAGTTGGACCGAAGGGTCTGATTTTTCCATGCTGTACATCTCTATGACTCCATTAGATTGGATTCCCTACAGTGTGGAACCAGGCCCTCGGTCCAACCAGTCCACACCGACCCTCCAAAGAGCAACCCACCCACACCTATTTCTCACTGACTAATGCACCTAACACTGGGCAATTTATCATGGCCAGTTCACCTGACCTGCACATCTTTTTGGACCTTGGGAAGAAACCAGAGAACCCAGAGAAAACCCACGCAGACGCTGGGAGGATGTGCAAACTCCACATCAGTCTCCCGAGGCTTGAATTGAACCTGGAATCCTGGTGCTGTGAGACTACAGTGCTAATCACTGAGCCACCATGCCACCCAATGCTGGATTTCAAGCTTGGGTAAATATATATTGCAATCTGGAGAGCTCATGGCTTGAATACTTGTTTGCTTTTATTTTTACATTTTTGTCTGCTGAGTTTCACCCAATCATGAGCCCCTAGCTTCGTATATCATCATTACACTAGTGATGGATCAGTGGTCGTCTGTGTTGAATGAAATGGGAAGAAGCATTTGAGGGAAGTTGCATAACGTATAGCATGTAGGACGTCAGCGTTGACCACCAGCCAGGTTTAATAGTGCCAACACTGAAGGCAGACAGAGTCTTGAAAGAAAATAATTTCCATACTGGATCGATGTAATATAGCTAAGAGACCAACATGAGGGAATTGGCTTCATTTTTCACATGAACTGTTTGTCACAGATGTCTGCCCAAAACAGCAGCATTGAATGTTGCTACCATACAATCGTACAATACAAGCCTCAATTTCTCATAGATAAAATATGCTATATGGCTTGCTGTTTTGAATAATACAAATGTGGCAGCCGTCAACAACACCAGAATTTTATGTCATTATGAATACTAACTCTGATCTGACATATATCTTCATGCAACTCGACCATGATGTTGGATGACTGATTTTTCGGTTTAAGATCCTTTCTGATTACCTGTTCAAAGATGTTATCATACACCTCTGGAGCAGGTGGGATGTGATTCAGAAGTAAGGATGCTACCAGTATTCCTCGAGCCACCTTTTATCAGTTTAACATAACTCTTTGCTTTTGCTAAGCAATTAGGCTAACAGGTCTAGACTGGGGGGTGGAGTTGCATATCTGACAGGAGTCTGGAACAGGAGGGACTGAGCCCCAGGCTTCTGGTCCAGGCGCACCTACCACTGCATCACAGAAGTTGTTGTTTGTTTTAATTTTTAAACAACTTATTTTTCTAATCAACTTTGTTCACATGTTATCCCACCTGCTCCGCAGGTGTAAAATTTGAATCTGGGTCTCCTGATCCAAGAGTAAGACATACCTCTGCACCACAAGTGGGTGCCTTTTCCCTTTGGTTTCATGGGGGATAAAGCAATCAATTGTAGCTGGTTCATCTTGGGAATGAGGCATCAAGCAATTGCTGGAGAAGGCCTCATTCTTGCATTGAATTGTACAAATGGAATTGGGCCATTTGGCTCAACCAGTTTTACTTTTAATATTTGTCCATTTTAAGAGCAAATAGTTGAAGTACTAAACATTGACAGTCATAACAACATGGTGAATAGGCCTCTGGCTTCACTGCTGAAAAGCAGCATGCCAGAAAGTCTCGCTCACCAAGCTCGTCCGGTGTCACTAATGGTTTCTTCTCTTTAAACTTGCCACTCACTGACAGAACCAGTAAACAATGCATTTTCTGTTTTTGAAGATTGATACTGATACATGGAAGTCACAGGAGAGCTCCAAGCAACACAACCAAATTGGGTGTAGGATTTGTCTGAAGTCATGGTACTTGAGGTAGTTCACAAATACTTGGAGACAGTTGATTCCATTCTTTTGATTTTTAGCAGGAGTCAAAATCATAGGCTTGCCTAGAATCATGGAAAGTCCAGTTGATGCTCAAGAGAATAATTGTGAGGGTGATAGTGGGGAAATCAACTGAAGAGCTGTGGATGCTGGAAATCAGAAATATAAACGGAGATAAAGTTCAGCAAGGCCTGGCAGCAGTGGTGGAGGGAAGGCAAAGGTATTGTTTCAGAGCCAGCAAACACCGCCCCCGTCCCAGACTCTGAGAAAGGGTCTCTGGATCTGAAATGTTAACTTTGATTTCTCTCCACTGACACTGCCAGAGCTGGGTTTGGCTATTATTTCATAATGTGACCAAATTAATAGCTAAACATTTATCACCAGAGTTTATAGCATTACTGAAAGCTGATGTGAGCATCACTGAAACTCTAATTAGGAATAAGGATAGTTGAAGACCAGTGTTTAGCATGTAATTTACTTAAGGCTCATGAAGCAGAATCAGCTTTAAACAAGTTAACCTTGCTCGCACTGAAGCTGAGGCTGAAAGAATTCTAGACTGATGTTTTGTTCGAAATGGACATCCTCACAGAAATATAGATGGAGAATAGGTTGTTTATCAAATCATGGTACTGCCTAGGTATCATAAGGCATTGCAAGTAGCACCATGAAATTACAGTGGTAGATCATGTAGGAATATGAGAAATGCAGGCACATATGAACAGGCAGTTGTATAACTTAAGACTTCGTAAAGACAAAGTGCACTTCTATAAAACTTTTTCATGACTTTTTAAAGTGATAAGATCGCTGGCATCTTTTTGATACATGTACCCCAGTTCTTTTTTGAAAAGAACCATTCACTCAAGTGTTACCAGATTGTGTAGAGCCGTAACTGAAAATGCAAGAAGGTCATGCAGTGTATACTTTAATTCTGGGTATGACCAACTGATTCCCAGAAGCTATTGTCTTTTTTTTTCCTGAGGATAATTAGAGTTCGATTAGTAGGGGAAATATTTAACGGCTTTATTTTAAGTTGGTATGGGGTCCCAATCGAGACAGTTTGATTTGGTTTCTAACTTTGTCTAAAGTTCTCCTGAAAATGATTAGCATTTTGGGTATAAAACATTTGAAGTCAATTAAATATCGTTTGCAGACATGGAGCTTTGGAGAGATATCATAAATCTGAAAACCATGATTTTAAGGCACACTATCATGAATACCCACTGGACTAGGACAAATTTGGGTTCGATTTCTTACTATATGCTGCCAGAGATGGCCTACACGTACTTATTGGTTGAGCCTATTTGATTTGATTTGCTGGTCATGAGATTAGAGGTCCATTAAAATTTGATTTAGGGTGAAGTTCTTGAATCAAGAGGATGAATCCTCCATGTTGGATGACATGTCTTTCTGGAAAGACTGACTGTCTCTTGGGAGCAGGTAAGGTAGCACAAGACCATTTGGAAATTTCACAGGTGAGAATGAAAGCCTGGGTAAATGAATATTCAACAACTGAAATATTTCACCTCCCATATTGCCTGTGTCCTCAAAGTGAAATTCAGTTATCTGTACAAAGTAGTTAGCAACGTTAGAACAGCAATTTAACTGATAAATGGGTTCTGTCACGAACATGTTCATACAGTATTATCATAAAGAAATACAAGTATGTCATGGTAAACATTGTGGAAGATAACTGACAATAGAGTGAGGTAGAAGGAGAGCCACGTGGTTCTCAAAGTGAACCTATTACAATTTGACGAGCCAACACATTTTGAGACAGTTAGGCACTGTCTTCCTTTTACAAGAAGTGCAGCAGGAAGATAGTGTAAGACTACAGGTATTTCTGCTATTACGCAGTAGTTGCATTCCTTGCTACCTCATACTCTACAAAAATCATGCAATAAGCGAACACTTGGTGATATAATTGCGTTCTAGCCAACATGCACCTTTTTTTAAAAGTTTGCATTTTAAGAAAGGCATTCTTTATTCACCCAATCGTGTTACAGCTAATTCTTATTAATGAAAAATATGTTATAGCAGAACTACCTGTATGGAGAATTTACAGACTGCCTTGTACTGATGTACTGCGGTGGTCTAGATTTAGCTTGACGTGAAGCGAACCACAGGAGAGTCAGGACTGGCAACCACATCCTTACTGGTTATGAAAATTGTTATCTGGATTGTACTTTGCTAGTTGTATACAGTGCATCAAATGAATATCTGAGACTGATGTGACATTGGACTTGATTATTTTTTATTTTGGAGAATGCTGTCGCATATACATAGTCAATATCAGCTTTAACTTCAAAAGAATAGGAGTAGGTTTTTTTTCTGTTTACAGATCTTAAAATAAAGTCACTGGCCCTTGATCTGACCTTCAGCTCAATATCATGTTGCACTGTAATCATCCACATATCAAATCCAGTGCTTTGTAAATTAAAGTCTTGAAGAACTTTTGTAGCCAACCCGTCAATGTCTATTTGAATGAATTGATTTGATTTAAAACAGCTATGGTTTGCTCCATCACCACCTAATTCCTGAAATCAACTGTGAATTTCTCTATCCTCGTGGACACAATTGTTTTCTGGATGGAACAATTTTTCTTTTTTCCTACAGACTCAAAATATTGTAGACTTCTTTTTGGGAGAATGCAGTCCCAGTTTCAATTTGAATATATGTACAGTAAGATCTTGAGCACTAAGCATTTGTTTTGTCACTGCACTTCACAACTCCGCTTATTTAGTTTTGACCTTGTATTTTGTAAGGGAGATGTCAAGCAATTCTGCATTGTTTGTCTCCTCTGTGCACACTGCATACCTTTTTTTAAGTGCAGTGACGATTCTGGACATCAGACCTATAGATCTTTGTAGGGCCTTCCCTTGGGAGGTGGGTGCAAGAAAAGTGGGAAATCGGGATCATTTCCGTGAAATGCAACAAAGCCTGCATTTGTATAAAGCACAGAGGTTGCAGTCAGTTGTGATGGGAACCTTTTTTTTTCTTAATTCATACGCAGGGCATGGGCATCACAGAATCAGCCAGTGATTATTGGCTATCCCTTCTTGAAAGGATGGTCAGCTGCATTCTTGATCTGCTGCAAAGGGGTAAAAACAATGACTGCAGATGCTGGAAACCAGATTCTGGATTAGTGGTGCTGGAAAAGCACAGCAGTTCAGGCAACATTCGAGGAGCAGGGAAACCGATGTTTCTGGCAAAAGCCCTTCATCAGGAAAGAGGCAGAGTGCCTGTAGGGTGGAGAGATAAATGAGAGGGTGGGGCTGGGGAGAAAGTAGCATAGAGCACAATAGGTGAGTGGGGGTGAGGATGAAGATGGTAGGTCAGAGAGGAAGGTGGAAATGAAGATAGGCGGGTAGGACAAGTCATGGGGATTGTGGTGAGCTGGAAGTTTGGCACTGGGGTGAGGTTGGGGAAGGGGAAATGTGGAAACTGTTGAAGTCCACATTGATGCCCTGGGGTTGAAGCGTTCCGAGGCGGAAGATAAGGCGTTCTTCCTCCAGGTGTTGGGCGGTGAGGAAACGGCAGTGAAGGAGGCCCAGGACCTGCCTGTCCTCGGCAGAATGGGAGGGGGAGTTGAAATGTTGGGCCACAGGGTGGTGTGGTTGATTGGTGCGGGTGTCCCAGAGATGTTCCCTAAAGCGCTCTGGGGAGATGGATGTCCATTAGCAATGTAGAGGAGACCGCATCGGGAGCAACGGATACAATAAATGATATTGGTGGATGTGCAGGTAAAACTTTGGATGTGGAAGGCTCCTTTGGGGCCTTGGATGGAGATGTAGGCACAGGTTTCGCAATTCCTTCGGTGGCAGGGGAAGGTGCCAGGACAGGGGGGTGGGGGGGGGGGTGGAGTGGATCTGACCAGGTAGTCACAGAGGGAATGGTCTTTGCGGAATACCAAATTTATCCTTGGTAGTGGGGTCTGTTTGGAGGTGGCAGAAATGTCGTCGGATGATTTGGTTTATGCGAAGGTTGGTCGGGTGAAAGGCGAGCACCAGGGGGTGGGGTTCAGTCCTTATTACAGTTGGAGGGGTGGGGTTTGAGGGTGCAGGTGCGGGATGTGGATGAGATGTGTTGGAGGGCATCTTTAACCACGTGGGAAGGGAAATTGCAGTCTCTAAAGAAGGAGGCCATCTGGTGTGTTCTACGGTGGAACTGGTTCTCCTGGGAGCAGATGTGGCGGAGGAATTGGGAATACGGGATGGCATTTTTGCTGGAGGTAGGGTGGGAAGAGGTGTAATCCAGGTAGCTGTGGGAGTCGGTGGGCTTGTAAAAAATGTCAGTGTCAAGTCGGTCGTCATTGATGGAGATGGAGAGGTCCAGGAAGGGGAGGGAGATGTCAGAGATGGTCCAGGTAAATTTAAGGTTAGGGTGGAATGTGTTGGTGAAGTTGATGAATTGCTCAACCTCTTCACGGGAACAGGAGGTGACACCAATGCAGTCATCAATATAGCGGAGGAAGAGGTGGGAAGTGGTGCCGGTGTAACTACGGAAGACGGACTGGGGTGCCAGTGATGGTAACACCATAGAATGTCAAGGGGTGGTGATTAGATCGTGTCTTATTGGAGATGGTATTTGTATGGTGTGAATGTTACTTGTCAGCCCATACCTGAATGTTGCTGAAAAATGTGTTGCTGGAAAAGTGCAGCAGGTTAGGCAGCATCCAAGGAGCAGGAGAATCGATGTTTCGGGCATAAGTCCTTCTTCAGGATGCTCCCTGACCTGTGCTTTTCCAGCAACATGCTTTTCAGCTCTGATCTCCAGCATCTGCAGTCCTCACTTCCTCCTACCTGATTGTTGTCCGTCTTGCTGTATTTGGACATGGACTCCTTCAGTATTTGAGGAATTGCACATGTTGCAATTTTGAATTTTGAATATTTTGTAGGCATCAGCAATTAGTTCTTGGTTTTGAGGCCTGTGCCTTTTTAAAAAAATTTACTGTAGACATCCTTATCCCTTATTCTGAGAAGATCCTCTTAATTTGTTAATTTTGTGTACAACAACTCAGGACAGTCAGCTGGGTTGTGTTGGTCACATGGATGGGTTCGTGAACTGCAGTGAGATGTGTTCACAATCCTTCACGTTCTGAAGTAGTTTGCTCAAAGGTGGTGTTAGACAGAGGTATTACTTGTCTTGTGGCCTTGGAAGCATCATGTGATATTCTCTGGATTGTTGTTATTTCTTTTTTCTTAAATTCTGAGTAATGATATAGGCCATAGTCATTGCTTTAATTACTTTGCCATCTGAGTGATTTGTGTTTTGCCAAAAATGACAAAAGAGAAATTGATTTCAGGGCAGATCTTGCAAGTTTTTGTTGTTGATGTTGCTGGTTTAGGTGGGGAAAAAATACACCGCTTTTAAAACTGTCTTCAGTTTACCAACTTTTTAATTATCTGAAGCATGCTGTTCAATAGGGAAACTAGCTCCTTGAATTGACTATATATTATGTGGTGTCCTTTTTAAAATTCCCCTTTTTTAAAACTCAACATATTTTCATGACCGAAAAGCAAACACTCCTAACTTGTACTGTTGTGAACAGAAATTCATTTTCATATTCTGTGTAGAGGTTGCATATTTTTGGTTTCCTTTTTAGACCGTCATCACTAAAGTTTATGACCTTACTCTGATTATGCTGCAGATAGGCCTCTTGAGCATCCAGAATGTTGCTCACTGCTTTGTTTTACTCCTGTAATATATTCAGACATTAGTTTCTAGCATATTCCTTATTCAAATGTTTCATTGCCACCATAAAACTTGTTTACCCTGCAGTAATAGTTCACCTGGACCAAACTGAAACACAATGCAACAGGCTGACCAAAAACCTGTTAAGAGTTTTTCAGAAGATGTGTGACTAAAGAAGTTGTGTTGGCATGATAATCCTCTTGCATATGGGTGAGGGGCACAGGTGAGCAGTGAGGTTGACTTTTGAACTCTCAATCAGTCAGACTACGGCTGAAGTAGAATCTTTCTCTCTTGTGCATGCTCGCTTGCTTGCTTTTGCTTTTTTTTTCTTCCCCTACATGCTCCCTAACTGAACCCCAGGAAAGTGACCGTTTCCACAGCATGATTTATTAGTCAAGGTATTTTCCTCTTATTCTGAGAAAGAACAATCCTCTCACGTTGCCTGATTCATCCATTTTCTATGGCTGAGGAAATCTTGCCAGAGGAACCTCTACATGTGTTTGTGAGCAAGGAAATACAAATACATTTTGAGGGGATGAAAAACCTACCAATTCCAGCTTTCATTAACTTGACTAAAGTATTGCTCTGAATTGATCATGAGACTCTCAGTTGCTTTTCCAAGATTTGAATGTCCAAGAAACCGCTTGACAATTTTGCAGCAGCTTCATGATATGAGTGCAACTGTTGTCTGAGATCTGATACTATTTCTTCTCAAAATCCAGACCTATCTTGAGTCAAGCTAAGTAATGCCTCAATGTTGTTTTACAGATGACAACGTTTTATACATCTCATCACAAACGACTGTGGTATCCACGTGGATGCATGATGAGCACCATAATGTCTTAAATTTGAATTGATTTGTGTGCAGTAATGGATGTGATTCTCAGGAGTGCACTTGAGAATTGCCTGTGCAAAAATAAACAAATGGATTTAGAGAAGGAAGAAGCTACTGTGCGGTGTTCTCTCAAACTGGGTTGGGATTGATGGGAAAATATGGTTGGAGGAAGGCTCTCTGAATTTAGATGGGTTCAGAATTTTCTGCAGGAATGGTGGCTGGAGAAGCAAAACTGGGAAAGCCCCTAAAAGAAGTTACCATACTGTAACTAAATAGCCAAGATTAAATAATGAAAAATTGGTGGTTAGATGGAACTGAAACCATGCACCCTGATTGGAAGAAACAACGGGAAAGATAGGAAGGTTATTGAGCTGAGGAATGGTGTGGTAAAGACTAATTTTTAAAAAAAATTTTGACTCCAATTTTGCTATTCTGTTTAATTCATATCTGGCACATAAGAAGATGTTTGTAGAAGATTAGTCCTCTTCGCTACAGGGCATCTCATCACGTGTCCCTCAGGGTAGTGTCCGAGGCCCAATCATGTTCAGCTGCTTAATCAAGACCTTCCCTCCATCATTAGGTCAGAAATAGGGATGTTCACTTGGGAATGAGGCATCAAGCAATTGCTGGAGAAGACCTCAAAACCCTGTGATCAGTAACTCACTTCCTCACTTTCCTAACATTCAAGCCTTGGTGAGGATGGGGATAGAATGCAATAAAATGTAGTTATCAACTCTGAATGGTGTACTCGTGTAATTTTCATTATCACTCTCCTTTTGTGACATTGGTGAGCTCAACTTTGGAAGATGTGCCCCTGATTCTAAACATTGATGCTGCGACAATGATTTTGTTTCATTTTGGGACGTGAAATCGAAGCACAGTTTAGCTGAATATTTGTATTGAACTGAGCTATGCTATTATGACCCTTCTTGATGGCAAAATCCTATGTTGATGGATCATATGTTTTAATTTGCGTTAGTTAATTAACAGCTTCAGATGTTCTCATAATAATAATTGACTGACTGGTTTGTCATGTGTCACAAGTCCTAAATATGAAATTGCAATCCAGAGAGGAGTACTCCTATTTCTATTTTGACTGTGAAATTTTGTGATTCCTTTGGGTCTGATGGCATAAATCTTTCACTGTTCTGATGACTGAATCTTTTTCAGTTTTTTTGCAACACAAAAATTTCCACCCCAGACTGTATTGACTTGCAAGCTTCACAAACTTGAACTATACACTATTATGGTACCACTTTTTCTGAAGTGAGCTTCTCTTTTAGACCTTTTCCCTTTGTTTGCCAAACTTTTTATTTCTGAAGTGAAATTAAAACAAAACAAATGGTTTCACTTTTTTTGTTTCTTTGTAAACTCAAGGTATAAACGTATTTTATTCTATTGCCACAACAGAATCTGCTCAGCACTTAACTACAGCTATATGTATTCCTGGAATTAATGCATTTAAATGAATGTGCCAGGTTGACCTTACCTTTGACTTTCTGACCTTTTTTTTCTTTTTAAACAAAAAACCTTTACAGCACTAACACAGATCCCTTTGCCTTCAGGTTAAACGAATTCAAGATGCAGTCATAACGGTTATTTCAATCACTGTTGATAGACGAGTGCAAATCCTTTTACCATGCTGGGCATAATAAAAAAATTCTCTTTAACAGGAAAGTCTATACGGTGACTTAATTCTTTCTCTTTTTTTTAAAGGGAGGAAACGTGATCTATAACCATGGCTCATGCCAAGCCAAAGGCCAATGATGGAAAAATTACATATCCACCTGGAGTGAAAGAGATCTCTGATAAAATATCAAAGGAGGAAATGGTTCGAAGATTAAAGGTTTGTAATTATATTAAATTATGTTTCAGACAACTGTAAATCACTGTGATTGTTCAAGCAATAACTCTTCCATAAGGAAGAGTTATCTTGGAAGATCCTTAAAAAGCATTCCAAGCTGACAAAGAAATGTTTGTCCCCTTTTGGATTTTTTTGGGAGTGGATTGGAATGGATTTGGGGAGGCTGAGGATTAGTTTGAGATCTTGATCAATTGGGTTAGTGAGCTGAGGAGTGGCAATTGGAGTTTAATTTGGATAAATATGAGGTGAGCAATTTTGGTTAAACTCAAGTCAGGACTTGAACACTTAATGGTAGGGCTCCGGGTCCTGTTTTAGAACTGAAAACCTAGTGTTCGGGTATGGAGTGCTTTGACATTTGTATCACTAGTAGACAAGGTGATTAAGGCTAGAACTTCTTCCTTTGGAGTGCAGGAGGTTGAGGGATGTTCTTCCTGAGGTTTATAAAACTGAGGGGGATAGATAAGGTGAATAGCAAGGTCCTTTTCCTTAGGGTGGACAAGTTCAAAATTAAGGGGCATATTTTTAAGGTGAGAGGAGCAAGGGTTTCTTTTTTAAAAGGACATGTGACTTTTTTTTACACAGTCTGTGGATTGAACTGCGAGAGGAAGTGATGGATGCAGGTACAGTTAGAACATTTAAAAGACAAATGGATAAGTACAAGATTAGGGAAGGTTTGGAGGGATATGGGCAAAACGCAGGCAGCTGGGGCTAGTTTAGTTTAGTAAAAGTATTTCAGACTTAATTTTTGCTGGTTTATCAAGAGTGCCAGTTCATAAGGTGTCAGTTAAAATAATGTTAAAAAATTATGAAAGATTTGACTTTAAATTGGTGTCCCAGTCTGTCTGTCTGTCTTCTCTATTTACAGCATAATTTTTAATTAATTTATTTTATGATAAGAAGTAGTCCATTCCATGTTTCTCCCTTTTGACAGACTGACTCTGTTAAGGTTTCAGAGGCCTGAAGACAACTAGCCTAAATTCTCTCTTCAGTGAAAGCACTGGTTAAGTAGATTTTCATATAATGGTTTCAAGATTCTATGAAGTACAAAATGTCAATCATGAGCACGTATAGCATCATTAAAAAAGTAATGAAACACCCTAAGGTGTTCGCAAGGGGATTATTAAAGAGCCACAAGAGATAATAGGTCAGCGTACCAAAAATGTTGTTAAATAAATTGGTTTTAAGGACTAACTTGAAAGAGAGTGAGGCAGAGGATGAGGACTGCAGGGAGCAGTTTACAATATTCAACGAAGATAACTTATCATTGCTACTGAATTGAGGTTGCTACTTGTATATTGAAAGAAATTGCTGGATTTTTACAACAAAGCATGAGAATATTGAATCTCAAGACGAAACTTGTATGATCTGCTGTATTCCTGGAACTTTGAATAAAAATGGTTGGTAAAAGAGTATTGTTGATGACTCCTGTGAAAACTGATTTTTTTTTAAATATAAGGAAAAGGCCTACACAGGAACACGAAAGAAAACCGGAGGACAAAGCTTACCTTTTTTCAAACATTTTTTTGGCCAGAACAAATCAACAATATGAACATAGTTCAGGCAGTGGATCTTTCAAACTGGGACACTTCATTAAGAAGCCAGGCAGCAACATGATTGAACAAATTTCCAAGCATTCTCATTTTTCCTGCACAAATTTGAGACTAAGTAATCAGTCATTCCCACTGCACCTCTGTTATGCGAGATCTCTTTCTTTCTGTTCGGGTGCTTTTTGACTCGGTCATAGAGAGTTATGGAGTCATACAGATGGACAGAGACCCTTTGGTCCAATTAGTCCATGCTAACGATAAACCCTAAACTAAGTTAATCCCACCTGACTATGCTTGGCCATATCCCTCCAAAAACAACTGCTTCATGTATTTTGTCAAAATGTCTATTTAAATGTTTTAACAATATCCGTCTCCATCATTTCCTCTGGAAGCTCAATCCATACATGAGCCTCACTGTGTTTTTAAAAAAAATTGTTTCTAATGTCTTTTTAAAATCTTCCTTCTCTCTGCTTAAAAATATGCTCCCTCATCTCGTAAGCCCCCCATTCACCACCTTGAAAACCCTCATTTTATAAGATTCTCCTCCACCTCCAACTCTCCAGTGAAAAATGTCGTAGCCTCTCTCTCCGACTCCAACCTTCCATTCCTGACAACATCCTGGGAAATCTTTACTGAACCCTCTCCAGCTTAATAATATCCTCCTGATAACAGGGCAACCGGATCTGAAGACAGTACTCCAGAAGAGGCTTCACCAACATCCTGTATAACCTCAAAATGATGTCACAACTCCTGTACTCCATGATCTGAGCAATGAAGGCAAGCATGCTGAATACCTTCTTAACTACCCTATCTATATGTCTTGCAAACTTCAAAGAATTATGTACCTAAACCAATAAGTGTCTCTGTGCAACAGTACCCAAGGCCCTACTTCTTTAATTAGCATAAATTATCAACATGGAATATCTCTCACTTATCCAAATTTAAACTCTTTCTGCCTCTCTTCTGCTCATTGACTCAATTGATCAAGATCTATTTGTACTCTTAGGTAACTACCTTCACTTTTAATGATACCACTAATTTTGGTGTCATCCGTAAACAATAACCATTCTGAAAAACAGCCCTACATCACACTCTTGCCAATTAGCAAAGTTCGTACTCAATTGGCAAGCTCACTCTGAATCCCATGTGATCGAACTTGAGAGGAACCTTGATTATCCAAACAAGATGGGTGGGCAGTATTTTGTTCAGTTAATTGATTATTTGGTTCATTTGATTCCATGCCTCTCCTCCTGGGGCTTGGAGTTTTCAGAAGTTTCCTTTTTTTTTCTTGTTCTGGCTGCCTTGTTACCCCTCTCTGTGTCTCAAGGTTTGTTTCTGAGCAGACACCCTTGTGTGTAAGGGACCCGCAGCATCGCTGAAGCCTTCCGTGTCTCCCCCCTTCCCAGTTCAATGCGATTGACACAGCGAGCACTTGCTAAGTTTTTGCTCCCTGTTCAGGAGACTAGGCAGCAATAAATCACGAGCGAGCCCCTGCCCCACCTCCAACCTTGTCCACCCCATCCCTTGTCCATGCGCTTCTCCTCCCCCCCCCCCCCCCCAAACTCCCTTACCCATCCAACCCCGTCTGTTCCCACCCTGCGCCCACCCACTCTTGTGACAAATTCCACTTTCGCACTCAGGAGATTCTGGGGAAGGGGAGTTTAGAGTATGCCCCTATGAAGGACTCCCTGGAAAGTGTGGGGAGAGAGAAAGAGCAGATGGTCAGTCATTTGGAGACAGTGCCTGGGCACCTATCGATGTCCAGTACTGTTCTCGGCAGCATTTCAGTAAGCCAAGGTTGCTTTTGATCAGTGTTGGAAACACCTCTTTGAAATGTTTCTACCGAGACCTTGAGATTTTCTGATTTTAATATTCCTAAAGAGATCACTTGGCTCAAATGTATCTACAATCTAATAGATTCTTTTTATTCTTGACTAGAACCTCCATATCTGTATTTGTCCATTGTTCTCTAATCCTACTAGCCTTACCTTTTCACTCTAATGTAACATAATTACTCTGAACATACTTTTGAAGGCCTCCTGCTTATCAGATGCCCCTTCACTTGTGAATAGTTTACACCATTTGATTGCTGAAAGTTGTTCTACAGCATGGAAACAGACCATTCGGTCCAACCAGTCTGCACTGCATTATCATCCCAAACTAAACTAGTCCCACTCTGCCCATATCCCTCTAAACCTTTCCTATTCATGTATCCATCCATGTGTAATTTTGAACATTTTGTAATTGTACCTGCATCCACCACTTTCTCAGGAAGTTCATTCCAACATAAACTCCCCTCTGTATTTAAAAAAAAATGCCCCTGTCTTTTTTTCATATGCTAAGGTGAGAGGACAGAGATATATGTCCCCTAGTCTTGAAATCCCCCATCTTAGGGAAAAGACAACTATCATTAACTCTTAACTATACCTCTCATTATTTTATAAACTCTCAAAATCTTACACTCCAGTTTTTTGCCAAACCTTCCATGCCCGACAACATCCTGGTAAACCTCCTTTGGAAACCTGTCCAGCTTGATAATATCCTTCCTACAACTGGGCACAGTACTCCACAAGAGGCCTCACAAATGTCTGGTACAACCTCAACATGACTTCCTAACTTCTATACTCATTGATCTCTCTAATCCTACTAGCCTTACCTTTTCACTAAAGTAACGTAGTGACTCTGAACATGCTTTTGCAATGAAGGCAAATGCCTTTTTATTACCCCCCCCCCCCCCCCCGCCCAATCTACATGTGACGCACATTTCAAACAATTGTGTACCTGCACCCCTAGGTATCTCTGTTCTACAACACTGCCCAAGGCTCTATCATTAATTGTATAAGTCGCACCCTTATTTGTTATACCAAAATGCAACATCTCATTTATTCAGGTTGAACTCTCTCTGCCATTTTTCAGCCCATCTGACCCATGTCGTGAAAATCCCTTTGTAATCTGAGATAACCTTTACTGTCTACTATCCTCCACAAAGTAACTATTAATACCTTCTATATTCTCAACCAAATCACTTATTTCAATGAGAAACAAATGAGGACCCAGAACTGATGGCTTTGGGACATGACTGACTGGTCACAGCCCTCCAGTCTGAAAAGCAGCCCTCCACCATTACGGTCTGCAAGTTCACCCTGAATTCCATGTGACCTGACTTCACTAATTAGTCTATCATGTGGAACTTGTCAAAGGCTTTACTAAAGTCCAAACAAATAACATAACAACTACTGCTCTGCTGTCATCCACCTTTTTGGTAACTTCTCAAACTCAACCAAGTTTGTCCAAAAGTTGTATGTTTTACAACCACATCCAACAATTTCACCCAGTTCTACAGTTCCCGGGTTTCTCCATACAATCTTTCTTAAATGAAGGTACAACATCAGCCACCCTCCAGTCATCAGGCACCTCACCTGTTGTTATAGATAATGAAAATATTTCTGCAACGGGTCTCTTATTTCCTTTCTTACTTTCCTCAACATTCTGGGATACATTTAGGTCAGGTCGTGGAAATTTATCTACCTTTTTTATATTCTCTTAGACCTGCTGAATTTCCTCTTCTGTTATGTGAACTGCTTTTAAAACCCCAAAGTATATTTAGCGTCATAGAGATGTACAGCATGGAAACGGACCCTTCCTTCTATCCAACTTGTCCATGCCAACCAGATATCCTAACCTTATCTCGTCCCATTTGCCAACACTTGGCCTCTAAATCCTTCCTATTCATATACCCATGTAGATGCCTTTTAAAATGCAGTAATTGTACCAGCCTCCTACTGCATTTTGGAAAAGAAAATCAAAACAGGCCTTATACACCTTAATGGTAAGGTCCTGGGGTGTGTTGCTGAACAAAGAGACTTTGGAGTGCAGGCTCATAATTCCTTGAAAGTGGAGTCACAGGTGGATAGGATAACGACAAAGGTGTTTGGTATGCTTGCCCTTCTTGGTCAATGCATGAGTATAGGAGTTGGGAGGTCGTGTTGTGGCTGTACAGAATGTTTGTTAGGCCACTTTTGGAATATTGTGTGCAGAAGATGTTGTGAAACTTGAAAAGGTGCAGAAAAGATTTACAAGGATGTTGCCAGGGTTGGAGGATTTCAGTTATAGGGAGAGGTTGAATAGGCTAGGGCTATTTTCCCTGCAGCATAGGAGCCTGAGGGGTGACCTTTTACAGAGGTTTATAAAATCATTAGGGACATGGATAGGGTAAATAGACAAAGTCTGTTCCCTGGGGTGGGGGACGTCCAAAACTAGAGGGCATAGGTTTAGGGTGAGAGGGAAAAGATATAAAAGGGACCGAAGGGGGCAACTTTTTCAAAAAGAGGGTTTCTGTCCATTCTCTGGACTCCATTTCTTTCTCCACAGTAAAGACCGACACAGAATATTTATTTAGTATCTCTTCCCATCTTCTGGGTTCAACATAAATATGACTTCCATGGTCTTTTGGGGCCCCATTTTGTCTCTGGTTACTCTCTTGTCTTAATGTATTTATAGAATCTCTTTGGATTATCCTTAACCTTCTCTGCCAATGCTGTCTCATATCCCCTCTTTGCCTTCCTGATTTCTTTCTTAAGAATGTGCCCAAACTTTTTTTTAAATCTATTAATTAACAGATTCAATTGAACCAAGTTGTCTATATCCAAGATTCTCTCTTTTTTTATTATTCTTGACTAGAACCTCCATATCTTTATTCATCCTCTTGTTCTTTAATCTTACCAGCCTTACCCTTCATTACAACAAAAACATAATGCCTCTGAACTCTGCCTCATCACAATCTTGAATTTCTACCACTTGTTAGATGTCCTTTTACTTGCGAATTGTCTATTCCAATCAACTTTTGTGAAAGCTCTTGTCTCATACCATTTAAAATTTGCCTTGCTCTAATTAAAAACTTTAACTTCTATGGAAGGCTTATCCTTTTGTATGACCATTTTGAAAAGAATGGAATTATGATCGCTAGATCCAAATTGTTCCCCCACCGTTACTTCAGTCACCTGCCCTGCCTTGTTGCTCAAAAGAAGATCGAGCTTTGCTCTTTTTCTAGTAGGAGCATCTACATATTGATTTTTTAAAAAAAAATTCTTGGTAACAAATTCTTCACTGTCCAAGCCTTTTAATGCTATGGTAGCCCTAGTCAATATTTGTAAAACTAAAATCCCCCATTATCAAACCTTATTATGGTTGACTAGATCTGAGATCTCTTCACATATTTGTTTCTCAATTTCCTTCTTACTATTGGGGGCCCTGTAGTACAATCCCATCAATGTGATCTTTCATTGCTTATTGGTAATTTCTACCCCTGTATTTTCACTGAACAATATTTCAGAAATATCTTCTCTAGTTACAGCAGCAATGTATTCCTTAATCAAAAATGTCATCCCCAATTTTTGTCTCCTTTTCTATCCTTCCTATAGCATCTAAACCTGAGCTACCAGTCTTGTCCATTTCTCAGCCAAGTTTCTGTAATAACTATGATGTCTGAATCCATGTTTTTAAACATGCCCTGAGTTCAATAGCCTTACCTGGAGGATCCCTTGCATTGAAAAAAATGCAATTTAGTTTTTCAGCGTTACTATAGTTCTGACTGTTGTCTTTCTTTTCTAATTGACATGCTCTCTTCACATTCAGAACCTTTCCCATCAATCCTTCCACTGACGTTGCTATTTAGAATTCCTCCATTTGCCCCTTTTCTATCAGTATAAAGTCTCCCTTGGTAGAATGAGCAAATCTCCCCACTCAGATCCCTTTGCAGTTGAGGTTAGATATCCCAAAAGACATTCAATTGTCCAGAAACCTGAATCCCTGAAAAATACACCAGCTGTTCAGCCATTGATTTACCTCCTTTTTTAAAATCCTTTTTTGTTTCTTTCCTTGTTTGAGTTTGGCATTGGGAGTAAACCAGAAATTACTACTTAATGTTCTTTTTGTTTTAATCTTCTACCTAACCTCTTAAATTCACTGTGTATTGCTTTAATCTTCTCCCTGAAAATATCATTCCTACCAATGTGTACAATAATTTCTGGTTTCTCAGTCACAACTTTAACAGTATGTTTGAAATGCTTAGTGATGTCCTTGATTGTAGCACCAGGAAAGCAACCAACCATTGTAAATGTACGCTCCCTGTCACAGAATCTCTTGTCTATGCCCCTGCCAGGAGAGTCTAATAAATCTATTAAATCTAGTCAAACGCTGCTTAACCTAAGAATTATTTTTTACTGTCCAATAACCAACAGCCATTTCCATTTTCCTTGGAAAGACTAACCCCTTCCACCGTTCCAAAAACCAAAGATTATTTGATAGAGGAATATCCACCGGCGACTTTGAGCTACCTTCTGACCTTTCCTGACAGTCACCTATCTATCTGACTAATCCTGCTGTATGATAACTTCTCTAAATCTGCTAGCCATCTCATTCTGTACCTGAGATATGCCCTTAATAACATTAAGCCAAAAAAAGCATCTTTCAATAACACCTTTATATATAAAATAATTGCCTTTCATTACCTACAGAAAGTAAAGTTAAAATGGAAACAATTTAAAAATCCATATATTAAACCTACAAAACTTAAATAAGATCAATCACTTGGCTGTTTAACTGAATAAAAATGACTCCACTTCATTAAATTTATCTAATAGAAAAAAAATCTTTTCCAGAGCCAACCACGTGTAGGATGACTTAAAACAAAAATACAACTCCTTTTTTTAAAAAAATAATTTTTGCAATGTCAAAAAAACACTCTGAAACAGTCTTTTTTAACTTGTGAATTTAAAAAAAAACTCAGTCATTCACTGGAGACCCTGGTGTTTTTTTACAAAAAAACCCAAAAAGGTGATTATTTTCAAAAAAAGACTTTTTGTTATTGAAACAAAATGAATAAAAATCTTAAAATATAATGACTGCAATAACTTTTAAGAAAAAACTGGTAATAAATCTTTTAACTAAGCCTGCAATTTGAGGAGCAGCTGCAAGATCCACACTGCTTCCCTCTTGGTACTCCAAGCATTTGAAATCTTCTTGCTCCAACTAAAAACCAAGTTTTATGAAAGTCTTATGTTTTTCCATAACTCTGTTTTAAACTAATAGAATTATGATCACTGACGGCAAAGTGTTGCCTTATTATCACTTCAGTCACTTGCCCTATCTTATTCCCCAAGAGAAGGTCACATTTTGTTCCTTCCCTCATAGGGACATATACATATTTGCTTTTTTTTTCTTGAACATTTTTAATAAATTCTTCGCTGTCCAAACCTTTGACTGAGATTACCATACTGTTAATGTTTGGAAAATTAAAATCCCCTAAAATTACAGTTACCTTATTCTTGTATATACTTGAGATCTCTCTACATATTTGTTCATCAATTTCCCTCTGACTTAGAGGGAGTATAGTACAATCCCTTCAAGGTGATTATTCCTCTTTTATTTCTAATTTCAACCTATATATTTTCACAGACTGATTTTTCGGTAATATCTTCTCTAGTTGTAGCAGTAATGTTTTCTTAGTCAAAAACACTACTCTTTCTCCTCTTTAGCTTGTCTTCCTAGCCCTCTTGTAGCATCTGGAAATGAGAACATTGAGCTGCTAATCCTGTCCATCTCTCATCCAAGTATCTGTAATAGGTATGAGATTAGACCCCTTGCACAGACTTCCTGTTTCTCACTCTACCCTAACAATGTTACAGATGTTTTTGAGACATCATTAATCCTGGTGCTGGAAAAGCCCAGCAGGTCAGGCAGCATCTGAGGAACAGGAGAGTCTCTACGTTTTGGGCATAAGCCCTTCAGGGATGTGGGGGTGCCCAAGGAGGCTGAGAGAAAAATAGGAAGAGGATGGGGAAGAGGGTAACTAGGAAGGCAGAGGTCTGAGCAGAAGGTGGAGCAGATAGATGGGAACCACATTGCATCAGTGTCAAGTTTTCACCAGTTTCCTCATTTCACACACGTCCCACCTCAGCCCAGATCCAACCCTCCAATTTGGCACCATCCTCTTGAACTGTCCTATCTGTCAATCTTCCTTCCCACCCATCAACCTATCACAATTCCCTCCCCTGCTCCCACCCAGCTGCATCTACCAATCACCTTCCAGCTATCCACCCCTCTTCTACTTATCTCTGTCCCCTTGGGCACCTCCCACAAATCTGATGAAGATCTCATGCCTGAAATGTTGACTCTCCTCCTCTGATGCTGCCTAACCTGCTGTGCTTTTTCAGCGCCACGCTTTTTGACTCTAGTCTCCAACATCTCCAGTCCTCACTTTTTTTCTCCTATTCTACGTTCATGCTCACTTCTGCAGAATTTCCTGTCTGTGCCTGTGACAGGAGAGTCCTTTATAACCATTACTGATTTAAATTTTGTCAAACTCTAAGGTAGGATTGATTCTTCATGTCAAAGCTCTGACTCCCTGTATATTTTACTGAGAAATTATCCCTTTTTCAAAAAGTAACCAAAACTGAGTATCCGTTTGAGAGAGCAATAGCCTGAGGAGATTTCTGAACTATCTTAACTTTTCTGGCAGTCGTCCATCTGTCTGATCTTGCTATGTAATCATTTTTTCTAAATCTACAAACAAGAGACTGAGTTAGATGGTCTGCCCTCCATGATATAAAGCCTGAATTACTCCTTAAATCACATTTCACTTGCAGCCACTGTCATCCTGGAAATCAGTTTTAACAAGACAAGGTGCATGACATCTTTCATTTGCGTAGGTCAGAAGTGTTCTGGTATCATCAAATAGCAGCAATGGGTCTTAACCAGTCCACATTTACTTGCCCTTTTTTGTCATCATCAACTCCCTGCAACTGAATAACAAACACCAACACTCGGCTGCCAGTAGACTTCAGGCTGCCAAATTGAAACCTGTTCCATTTGTGAAGAATTTTTTTTTCCTTTTTCTTGCATCAAAACTCAGTTCGTTCTGTAACTGTCAAACAGGTGACACTGGGTGACTACCCCAATTGCACTTAACTTTCTATTTACCTGTTTTTTTAAAATATGCTTTTAATCTCTATGCCAACCTCTGGTCAGAAGGGTGTTTAGTTTGGATGTAATGATATAATCAGGAAACCAATTGATTCTTTGCATGTTCCCACATTTTGCATATAGTGCAAAGGAAAATACAGAAATTTATCTGAGTGTGGGTCATCATGGTGCAAATCCATCATGGACTGAATATCCTAAAATGTGGCATTTCTTCTTTTGAACTGTTGCTTTAATAAGTTTGTAAGCTTAAACAAGGTAAACTTATTCACTTTTTTTCCTGATTGCTTTTCAAATTATGCCTGCTTCAGTAGACAACAATGTTTCCACTATTCCTGCAGACTGAACACAAATGGGGAAGCTGCAAGTTGAATCAAGATTGTTTAAGATATTGCGTAAAAATAAAAAAGCACGATCGCGAAAGTGGTGGTTTTGTTGGTGTGTCCTGTAGCTGCCTGTTGTTGATGTTTTAAACTGCAAGTTTTGTCTTTTGAGGAGTCTGGTATTGCAAATAAGTTGTATATAAGAGTTTGAAGAAGCTACTCTGGGTTGCAAGTATGAATGCATATTTTTGTACAGTACTGTAGAAGGAAACCATGTGTTAACTTGCAAAGGATAAATTTAATTTGTACCTCTTTTGCGTTGAAATGCAACCGTTAGCTTCAACATAATGTAGTAACTAAACTAGTGTTCACAAAAATGTAATTTGATCTATTATCTTTTTAGATGGTTGTAAAAACTTTCATGGATATGGACCAAGATTCCGAGGATGAGAAGGAGCTGTATCTGAATTTAGCATTGCATCTTGCTTCTGATTTTTTCTTGAAACATCCTGACAAGGATGTACGTCTGCTTGTTGCTTGCTGCCTAGCTGATATTTTTAGAATCTATGCCCCAGAGGCACCCTATACATCACCAGATAAACTGAAGGTAGCTTTTCATATCCTTTTTTATTTTTAAAAATATTTGTTTTTTTTAATGCCCTGGTCTTCTTTCCCTTTCCCCTCCTCCTCCTCCTTCCTTTCTTTCCCACGCCACCCCATACATCCACTGAGTTTCTAATATGTTCAGTTGTTGTTTTGCGTTCATGAATGTTAAGTCTTTATTTCTCAAGTCAGTCAATAATTTGAAATTTTGTAAATATTCAATTTTGTTCTGTTTAGGATATATTTATGTTCATAACAAGACAGCTTAAGGGGTTAGAAGATACAAAAAGTGCACAGTTTAACAGATATTTCTACTTGCTTGAGGTGAGTCATACAAATTTGCTTTAAGAAATCAATTATTCCTCCTATTGAGATCATTGAATATATGGAGTCTCAATCCAAGGGAAGAGTAACCACTCTGTTTACACAAAACATACAGGTATTTATAAAATCTAATTTTTTTTGGTTTAAGTGTAAAACAGTTGTTGGTCTTAACTACAATGTGGAACAAAAATAAGAAATGCAGAAACCTATCCTCTTCCCATTTTTAACTGACTTTTTAAAACCTGACTTTTTTAAAATCCATTTTAATTTTATTGCTTCCTTCTTCTACCCATTTCCAATCAATTATTCAATACCTTGTTGAAACAGAACAATGCATCAGTATTGTGTTCTGGTACTCTTTCGTTAACTTATGAAATTTATTTCAATATATACACCTTGAGATGTCCATTATTTAATTTTAGTCTCTTGTCTACCAACGGTAATCACATTTGTCTATCTTACACTGACATACCTAACTCTTCTTTAAAAAATCTGTCGTCATAAACCCGTCCAGGTATAAGCATCAAAATTCTATTGTCTATTTTTTTTTGACCTATTTTGCCTGCCTGCCTTCTAAGTGTTGCATCCCAATTGAGAGACTCCTAGGAGTAGTTTATAGGCTTTTGATTCTTCCCTGAACTTCCTCGATCATTAATGTCAGAAGTGGGGTTGATTGCAGAGTTCTCCGTACCAATCCTGACTGCTCAGATACTGAGGCAGTCCATGTCTGAATGAAGTAAGAACTGGACATTATCTGGGTTTTGGGCTGACCAGTGGCAAGTCACCGTTCTGTTCCACATGTGCCATGCAATCTCCATCACTCCTTTTACATTCTGTGCATTACCATTGTGGAATTTCTCTGTCAGTATCCTGGCTGTTAACGTTGACCAGAAATTGGACCGAACATGTATAATCGGAATCACCTCCTGACTCCCCACATCCCTCCACCATCCTTGAGGCGCAAGTGAGCATTATGGTGGAATACTCCTCATTGCCTGGATGAGTTCAAGCCTGACGCCACCCAGGACAAAACAGCGCCCTTGATTTGGCATTGAGTCACAACTGACACTAAATAACAGTGAAATTCAGCAAGGTTCCTTCGCACTTTCCAAACCTTCAACCAGTACCATCTAGAAAGACTAGGACAGCAGATGTATGGGAATACCATCTCCTGCAATATCTATAAATCCCCCTCCAAGTTACTGTGTATCCTCATTTTGAAAATAGATTGCTGACCCAATGCTATTGAAGGAACAAAATCTCAAATGGTGTTGTGGGTCTAACTTACATCAAATGGAGTACAGTGTTTGAAGAAGACCATCGACTACCAGTGCATGATGTGCAATAAGTGCTGACCCAGCCACTGATGCACGCGTCCCAAACTGTTTTCTTTCCCCTTCACATTAGTGAATGTTTGTATTTGGAATGTTGCACACATGAATATGGTTGTACAGATTAGGGAAATAATATTTGTGCTAACAATGGATGTTTCTTCTGCCCTCTCCGGTCTTTTTTTTTCAGTCTACGCCATTATTCTAGCAATTATCAGAAAATCTAGCATGGTCTTTGAAATGTCCTGGTCTTCAAGTACCTCCCTTTCTTTTTCTCTCACTGACTTGAATTGCCTTGAGCATTTCTTTTTGATGGCATTAGCATTAACTGGGAACTTAGTCTAGACAAACCAATGCATAATTTTGTTTTTTTTTTCACTTGGTTTTCTTTTAATTTCTCCAATTATAGAAATAAGTGAAATTATCGAGATTTTCTTTGTTTCATTGCAGAACATTGCCTGGGTCAAGTCATATAATATCTGCTTTGAACTGGAGGATAGTAATGATATATTCACTCAATTGTATAGAACACTTTTCCAAGTTATAAAGTAAGTTGGTATTTCTAAATAAAACATACTTTGACAAATGCTGAGTTTTAACTGTATATCAATTTTTAATAGTTTATCTACATAGTCTTTTATTTAATTGGAGTCTCTTCACCCTGTCAAATGACTTTTTCTCATCAGAAGCTTTTGTGGATACCTGCAGATCTTCCAGCTGATTTGATCAGTAAAGCAATTGTACTTTTCCTCTTCACACATTGCGCAAAATTGGAATATAGTTTGGATTGTAGGACTTACAAGGTGGTAGTATTGTGTGCATGTGTATTTATTTTAAACAGTGAAGGAATCAGGAAATGATAATTAACTTTGCTCGTGTTTCAGTGAAACTCTGTTATCTAACAGATGCTAATGTACCAAATTAATTAGTCAAGTAGCCATTATTTAGTGTACTTAAGTAGCACATTCCAGTATCTGAACTGAACTGCATTTTACTGAGACGTCTGCCCCAAATACGCATGCCCCTGTTGTTGAGAAAATGTTTCATTATCCACTATTGGTGTCCTTGGATCTGTGGAAAGAAATTACAGGAGAAAGTAAGTTAAGAAGGGGGCTTGAATATGCATTTTTTTAAATTAGGGGTACAAAATGCATAGGGCAGTATGGACCCTTAGTGCCCCCGCAGGTGTTTTAGGATGGTGGAAAATTTGGTCTCTATATGAATGTGCAACTCCATGGGATTTGTTTAGTTGAGAAAGGCACTCATGATGACCAATGGCCAAGCATTTTGATGGCAGCTGTTAGAGGAGAGCATTTATGTGATGAGGTTTTGGTAATATAAGGCATGATTTGGAGGTGTCCATGTTGGACAGTGATGGACAAAGTTAAAAATCTCACAACAGGTTATAGTCCAACAGGTTTAAGGCTTTAATACTTTAACTGCAGACCAGCGCCACCTTGTGCATGAGGTAATATGAGCAAGTATAAGATAGGGATATTTTCTCATCAGCCTGTTCAGTCTGTTAGAGTGCACCTCTGAAGTGGGTGATGGTACTGTATTAATAGTCACTTTTGTACAGCACAGTATACTGCTGCTGTTGCCATTTTATTAGCTTTAGACTTTTCAGGATCTCCTAGACTAGAAGTCATTAGCAAAAGCATGGCTGGTTGTGAGATACTCTGAGGGTCTAACTATTGAATTAGGTAGTCCTGCTGCAATGAAATGGCATAGTCAGGTAGCATGGAAATACCCTTTGGTCCAACTAGTCAACTCTGATCATGTTCTCAAACCCAAGCTAGTCCCACTTTCCTGCTTTCGGCCTATATCCCTCAACACTTTTTTTTCTATTCATATACTTATCCAAATGTCTTTTAAATGTTGTGACTGTACCTGCATCAACCCTTCCTCTGGCAGTTCATTCCACACCTGAATCACTTTCTGTGTAAAAATTGACTGTCATGTCCTTTATTAAAATCTTTCTCTTCCCAGCCCCCTCTGTTTAAATTCAACCTGCCACTCCTCAGCCCATGAAGCCAGTTGATCAACATCTCTTTGTATAACCTCCTTCACTGGCCATCTACCACCAATTTTGGTGTCATCTGCAAATTTAATAACTATGCAAACTTTATTCTCATCCAAATCATTTATATAAATGACAAACGAAAGTAGACCCAGTAGCAATTCCTGTGGAAACATCACTGGTTAGGTGTGCAGTCCAAAAAAAAAAATCCTCCATCACCACGCCCTGTCTCTTAGCACAATATCAAAACTGGTCACAAAGTGCAAAACTTTGAATTGCATGTTAAAACTATAATGCTTGCATCCTATTGAAAAACATTGTGGTGTTAATATTGTCCACAAATGTTCACTGGTGGCTTATTGTGAGTGATGTCAGTAAGGTTTTGTTTTGTTCTCTCTGTTCTGTTGCCGCACAACTTTTTTTGTTTTGAAAAATATACCTATTGTGACTGAACAACACTTTGTCAGACAGTAGTTTTTTTGATTTCTTGCTCTAGTGATTCATAGGGCTCGCTCCCTTCCTTGCCAGTCCATTCAGGGAGTGAGGTCCTGTGCTTAGTTTTCGTAACTATGTTGACCATATTATCAATGCAGTTCGGGTAGTGGATGTAGATTTGCTCGTTGAGCTGGAAGTTTCATATTCAGACATTTTGTCACCATACTAGGTAACATTATCAGTGATCCTCTGGATGAAGCACTGACGACATTGCTCGTTTTCTATTGGTGTTTAGGTTTCCTTGGGATGGTGTTGTCATTTCTGGTGGTGACGTCAATTCCTGTTCTTTCTCTGGTGGTAAAGGGGATCCAAGTCAATGTGTTTGTCAGTAGAGTCCGGTTGGAATGCCATGCTTCTAGAAATTCTTGTGCGTGTCTCTGTTTGGCTTGTCCTAGGATGGATGTGTTGTCCCAGTCGAAATGGTGTCCTTCCTCATCTATATGTAAGGATACAAGTGAGGAATGGGTCATGTATTTTTGTGGTTAGTTGATGTTCATTTATCCTGGTGGCTAGTTTTCTGCCAGTTTGTCTAATGTAGTGTTTGTTACAGTTCTTTTCCAGTTTGCCAAGTTGGGGTAATGCCTGCCGGGATTGTTGTGATTGACTGCTTTAGTTCAGATTCCTTGTTGGTATAATGTACAGATGAATAATTCATAAAATTAAAATTATAATTCAAACTCCATCATGGTTTGTAAGTTTCTATTCAGTTTAAAGGAAATCCATTTTTTTTTAAAACAGAGTCATCATGGAATTTTGTTTTGTTATGATCTTGGTATGGACAAAGGCTTTTCTAAAAAAACAAAATTTGAAATTCCAGGCCACGAATTTCAATGAAAAGACAATGCACTGGTTATAAAACTCCTCTTTCTCATTCCAGTCTGCAGTTTTAAAAAAAATAAAGCACTTTACAAGTTAAGATTTTAAATAAGTAGTTCACCTGTTGAGTTAAACTGTTGTTCAGGTCTTGCTGAAAATGTGTGTAGACTGGTTTAATTTCAGAATGGCACTAAATAGAACATAGAACATTACAGCACAGTACAGGCCCCTTTGACCCTCAATGTTGCGTCGACCTGTGAAACTAATCTGAAACCCATCTATCCTGCACAATATTCCATTTTCGTCCATATGTGCAGTCATCAGACAATAGACGCAGGATTAGGCCATTCAGCCCTTCGAGCCTGCACCGCTATTCAATATGATCATGGCTGATCAGCGAACATCTCCATTTCTGACTCCGAAGCAATGTCTTCAGTGAAGCAGCTGAAGGTAGTTGGTCCTAAACTCTACCTGTCGAACTCTTGCAGTGACGCCCTGGGGACTGAGATATTAGACTTCCAAGTATAATCATCTTCCTTTGTGCTTCAGATCACAGACCAGTGGAAGGATTTCTCCTATGATGCTCTTGGATTCCAGTTTTGTTAAGATAATGTGTCAAATATGGCCTTGATGTAATGGCAATCACTCTTTTCATCCATGTTTGAACCAAGGCTATGATGATTGATATGTTGTTGTTGCATATATATATATTGAGATACAGTGGAAGTGTTGTTTTGCATGCTGTCCAGACAAGTTGTATCTTTAAGTAAATGATTAGGGTAGCAGAACAAAGTGCAAATAGTGTTTCTCCTATAGAGAAGGTGAAAAGAGAGATCAGAATTACTATTTGAGGCCTGATTAACACAGGAAGAAGCTGTTCTTGAATCTGTTCGTACATGGATTTAAATCTTCATACCTTCTGCCTGATTTGAATAGAATATAGTCGGGATAGGAGGGTTCTTTTTTGGTTGCTTTCCCAAGGCAGGAGGAACTGTAGATGGAGTCAATGGATATAAGCAGGCTACTTTGGATGATGGACTGTGTTGTGTTCACGACTGTCTGGAGCTGAGTGTCCTTGGCTGAAGTCAAATGCGGTATTTGTGAGCAGGTTATTGTTGAGCAGGTGCTATGTGACAGCATGGTTGATGACATCTTCCATCAAGTGTCGACCAATGAGGTGTTATTTGACTGGGTTGTCATGCTTTTTGTGTACAGGACAAAGTCGGACAGTTTTCCATGTCCGGTAGATGCCAGTGTTGTAAATTCTGGCGCACATGTCCTCCGTAATACTGCTAGAATGGTCTGTAGGTTCATTGCCTTCTTCCCTTTCTTGCTTTCATGTGGAGTGAAATGACCTGAAAGCTTGCATTTTGAATACCTGTCTTGATTTGCCAAATCTTTTGGAAGTGTACCCCATTTGGCATGTCATACAACAAATAGCTTTCCTCTGTAGACTGTCTTGAGCAGGACTGTGCAGTGGTCACCCTTGCTAACACTGTTGTGGACAGATGCATCTGCTGAAAGGAGGTTGGTGAGAATGAGGTCAAGTACGGTTTTCCTTGTTGGTCCCCTTCTCATGGGTCGTATTCCAACTGTGACCATGGTCAAAAGTACTTTATTTATAGAAGCAAAATGCTGTTAGAAATCTGAAATGAAGGCAAGTGGTGGAGAAACTCAGCAGCTCTTCTCATATTTGCGGAGAGATGCAGTGTTCATGTTTCAAGTCCAATATTGGAAGAGTCATATTGGAGTTGAAACATAAACATTCTTTCATTTCTTTCCACAGAGGAGATCCTGATAAAAGTTGTAATAGATACAGGGGTATATTACAAGTTCAAATTTGACACATTTTTGTCTTTTTGAATATATTGTAGCAATGGCCACAACCAGAAAGTTCACATGCACATGGTGGACCTGATGAGTTCCATAGTTTGTGAAGGGGACACAGTTTCTCAAGAACTTTTGGATACCGTTCTTGTTAACCTAGTACCAGCACATAAGGTGAGTAGTCAGCATGATCTTTGATTTGTTTGTGTTGTAGATTGAAAAGTTGAGTAATTTCAGTGGCAGCATTAGGGATCTTATAAAAGATTTTCTAAGAGTGTAAATATAAGGATTTTGTATTCGGAGCAAAAGAGATAATCGTATGATTTCTCGGCTTTAAATGCCTTTCTTTTGTTTTCCAATGTGATCTTGAAGGGAACAATAAGCAATTTTTATCCAGCTACATGATACAAGTTGTGGTAGTCGATGTAAAGTACTGGTGAAAGTAATATAGTTCATGAACACTTTTTGTCAGACCAGTATTTTTGGACTGCAGTATTTTTTATTTTAATGTAGTTAACTTTTATGATTATGACATGTGTTCTCTATAATGCCCCGGATTTTCTGTTGGCCATTGAGTTATGCCAGCATAGGAAGCTTTTTGCACTGGGGGGGCCCTGTCAAATCCCCATCATTTAGTATCTTTTTATTTTCAAAGAATATCAGTCAAAATTGAAAGATTCCTCTGATCTTTCACATGGTGGTAGTGTTGGTCCAACATAACTAGTTCAGTTGTGTACATCATTCCAGAATGTGTTGAGATCCAAGGCACTATTTTGCCATTACCCTCTCCACAATGATGTGAATTTTATCCTGGCTATGTGTAGTGGTGATTGCTATTTTCTTGCATTTAATCCAGATTTAATGCTTTAGCCGTTTGACATGACACATCAAGTCGAGTATTAAGTGGGCCAAGTTGAGTATTAAGTAGGCAGAGCATTTTTAATTTATGTTTGGCAATGTTCCTTTATTTCTCCTTTTTTTTTTTAAATGAATTTGACTGAATCATAGCTGATCTATATCTTACTTACCCATGTGTGTTATGGAGCCATTTCTTGAAATTTTTAATTGATTTTAACCTCCATGATTTGTTCATGGGCAGAGATCCCTTTTTATGTAAACAAGTGTTTTCAGGCATCACCTCTATACAGCTGTAATGTATTGGTTAAACTGTGTTCTTCTGGACTCTGTCTGCTATATAAAATGATATAATGATCTTATTTAAATCGACTCTCAGTTGATCTTTGAATCCAGAAATGTTTAGAATGTGTATTAAAATGAGTGTGCAGTTGAGGACTTTTTTGCTCATGGCAGTGCATTTTTTTGGCATTCAAATAATAGAAACCAACCAGGTCCATTTTATGTTTTCAATGCAACTGATGTAATCCCACAATTTTTGCAGGTGGGTGTTTGTAAATATATCAGATGCCATTCAGTTGACTATTTAGGGTCCTGAAATTCTGTTCATCTAAACACGTTCAGATATGTGATCAAATTATTGAAAACTCACATTTAGACACTTGATTTCAAGTGCAGCAGATTACCATTTAATTATCATTTTTAACAACTGCACTTTTGATTTTCAATATTACTGTTTGCACTGATAAACTGATATCGAATTGAATATTGGAGCAAAAACCAAGAAAGGGAAACTGAAATAGGTGAGGGAAAATATTTTTTTAAAAATTACTCTGCTTTTACATATGTCTTAATATATTCTGGTAATAAACTAAAAGAATCAATGTATAAGGCCCAAATCAAGATTTGGTCAAAACTATTAGTGGCGATTCATTAGTTGCTGAAAAGACAGTGGCCAGTGTTTAAAAAGCCTTGCTTTAAATAATTATGGCACTTTTTTTGTAAGTGAGCAAAGCTTTTGCCAACTCAAATACTTCAGTCCAAGGAAAACAACCTTGACAAAAATTAAAATTCAAGCTGTGCAATTATAATGAAGTATTTGACCTATCGAAAAGAATCTTGTTTAGTGGGCAACTAATTCAGTATCTGAAGGCAACAGGAAATTTGTTTTTGTACCAGCAATCAGTTATATTAATCTGTTGGTTGGTTGACTGTGAGATAATGGTGGAGCTATGCCCTTCAGCCCAAGTTTAGTTAAGAAAAAAAAGTGTCTGGAGTATGCATGTCATTATTAATCTCCATGACCAAATTATCAATTTACAGGTTTTTTTAAAATCCTTTTTTAATCATTTTTTTTCTTACTGAATTTTTATATTTTTGAAGATGGAACACGTGTCTAATTCGTATAATTGCTCTTGGTTTTTTTTTGTTGTGTTAAAAGTTTGAACATTAGATCTTTTTGTGATAACCAGGAGAGCATGTTGGCGGTTGCACTATGAGCCAGCCTTCCTGCTATTCTAATTATCACACATTACCTTGGTGCCCACAGACAATGGAAGAGGAAAGAAACGAGCCAAAATCGCTGGGTGACGAGAAGAAACTGAACACTGTACTCATATTGGGGGCAAAAGTAGAATATGCAAGTTTACCAATTGAAAGCCATTCGATTTGATGGAGTGGGTTTTGATTTTGGGGGAGTGGAGGTTTTTTTTTTGTTTTATCTCAAGTCGTTATGCAAGCTACCTGGCTGTCAGACCTAGCTGAATGGAAAGCATGGTCCAAGTTGCTTTACTGTGGAAGTATGACTTTTTATTTTGGTTATTTTGTTGCAATAGTTAGACTCTAGTTACAGGTAAACAGTTATAAATTGTTGGAACATAACATGACAAAATCTAATCCCCCTTTATAAATGCCCCTTACATACAGTTAGTGACACCAGACAAACAGACCAAAATAAGTATTTGGCAGAGGGCAAAATTTGGGAAAAGAAGTTCAGCGGTCTTTGTTCCAAGTTGTGCTGTTCAGATACTCTTAATGACTGTTCTGCTGGTCTACAGATTGCTTCAATTGCCTTCCTTTGGACACTTCTTCCTCTGGTTGGTAAGAGACCCAAGGTGGCTGGTTCCCTTATTCAAAATTCCTTGACTTCTCAGTTACGGCACAGCTGTAACATGAAAACTCAGTGCAAGCAAGAATCAAAATAACTTTGGTTTGCAGAGAACAGAGACCAGTCCTAAGTTGGAAGCCAGTGATTTTGCAGTGGTGAATTAAAAAGCAAATGGGCATTATTGTGGAAGGAGGACATATAAACAATGGGAGTTACAAATGAGATCAGGAAAGTGGAGCAGGACCCATATTTAATGATGCCACGATTTAAAAGACTACTTCTTAGTCGTGTGCATCTAGTTTAATGTGTTTTAGTTTGATTTATTTGTGATGTATCATTTCAGTTTTAAAAACTGAAATACTTTGTCAATATTTATACAATGTGATTTGACAACAACTTATTTTGTTACTCTAGTCTTATCTGTTTTTATTTTACTGCAGAATCTAAATAAACAAGCATATGACTTGGCAAAAGCTCTTTTAAAACGAACAGCTCAAGCAGTTGAACCTTATATTACGAATGTAAGTATATAACTTGATTTTTCCAGGACTAATTGTTCAGACATATTATCCATTGATTATGCTGTGAGTTGGCAAACAGTTGTTGGAGCAGTTCTAGCTGCTGTTGAGGCATAACCCTGTTTTAAATAGCATTAAGATCTTTATATCGCACTTGAAATGAATTTATGGAATGTGCGCATATTAATTTTAAAAATCTTGTAGCTGGTGTCTTGTTCAAACTAATTGTTGCACACTGCGAAGTTCTGTTCAGCAGCAGGATTGCCATCATTGACTTTGTCTGCTGGGTGATTTTAAAATATCTGGTCTTGCTTTTGCTCTTTCTTTTCTTCCTTTTTCCTTTTTTCCTTTTTTTTCCTTTCTCATCTTTTTTCCTTTTTCTTTTCTTTCTGGAGGAAGTCTTGAATCTGGATTCTAACAAATACATATCCTGCTTTTGAAGAAACTATCAAAACCATGCTTGACATGAATTACGTGCAACTTGAAAGATTTTCTGGAAAAACCCAGTAGGTTGGAGAGAAAACACAGTTAATGTTTCTGGTTCTGTGACCCTTCAGAACTGATTGAACATAGAACAGTACAGTGCAATTGAGGCCCTTCGACCCATTATGTTGTGCTTGAGCATATATCTTAATCTAACCTCAACGTAACCTACACCCCCCCTCAATTTACTGTCAGCTACATGCTTAAATGCCCCTAATTTCTCTGACTGTACTACTACTACTGCTGCCGCCAGTAGATTCTACGTACCCACTGGGTACACTCTCTGGGTAAAGAATCTACCTCTGACATCTCCCCTGTACCTTCCTCCAATCACCTTTAAAATTATGACCCTCTCATGACAGCCGTTTCTGCCCTGGGGAAAAGTCTCTGACTATCTACTCTACCTATGCCTCTCACTACCTTGTACACCTCTATCGTCACCTCTCTTCCGTTTTCTCTTCAGTACAAAAAGCCCTAGTTCACTCAGTCTCTCTTCATAAGACAAGCCCTCCAATCCAGGCAGCATCCTGGTAAATCTCCTCTGTACCCACTCTAAATTATTTGCATCCTTCCTATAATGAGGCGACCATATATTCCAAGTAGGGTCTAACCAATGTTTTATAGAGCTGCAGCAAAACCTCCTGGCTCTTAAACCCTCTGTTAATGAAAGCCAAAACCCATACACGTTTAAATCCCCTATCAACATGGGTGGCAACTCTGAGGGATCAGTGTACATGGGCCTCAAGATCCCACTGTACTTCTGTGCTGAAAAGAATCCTGTATTTAACCCGGTGTTCAGCATTCAAATTTGACATTCCATGATGAATGCAAAAGTGATTCATTCAGGTTGAACTCCATCTGCTACTTCTCAGCCCAGCTCTGCATCTTGTCAATGTCTTCTTATAGCCTGCAACAGATCTTGACACTATCTGCAACGCCACTGACTTTTTTGTCATTGGCAAACTTCCTAACCAACCCTTCCACTTCTTTATCCAAGTCTTTTATAAAAACTACAAAGAGCAGAGGCCCACGAACAGATCCCTACAGGACACCACTGGTCACCGACCTCCCAGGCGAGTACTTTCCATCCATTACCATTTGCTGTCTTCTTTCAGCTAACCATTTTTTTAAATCCAGACAGCCAAATTTCCCTGTATCCCATACCTCCTAACTTTCTGGATGAGCCTACTGTACAGAACCTTATTCCACATTAAGAGCTTGTGCTCAAAACATTGACTCTTGCTCCTTGTATGCTGTGTGACCAGCTGTGCTTTTCCAGTGCCACACCTTTTGACTCTGATCTCCAGCACCTGCCGTCCTCACTTTCTCCAGCCTTATCAAATGCCTTACTGAAATCCAAGTACACCACATCCGCAGCTTGACCTTTTATCAACTTGTCTCGTCACGTCCTCCAAGAACTCAATAAGTTTTGAGGCATGACCTGCCCCTCACAAAGCCATGCTGACTATCTTTAATCAAACTGTTTTTCCAAATGGTCATAAATCCCATCTCTCAGAATCCTTTCCAGTACCTTTCTTACCACAGATTTAAGACTGACTGACTGGTCTGTAATTCCCAGGGATTTCCCTATTCCCTTTCTTGAACAGCAGAACAATGTTTGCTTCCCTCCAATGATCAAGTGCTACTCCTGTGGAGAGTGAGGATTTAAAGATCCTCGCCAGAGGCGCAGCAATCTCATTCCTTGCTTCCCATAGTAACCTTGGTCTGGCCTGGGGACTTATCTATACTAATGCTTCTCAGAATTTCCAGCACATCTACTTTCTCAATATCAATATCAATGTATTCATGCCTGTTAACCTGGTCCATGGTGTTCTCCCTATCAACAAGCTCCCTTTCTCTAGTGAATACTGAAGTAAAAAACTAGCTAAGGGCCTCCCCTACCTTTTTCAGACTCTAGACACAAGTTCCCTCCAGTATTCCTGATCGACTCTACCCTCTCGCTGATCATTCTTTTTATTCCTCCCAAGTGTAGAATGCCTTTGGATTTTCCCTAATCCTTCCCACCAAGGCTTTCTTGTGCCCCTTCCGAGCTCTGCTCAGTCCATTTTTGAGTTCTTTGCTAATTACCCTATAATCCTTTAAAGCTATGCCAAATCCTTGCTTACTCAACTTTATGTAAGCATTGGAATTGTGATTGGTATAGATGTTGAAGATGAGAAGTGTGAAATGGAGTCTCGAGAGGAAAAACAAGGATTTGGAATGTGAAGGACTGTAGGTGCTCTGTTACTGTATGTGTTCAAGACGGAAATTGATAGATTTATCATGATGATAAATGTGAGGGATGTGAAGATGTTGCAGCCAAGCAGTATTAATCTAGAGGATTGGCTATGATTGGAGCAGCCTTGATAGGCTGAAAAGTCTATATTCCTATTTCTATGCTCCTGTTTCCTACTTCTATCAACAATTGACAGTATTGCCATCTACAATATGCAATGCAGCAACTCAGCAAGGCCTCTTCGAAAATACCTTCCAACTGCATTGCTTTTGCCAGCTGAAACAACACAGCAGCAGATGTTGTATTCCCATCCCTTAGTTTAAAATTTTCTGCCTGATGCTTTTAGTGTGCCTTTTGTTTATTTCGGGTTGTTCTGCTGTAACATGCATTTTGTTAATGCGACTTTGCTATAATGCGGTTAATGAATTGGGAACACTGTTTCTAAATCATGAACTTTCTAAAGCGTGTGTTGGTTGTAATATGATTACATCACCAACACTTGAAGCGCTGTTTATAAAGCGCAATTTTTCTATGACACGGAGTTGTACAAGAATGCAATTATCGTCTTATAAAAGTACCATCTGTAATTCATAGGATGTGGTATCAATGGTGAGATCAGCTCCATCGATGGAAGGAAAGCAGAGTTGACGTTTTGAGTCTAGTGACCTGTCTTTAGATACTGATTCACAGAATCACTGGACTCAACATTACCACTGTTTTGTCTCCAACAGTGCTGCCAGACCTCCTGAGTTTTTCCAGCAATTTGTATTGTTGCTTTAGGTTTCCAGCATTAGCAGTTCTTTGTTTTATTGCATCAGCAGAAAGTTAAGTGTTTAAATACTGGTGATGTCTTGCATGCGAGTTATTCGTATTTCAGTTGAAGACCAGTTTATCTATTTCTACTTTTTAGCCATTTTTTTTTGGTACTTTTACAGCTATCAGATCTTTACTCCATTCTAATATATTTAGGTTGTAGTGGAAGTTATGGTTTGATGGTGTTTTTTCGGCTTTGGACATTTTTGACTCTATTTTAAATGGTGATATCAAGTTGTAAGAATGTGTGAGTGGAGGTGTTTGATGGAGTACAATGGAAACGTGAATCCATTTCTAATTAGAGGAGCTCGGCTTGCTGGATTGAATGACTTTCTTTTCATTCTTTTAAAAACCAAAAATCTTTTTTTTTTCTTCTTCATGCAGTGCAATCCAAATGTAAAATTGAGACGTTGACGTAGTTTGTAGCACTGAATTAGAAGTACAAGTTCCAGATTCAGTTGGGACGCATGTTGCGGCTATACAGGACATTGGTTAGGCCACTGTTGGAATATTGCATGCAATTCTGGTCTCCTTCCTATCGAAAAGATGTTGTGAAACTTGAAAGGGTTCAGAAAAGATTTACAAGGATGTTGCCAGGGTTGGAGTATTTGAGAGGTAGGGAGAGGCTGAACAGGCTGGGGTTGTTTTCCCTGGAGCGTCGGAGGCTGACTGGTGACCTTTTTATAGAGGTTTACAAAATTTGAGGGACATGGATAGGATAAATAGGCAGGTCTTTTTCCTGGGGTGGGGGAGTCCAGAACTAGAGGGCATAGGTTTAGGGTGAGAGGGGAAAGATATAAAAGAGACCTAAAGGGCAATGTTATCACACAGAGAGTGATACGTGTATGGAATGAGCTGCTAGAGGAAGTGGTGGAGGCTGGTACAATTGCAACATTTTAAGGGGCATTTGGATGGGTACATGAATAGGAAGGGTTTGGGGGAATATGGACTGGGTGCTGGCAGGTGGGGCTAGATTGGGTTAGGATATCTGATCGGCATGGACATGTTGGACAGAAGGGTCTGTTTCCATGCTGTAATTCTCTATGACTCTATTTATACAGGTCTTGAGGTAATCCTAAGTGGTAGTTACAAGACTCCGTGGTAGTATTTGAAAAGTGAAAAATACCCCATTCCTGTTCTGTCCAATATTCCTCTCTTCACAATAACTGCGAGGAAAAGTATCCATGTGATTTACTTTTTGGGAGCACTGGTTCTACATTTGGCTGCATGACTGTAGTTGTCACCTCATCAAATACTAAATGTTGTAGCATACTCGTATTGTAAAGTGCTGCAATAGTTTAATTTTTGAGTGTAGCAATGGATTTATGTAATTGCATTGATTGTATGATGTTTTAGTTTGAGATCTCAAATGTTCTGGTTCAGTTACGTCTTCAGCATTTGTAACTCATGGAGTCCATTTGTGTTAAATTGTGATTTGTGCGCAAAAATGTAACTTGCTGAGAATTCTGAGCTTACCATATTAAAAAGCGAATAAGGAAAACCGTGTTTTTAATAGGCATTTAGTTATTGCTTATTTGCTCATCAAACACTTCATTTTTCTGCATCGCTCTATAAAATGCATGTTTTCAGTCTGTGTGATTAGAAAATTGATGTGAACTTCCAATCATTTTAAGTAACTTATTTTTGCCAACAGTTTTTTAACCAGGTTTTAATGCTGGGAAAGACCTCCATTAGTGATCTATCAGAGCATGTGTTTGACCTGATCCTTGAGCTATACAATATTGACAGTCATCTGCTGCTTTCTGTGTTACCACAGTTGGAGTTTAAACTTAAGGTACAGTACATCTGTTAACTCTAGTTATATTTTGCTGAACTTTTGAAGCTACTGAATATGAAACAAAACAGTGTATGATAACTAAAAGTACAATTGAGGTAATTTATTATTTTTAGCAGTATGTTTAGTTGATCCTATAATATTTCTGAAATTTTTATAGTATGCTCGATAATTATACCATGTTTCTGTGCATAAATTGAAAATTTTCAATATTATTCTGTAAATGTATCCTAAACTGTTGTATTTTATTTTTATCGACTTCTACATAATACAGAACAACCTTGATTATGCGAACAAAGTGGGTGGGGATTATTTTGTTTGGATAACTAATGAGAGTTCCCGTGATGGCGGCAATAGCAGGAATAGGGTTCCCATGACGGTGGCAATAGCAGGAATAGGGTTCCCATGGTGGCGGCAATAGCAGGAACAGGATCCCATGGCAACCCTGTTCCTGATTCGGCCGCAACCGCATGCTGCCTGCTGTCGCTGTGCTTTCATTTAAATTTAATAACATCTTTACGGGACCTTGAGATCTTGTTAGGATAATCCGAAATTCACATAACTGATGTTGGAAGTCAGAGATTGTTCTGTATTGTCTGTATAAAAATAAACGACTGGCATTCTTTTGTAGCTAGAAAGGATTGCTTCCACAAATAGAAAGTAGACCAGCAGGAGGCGAGAAGAGCACAGCAAGCCAGGCAGCACTGGAAAGTGGAAAAGTCTGAATTTTCAGGAATAAGCCGCCTTCAGGACTGGTGGTGCGGTTTGGGGGAATTGCAGATAGAAAGGGGGTAAGTTTATGAATGAGGACAGGAGCAGAGTGGTGAGGCCGTGATGGATGAAAACAGTTGGTAGGTACAACCTGGTAGGTTGATAGCAGATATTAATCTGGTTGGTTGCTAGAAGGAGGGGTCAATCGGAGGGCTGGAAGGGAGGAGCGGGAGGTTGGGAGGGGAGTCAGGGAATGGGGGGGGGGGGGGGGGGGGGGGGAAAGATTATTTGAGAGTGTGTTGAGTCCCCCATGCTGTAGGCTGCCCAAAAGGAAGATAAGGTGGTGTTCCTCCAACTTGTGGTCTGATTCACTGTGGCAGTGGAGGAGACAGAGGATGAACATGTCAGAGAGGGAGTGGGAAGGAGAATTGAAATGAGTGGTGATCGAGAGGCCAGGCTTGCCCTTACAGACCTGGCTGAGATGCTCGGTGAAACACGTTCTTCGTTTCTGTTTGGTCTCACCAGTGTAGAGAAGACCACATCGGAAGCGCCGGATACAATAAACTAGGTTGGAGGAGAGGCAGGTGAACCTTTTGTCTCCCCTGGAAGGATGGTTTGGGATCCTCGCTAGATTTTTGTATCACATTTGCTACTACCACTTTTTATTCTATGACCTGGAACTTTCCTCACATGTTCATTGTGTGTCACTGCACCAGTGCTTTTCGGAAATCCACGTTCCCGACAACTCTGTTCCTCTCAACTCATTGGTTAATTCGCAGAGTCTTTGATGGAAAAGGTTAGGTTGGAAATGCGCTTGGTAGTTTCAAAAATCAAATGTAAATTTGTGAGGAACGAGGGTTTTAGAATCTTCACATTCATAGTCTAATAAGCTAAAAGATGACAAAATCATTCACCTTCATTATTGTATCACACTCAATGTTTTTGTTTGCATGAAGGACAACTTCTTCATCATATCCTTTTTTTTCTAGGGTGACCCGATGAATATGTCGCATTTTCTGGAGTTAATTTTAAATATCAAATGATAGGCAGAAGTTAACACCTTACTGTTTTTGATCTGTTTTTTTTTGATATCCTTTTTCTTTCTTTTCCTTTTTTCAATGCGGAAGAAGTGCATTCCAGGAGGTCTGATCAGACATCTGTACAGTTTAATTTTTAAAAATTAATTTACCCTCATTAACCGTCCCTTTTTGTTCAAAAAAGCGCTCAAATGTTTATTTTTCATAGCCCCATAACACAAGAATTTGATGTAGAGGTATATGGACCTCTTTTGTACATAATTAATTTTTTTTTTCTGAAGTCTGCTCAAAATGGCCTGTTGGACAGTAATGCCAATCACACATGAACAAGTTTGCTCATTTCTGAAAAAAATCTTGACTGTTTTATCTGTTTTAAAAAAATATATAATATATATATTTTTCTTTTACTGTGCTGTAATATTTTTTCTTTAGCTGAAAATGTGTTGCTGGTTAAAGCACAGCAGGTTAGGCAGCATCTCCGGAATAGGGAATTCGACGTTTCGAGCATAAGCCCTTCATCAGGAATGGGGCCCATGCGGGTGCCCATGGCAACTCCTTTAGTTTGGAGGAAGTGGGAGGATTGAAAAGAGGAGAAGTTATTCAGGGTGAGGACCAGTTCAGTCAGTATGCGGGTGCCCATTCCTGATGAAGGGCTTATGCTCGAAACGTCGAATTCCCTATTCCTGAGATGCTGCCTAACCTGCTGTGCTTTAACCAGCAACACATTTTCAGCTGTGATCTCCAGCATCTGCAGACCTCATTTTTTACTCGACTATTTTTTCTTTAGAACATAGAACAGTATAGCACAGCACAGATCTGTTGACCCATTACGTTGTGCTGAACCTTTATCTCAATCGAAGATCAACCTAACCTGCACACCCCTCAAATTACAGTGCTTGTTCAGCAGTCGCTTAAATGTCCCTAATGTCTCTGACTCTACTACTGCTGCCTGTGGATTCCACGTACCCACCACACACTGTGGGTAAAGAACCTATCTCTGACATCTCCCCTGTACCTTCTTCCAATCACCTTAAAATTATGACCCTCTCATGACAGCCGTTTCTGCCCTGGGGGAAAGTCTCTGACTATCTACTCTACCTATGCCTCTCACTACCTTGTACACCTCTATTGTCACCTCTCTTCCGTTTTCTCTTCAGTACAAAAAGCCCTAGTTCACTCCGTCTCTCTTCATAAGACAAGCCCTCCAATCCAGGCAGCATCCTGGTAAATCTCCTCTGTACCCACTCTAAATTATTTGCATCCTTCCTACAATGAGGCGACCATATATTCCAAGTAGGCTCTAACCAATGTTTTATAGAGCTGCAGCAAAACCTCCCAGCTCTTAAACCCTCTGTTAATGAAAGCCAAAACACCATTTGCCTTCTTAAAAACCCTGTCAACACAGGTGGCAATTTTGAGGGATCTATGTACGTGGATCCCAAGATCCCGCTATTCATCCACATTGCAAAGAATCCTGTCTTTAACCCTTTATTCAGCATTCAAATTCGACCTTCCAAAATGAATCACTTTGCATTTATCCAGGTTAAGCTCCATCTACCACTTCTCAGCCCAGCTTTGCATCTTGTCAATATCTTGTAGCTTGCAACAGATCTTGACACTGTGTACACCACCACTGACCTTTGTGTCATTGGCAAACTTCCTAACCAACCCTTCCACTTCTTTTTCCAAGTCATTTATAAAAACTACAAAGAACAGAGGCCTACACACTGATCCCTACAGGACACCACTGGTCACCGACCTCGAGGTGAATACTTTTCGTCCACTACCATTTGCTGTTTACTTTCGGCCTGCCAATTGTTTATCCAGACAGCCAAATTTCCCTGTATCCCATACCACCTAACTGTTTGAATGAGTCTACCGTGGGGAGCCTTACAAAATGTCTTACTGAAATCCATGTGCGCCACATATTCCATATACTTGTGATTGAGAATTCTAGTAGGTTCTTGCGATGGATACCAGTAAGATCTCTCTACGTATTTTGCTGTGTGCCCTTTGACTTTTGGCACAATTGCTTCCAAATTTGTTCATGAAATATGGACATCAATGGCAATAATTTATTGCCTAGCCCTAATTGCCCAGAAGTCCATTAAGAGTCCTCTACATTGCTATTGATCTGAAGTTACATATCTGCTAGACATGCAAAGATATCAGATTTCCTTTCAGGACATGATAGAGTCTAATGGGTTTTTCTAGGAACAGTAGAAAAAAGTTTTCCAGTAGACCAGCTTTTTGATTCCATTTCATTGCTTAATTCAAAATACATAATCTACCATGGTGAGATTTGAACCCATGTCCTCAGAATATTATTCTGGGTTTTCTGCATTACTAATCCAGAGAGTAACTGGGTGTTTTCTTTTTGTCCAAACACTTTTTTTTTCATTTGGATTTAACTCTGCAATTTCTTCTTATTATAATTTCAGAGTTAATTTCACATTTGGAATACAGTCTGAATAAGTTTTGAACTGAAATTTCACATTTAAGGTTTCAGATGTATGGGTGTACTTGTACAGAAGCAGTTTAACTTTGTTCATGTCAAAACAATGGTTGAGCTGGAAAAGCCTTTTATATAGGAATTGAGCTATTGATTGTTTATAGTATTAAAATTGGTAAAGTAATTTGGAAATATTTTGAATATATTTTACGTCCAACTTCTCAAATTTACCAACAAACTTGAGTGTTTGCAAATAATGGTTTTGAATTCTAAAATTATATTCATGCAAGTATTTGCTCGTTTTTTTCATCAATATGTGGATTTTTGGTACTCTTTAGCCCTGCAACTAAAATTTATAACATTTTTGTTTTAAGAAGTAAAAGTAAGGATTTGGTGATAACCTGCATAGCTGTTTGATTTCTAAACAATTCTTGCATTTTATCTCCATCTTGAATTTTTAAATTCCTGCAGTCCCACAAGTTCTTGTTAGCTTTTTAGGTTTCTTGATATTGTCTTTTTCCTGTGGCCTCTTACAACTACTTTTACTGTTGGTATTCCTTTTTTACCAACATACAGATTCCTGATAAGTTTGTTCATCTGTTCTGTTTTGCCTAAATTTTAAGACGAGAATGTTTCCTTTCTTCCATTTATTGCTCTTATCACCCTACAGTGCTACAAAGCATTTAAAGTGGTACTTGATCTGACACTGAGATGTTAGACAGACTGACCTTAAAAGAATTCATTATTTTATGGGATGTTTTGAAGATAACTTAAGTCAAAATCCCAATCACCCATTGGGGGCAGCACAGAACTATTAAATGATAATGATAAATATGTTACATTAAACTGGAAGTATTTCAACAATTGTCAGTCTTTAAGCCTGACACCTCGACTACTTGTATTCTATCTCCAGAATTTCATCACTTGCATAATTGTCCACCCTTCTTAAACCTGGTACAGAACCCAAGCCTCTTGCTCTTAGCTTAACCTCCAGTTCCCTTTTCCAAACTGGATTCCTTCCTGGACCCTTATCTTCCCTCAAGGCCACTCCTTTCTCATATTGTGCAGTTTTAAAACATATTTTAGGCTGAGCTTACATCATCCCATTCTGAAAATGTGTCGCTGGAAAAGCGCAGCAGGTCACACAGCATCCAAGGAGCAGGAGAATCGACGTTTTGGGCATGAGCCCTTCTTCAGGGCTGCGTGACCTGCTGCGCTTTTCCAGCAACACATTTTCAGCTCTGATCTCCAGCATTTGCAGTCCTCACTTTCTCCTACATCATCCCATTATCTATCTAACCATAAGATGGATCACTTGTTCCTCAATCATTGTCCCCATAAAGCTCTTGACCAGTGGTCACCTTGTTAGCTATTACTATAAATGATTCCCTCTTCAGCCTTTGTTTCTTGTAAATAATTATCCTTAATAAAACCAACCCCACTTCCTGGCTGTCTTTACAAATTACTATACTATTTCGACTCTTCCTTTTCCCAAGTTCCTCGGTGTATTTTCTACTGTGCCCAACTTTCTTAGAACTCCATATTTTAATTTCTCCACAGCTTCCTAGTACTGAACTATTCTAACTCAATTGTCAATAGCAGCCTCTTTTGTAATGGTTTTGCTCCCAGGCTTTTACACGTGGGGTCTCCCAAAAGCTGATCCTTTGGCACTTGTTCTCATTCAGGTGTTACTACTCAATGACATTATTCAAAACCAACTATATTTCTTTGCATGTACTCTGATAACACCTAACTATACTCCTCATACGTTTATTATCCTCTGCACCTGTCAGTAAATTATCAGACATCTATTATTAGGCGAGTAGAAATGTTTTATAACAAAACATTGAGAAAACCCAAGCCATTCTCTTCAGTTGCTGCCCCAAATAGAATTCCCTAGTTACCAACACCATCTCTCCCTGAAAATTGAGGCTGAAACAAATGGTTCAAAACCCTGCTTACACATATCATCATGAAAATTTAGTCAGATCTGTCATCACCAGAAGGGGATTTGGCTTCATCTAATAGTTATCTAACATTTAATCTGACGTTCAATTTGTGCTGTAAATGTAATGTAAATGCAAGTTTTGGAGTCTTTTCCTATCATGTTTTTTTTTCTGAAATAAAGCTTAAATGGGATATACATTGAAAATAAGTACCGTTTTGAATTTTGGAGGTCATTAAAATAGTTGTACACTTTCTTAACTCTAAGAAGCTGAAATTAATATGTTCAGAAAGCACCATACAAAGCTAACCTTGTTGTTAGGAGGTTGCGTAGAAAGTCACCAATTTGTGCACCACTATGGCTAGGACTTTACCTTGCAAGAATTGTGGAAAATATTTGCACGCACCACCTGCAAATTTTTTTTTTCCTTTTGTAAATTAAGCCGATTTTTTTTTTGAAAATTGTGTGCACATTTGATATGTTATTACAGCAATCTCCCCTTTTTAAGGTGATATGGTGTCATCAGTTACAAAAGGTGCAATTCACAACCTAAGAAATGTGATGTTTCATTTGCTTGTGGGACACCAATGTTGCTAGCAAAGCTTGTGTTGATTACACTTGAGAAATTAGAGATGAACTGTCATTTTGAATTATTGCAGTATTGTCTTGGGAATGGAATACTTTGACTCAGCAATGGTGAATGTGTTTCTGGATGGTGTGTACCATGGAAGGAGGTTTGTAATGGTGTTCCCATACGTGTGCTGCTCTTAACTTCTACCACTTAGAAGAGCTTCAGTTTGGAAGGTGCTTTTGAAAGAAAGGTTGTCATATTTGTTTAGAGTATGTATAGGTTTTTAATGGCAACGCAAAATGTGGGCAGAATGTGACATTAGAATGAACACTGAACACTGGATTGCGTTTCTTTCTATCACTTAATTATATCTGTCTTTTTAAATGTTTTGACTCCGATGAAGACTGAATTTGGGTGTTTTACCTTGTGCAAAGCAAGAGGAAGAGTGGTGTTCCTTTAATTGAATCTTAGTAAATGCTCCTCTTTGTTATGTTGTCCATAACAAACTGCTGGATGAAAGAAATATTTGAACTGAAGTTGGGATTTTTATATTTTATGAAATGCATGATACATTGGTCACTTTAAATGAAGCTTGTATATGATTATTAAAATTCTCCACTTTCTTTTTCATAGAGCAATGATAATGAAGAGCGCTTAGCGGTAGTTAAACTGCTAGCAAAAATGTTTGGAGCAAAAGATTCAGAGCTGGCATCACAGAACAAGCCACTGTGGCAGTGTTATTTGGGAAGGTAGGTTTGTCCCTTTTTTTTCCTGCCTCTCGCGTGCTCTGTCTTGCTCACTCGCTCGCTTGCTCCCCCTCTTTTCTCTCTGCGCTTCAGAAGTAATGTGTTAATTATAAAGACCTTTGTACTTCCTGAAACATATTCAACATTTATTGTTGATTGCATGTCATATTTCATATACGCTACAGTTTTGGGCATTGTATTATGTTAGAGCTGAAGGAGACCCAGAAATCATGTAACACTGATGAATTGGAAATGTGCAGCTCATCAGTTGCATGTATGCACCTTTCTAACCCCATGTTTAGGAATCCTAAACCAGCTACTGTGAAATCTGCATCCATGTTGAAAGACCTTCTGGGCAGTTTAAAATGGTAAAAATCCTTACATGAGGTGTCTATTATTTTGTTTCATTACTATGTTAGGACATCAGGAGAAGGTGTAATATTGTTTATGTAGTCTTGCATAATATGAACGAACTTGTAATTCACTATTGAAACCAAGATCTGCCACTAGGGTTTTTTTTTCTTGCAAGTCCTTGTTTGGAATCTCTAGTCCAAGAAACACTTGCGTCCTCTTTTTTTCTGTTCTTTCTCTCCTCCAAACCCTGACTTGGAATATTCATCTCTGTGTAGTCACGTACGTGCTCAGAGTAGATTAAAGCATTGTCAAGATGGACAACTGAATCATAAGCAGTATGGAATGTACAGCATAACTTGGGAGAATATTTGAATGTATTGCCACTTTTTCTAACCATGTTCTTATGCTGAATCGTGATTCTGAGTTGGAAGTTCATCATTTCAGCAATATCTGTTTGCTTTGCAGCGTTTGTGTTCTAGGTAGACATTGTGCAGAATACAAAGGTGTGATCTTGTGTCTGACCTCAAAGGAAATCTTCCAACGTTTTCCCCAAGACTCTTATCTATTCAAGCAGCGTCTATTCAAGAATTCAGTGAACGTTGCTGGTGTTATATCACTCACTCTGCAGTCCTTTTGTGATCAACTGTGTACTGAAGCCTTGTTTGAGTGATAAAAACAAAATAATTCTTCACATCAAAACGAAGTTTCTATTGAGTCTGAGCCTTTCCTAGATACAGCTGCTGGCTCTTTGTGTCGAAATCTTAAAATATGAGGGAGAACGGTGTGTTCATGCAGCAAGTGAGCTAGATCTCTGTATCTTTTTTGTTTACAGTCCCATCTTGAAATCCTATCTCCTGATTCACCCCATTGTTTAAGGAGGTGACTAAAGGATGCTTTATCCCCAATTCTACTGGCATCCGAATATCATTAAAAGAATTGCACTACTATTTTCAGGATACCCTGATGTGATTCATTACTTCAGTACTGAAGTTGTTGAAGAGACAGATTTACAGTGGACAGTCTTGGCTTTGTTCTTCAAAGATGGGTTCCTGAAATTTTCCATCTGCCCTTTTTTTTTAACCAGTGGTAGAAAATACATTATAAAATCTGAAATTTGCTCTTGCTTTTTAAGCAGCGGTCAAGACTTTAGAATGTTATACAGTTCAGGCCACAGTTTTTAACTATGGCTATGCAGTGAAAGGTTACATGAAATTGAGGCAGTAAAATGAACCTCTGAAAACAATCCTGTTGTTCATTTTAAATTGTTCTGTAGGGCTGTGAATTTACAGAAGTATGGGTGCCATGCAGGCATGTGGAGTTGTGATTGATCTAATTGAGGCTTTGATCCAACTAAATGGCTGGAATGCCTGCCAAGTGCCTAGATGTGTGCTCAGGACTGGGAAGGGACTTGGAGTGTAAAGGGGAGGATTCAGTGGTCATGGACCATGTTAATGCCAACAGCATTGAGACTCACTCAGCAGAATCCCTTTATGAACTGTGTGCCAATTAGCAGAAGATAAATAGAATTTAAGTGATGAACACGTGGCTCAAAGATGGGTGTAGTGAAACAGGTTCCAGTTCATGGACTGAGAGTACCAGGGCTGGGGAGAATGGAGGCTGCACTGTTGAGTTTGTGTACACTTGGTTGTGCTGGGGTAGATGATCTCCCAAATGCCACAACTAGGAAAGTACAGAGAATTTAAAAGAAATAATGGAAAGAGAAGTATATCAAATAGGAGAAAGAAAGCAAGAGAGAACACAAAGACTAAACATGCGTAGTACTCAAAACCAAGTAGATTAATCAATAACACACATTGGGCACATCATTTTGGACCGGTGAGCGAGCTAGTAGTTAACATTAGTGTTCATTTTTTTTTTTAAATTCCTGCAATGCAGGACAAGTTCAGGAAAGGCAGGGGACAAGAAACTGTAGGCAAGTTAGCTCAATATGTGTTGTGGGGAAGGTTGGTTGAAGAAATTTATAGCTGCACACTTAGTAAAACTCGAGGTAATTGGAAAAATCAGCATGATTTATCAAAGGGCAATTTTTTTTAACCAATCTGTGTTCCTTGAAGGAGCAAGATGTGCTATGGATAAAGGGGGTTCTATAGAAGGGGTTTTGCTGAACTACCATTGCAAATTTTTGCATAAAATACATGTAGGTGAAATGTTATTAGGCAGAGATGGAAGGCTGGCTGGTAGGTAGAAAATCAAATTAAAATAGATGAATAGATGCATAAATTGATCTTTTCTCAAACTGACTGGATATGCCAGGTGCAGGTTCTGTGCTGGGGCCTCAATTTTTTTTTACTATGTATATAATTGACTGGAATGAGGGGAGTGAGGGCAAGTCACGTGTGATTTTAGTTGCCATAAAGGTAGGTAGGAAATTATGTTGTGAAAAAGACCATCAGGGGTTAGCAGTTGGACGTGAATGGGTTAAGTAGGCAAAAATCTGGCAGAGTAGAATGTGGGAAAATGTGAAGTTGTTCACTTTGTCAAGCAGATTGAAAAATAACTTGTTTTTTTTCAGTAAAGAACTACTACAATTCCAGTATACAGAGGGATTTGAGTGTTATAGTGCGTGAGTTAGGAAAGATTGTTTAGGCTAGGACACCATATCAGGAAGAATATTGGGATTCAATTCTTTATTACAATAAAAATTGAACATCATGCTCTTACTGGATTTTACATGTAAGTATTGAATTGCTGACACAGCTAACTACTTGTAATTAGCAGGATTAAAATGGCAATTTTGGTGGTGGGAAAGTTGCTCAATTGTGTATAATAGCACTTTGGAGTATGAAAAATGCAAAAAGGCAACTTCTAAATAATTTTATGCGTCAGTTGTACAGGGTATTGCTGAGACCACATCTCAAAGTGTGCGTGAGATTTTAAGGAAAAATGCAAATGCATTGGAGGCAGTTCAGAGATTTCCCAGATTGATATCTGGAATGAGTGGGTTGCCTTCAGAGGATGCATTGAATCTTGTGGTATTTAGAAGCTTTTATTATCTCAATGGGCTTGACGAGTTGGACTTAGAAAGCATGTTTCTTATGGGGCGATCTTGATCTAGAACACGTTTTTAAAGATTTGTCATTGTCCTTATTAGGACAGAGAGAAACTTTTTGACAGTTGTGACTTTGGAAGTCTTTGCCTCAGAAAATGATGAAAGCTGGGTCATGAAATAATCTTAAGAATTAGGTTGATTCCTTTTGGGTAGGTGAATCCAAGATTGAGGGGTGAATGAGAGCGTATAATTTTGGAATACGAGCTGCTCGTCTGTGATCTTTGTGAATTTGTGGAGCAGATCTGAGGAGTCAAATGGTCTGCATCTGCTACTATTTTGAATGTTCAAATTCCTATCAGTGACTTAAATGAAATGACAAAGGTATGAGAAGTTTTGTACCTCGGGTTGAGGTTCTGGATGTTGGTTTGCTTGCTGAGCTGGAAGGTTTGTTTTAGGATGTTTCATCACCCTACTAGGTAACGTCGTAAGTGAGCCTACGGATGAAGCACTGGTGGTATGGCTCGCTTTCTATTTGTGTTAGGTTTCCTTAGGTTGGTGATGTTATTTCCTGTTCGGTTTCTCTGGGGTTTGACTTTGATACCATTTACATGTGTTTGTTGATAGAGTTTAAGGGATTGGAATGCTTTGCTTCTAGAAATTTCGTGAATGTCTCTGTCCTAGGATGGATGTGTTGTCCCAGTCGACGTGGTGTCCTTCCTTCTCTGTATGTAAGGATACTAGTGAGAGTGGGTCATGTCTTTTTGTGGCTAGTTGATGTTAGTGTATCCTGGTGGCTAGTTTTCTGTCAGTTTGTCTAATGTCGTGTTTGATACAGTTCTTGCAAGGTATTTTGTAAATGACATTAGTTTTGCTCATCTGTGTAGGGTCTTTCAAGTTCATTAGCTGCTGTTTTAGTGTGTTGGTGGGTTTGTGGGCTAACAAGATTCCAAATGCTCTGAGTAGTCTGGCAGTCATTTCCAAGATGTCTTTGATGTAGGGCAGAGTGGCTAGGGTTTCTGTATGTGTTCTGACTGCTTATTTGGGTTTGTTGCTCAGAAATCGGCAGACTGTGTTCATTGAGTACCCGTTCGTTTTGAATATGCTGTTTTGGTAATTTTACTCTGCTTAGTTCCACTGTGCTGCAGTTGTGGTGGCTCATTGAAATAATGTTTTAATGCAGTGGAGTTTGTGGATGTTGGGATTGTGTCTGTCGTTCACTATTTGGTCCATTTGTGTTTTCCTGTAGATGCTGATTTGAAGTTCCTCATTGGCTGTTTGCTGTGTTGCGACATCTAGGAATAACAGTTTGTTGTTCTTTTCCTCCTCTTTAGTGAATTTTGTGCCATTTAAGAGTATTATTGATGGTCTTGATTTCCTCTAATTTGTTTTATTTACTGATGACAAAGTTGTCATCTACGTAGCGGACCCAAAGTTTGGGTTGGATGGTTGCCAGAGTTGTTCGAATTTCTGCATTACTGCCTGTGCTGAGAACCCTGATATCTGAGATCCCCATGGGTGTTCCGTTGGCTTGTCTGTAGGATTTGTTGTTTGAAGGTGAAGTGGGTGTAAGGCATAGAAGGTGGCACAAAGGCATGATTGCAAATTTGCTGATGTTACAAAGACAGGTACAAAATGAACATCAATGAAAATTCAGCAAGGGTTCTATCATTATTAGATCTGAAAAGTTTTTTTTTGCTCACTTGCTTAACCTGTTTACATCTTGCTGCAAACTCTTGTCCTTGCAACTTGCCTTCCTATCTCCTTTTGGTGTGATCTGCAACCTCAGCAATATATATTCATAGAGCAGAGAATAGTACAGCACACTACAGGCCCTTCAGCCCTCTGTTGTGCCAGCTCTCTATCCTTATTGAAGTAATTAATGTGTTAATTATAGCCCCGGCACTAATCTGTGCAACATACCACTGGTTAAAGTTTGGCATCCTGAAAATGCCTCCTCCTTTATTCCAACTTCTACCTTCGTTATTTAGCCAGTCCTCTATTTATGCTAATATGCTACCCCTAAATCATAGGCCCTTTTATCTTGTTAAGTAGCCTAATATATTAAATGCCTTTTGGAAATTCAAACATATTGGCTCAACTGAATTTCCCCCTTTTATCTATTGTGCTTACGACTTCCACAGGAGTTCTTTTAAAAAAAATTGTCAGACATGGTTTTTCCCCTTTTTCTGAGGCAATGTTGATGTTGCTTGCTCAAATTGTGTACTTTGAAATGCTCTTCTGTTATTCCAAACGATAGAGTCTAACATTTTTCCAATTTTTCATTCCCTTTTCATTGAGTACAAGTGTTGGCTGTTTTCCAATTGTTTGGACCTCTTTGAGAATCTGAGTGTTGGAAGGTTACTACCAGTACCAATACTGCCTTTGCAGCTATTGCCTTTTATTATTGTGAGGTGCAATCTATCAGATCTCGGCAACTTGGGCTTTCATACTTTTAGTTTCCCTAATTCTTTTTCTCCATTGGTAGTTGTCCTCTTTAATAGACACACAGACACCAATGATGTAGTGCCTTTGGAATGCTATCCGTGCCATCCACTGTGCAGACTGATGAAATGTTTCTATTCAACTCCTCTGTTATTTCCTGGTTCCAATTTTTAAAATTTTACTCCCTGCTTCATTTGCTATGTCCATTTTAGTCTCTCTCTTCCTACTGATGGATTTTCTTTGAATCAACCTGTTCGGGATATTGTGACCCATCTCAGAAACCAGTGTGACTTGAAGCCAGGCCCTCTGGCTGAGAGGTAGGGAAGACACTCCTCTGCCACAAGAACCTCTTCTGTTTTAGATGTTTAAACAAGTTTTTAACTTGCTCATTCTTACTTGCTTCTACTCTCCTAAATTTATTTTCTCCTCCTTTGGTCATCTGTTGGTTTAAAAGCTTTCCCAATAGTTTGGCATAACAATATTTGCTCTATTATATATTGCTTCATTCATTTGATGCTGGCCTTAACTTCCTTTTATTAACCATGGTTGGTTTATCCCCGTCATGGAACCCTTCTTCACTGGGATGTATCTTTTGTGAGTCGTGCAATTTTTACAAAATTTATTATTCCTCAACCATGTTTTTTAATAAACTCTTTTCCTGTGCATTCCGTTATCTCTGCCTTCGTTCCATATTCTTTCCTCTCTGTTGGAAGGATGTGATTGGACCTGACTGGTATCGAAAAGAAATTGATCAGGATGTTTGGGTTGAGAGTTGGTGCTGTAGAAGCACAACAGGTCAGGCAGCATCCAAGGAGTAGGAGAATCAATGTTTCTGGCATAAGCCCATCATCAAGAATGAAGCCTCATTCCTAATGAAGGGTTTATGCCTGAAACATCGATTCTCCTTCTCTTTTGGATGCTGCCTGACCTGCTGTGCTTTTCCAGTGCCAGCATTTGCAGTCCTCACTTTTCTCCTTGTCCCTTCGCCAGGATATTGCCTGGGATGGAGTGCTTCAGGTATGAAGAGAGGCTCAATAGATCCTGATGGCCTTGTTTTAACCAGAGAAAGTTGAGGAGTCTGATGTGTATGAAATTCTGAGGTGCAGGGACACACATTTATGCCACCTCATTGACCTCTCAACTAAGGGGAACAGCTGGTTACTATATATTAAAATGTAGGGAAGGACGTTTAAAGAGTGTTTGAGGAAAACCATTTTTCACTAAAAGGGTGGTGGGAATCTGGAATGCACTGTCTGGGAGGATAATAGAGGTGGGGAAACCTCAGCTCCTTGAATGTGCATGGATGATGTAATACGATATAAACCAGGCCAGACCCCCTCAAACATTTTCAGAAAGGAGCTCAGATCCTAACGCTTCTAGTTGTTTAAGCAGGTATAAGGAGGTATTCTAGGAGGTTAAGCAGGTATTCTCGGAGTGGCCCAACCACTCAGTTTTAAACAAAACAGAATTTTATTTACCAGTGAACAAAAGAATATAGAATAACATAACTCGATCGACATGAAAATGCTACTTAATGATGCTGTTTCAAATACCTGCAACATTCCCATAAATACCCCTTTGGCAAAAAAGGTAAAATCAAACACCAGTTTTTACAGGAGTGAGACAGCGAATCCGTGTCGAACTGCTTCTTTGAGTCTCCAGCAGCCTCTTTGGGCTCCCAGCTAAAACTTGACCAGCAGCTGCAAGCAAACAGCTTGCTAAACCAAACCAAACGCTGAACTGGGTGAACTAGCCACTCCCCTTTCATTGTACAAGTGCTTTTTTAAAAACTTTTTAAAAAACTTTTTTAAAAAAAGCTTTCCAAAGTAGCTACTTCCAGACATATTGCAACCTCCTGCCTTTACGTCCCCCCACTTGGGGGGGGGGAGACAAGGACAGAATCATCTTGTTAAAGGAGCAGCTTCATCACAACTCCACAGTCGCCTTTTGTTTTTGCATCCTGTGGGGTCATTCGTCCATGTCCAGTAACATGGCCCAGGATGGTGTCTCAAGCTTTGGCAAATTCACTTCTGGCCAGCTTGGTCACCAAGCCTGCCTTCCAAAGGCAATAACATAAATCTATTAACTTAAAATGTGGCTGGCACGATTTTCATACCAAAATGTATGACTTTAAATTGATTAGTCCATTCCGTGTCTTCACTCGTTCAGACAACGGTACCTGCCAGTATCCTCTGAGCAAGTCCAACTTAGAAAAAAAGTTGCTTGTCCCATTTTTTCAACAGTCTTTTAAATTTGGAATTGAATATACGTCAGTCTGTATAACTGCTTTGACTTTGCTATAATCCACACAACCTTTGGGTACCATCTTGTTTTGGCACCATGACTCCAGTCACTCCACCTTGCTTTGAAAATGTCGATCTGGATGCATTCACCTTTTTTTTTGAACCTCTGCCAAATTTAGAAGGTTATGCCTATAAGGATGTTGCTTAATTGGAACAGCATTTCCTATATCTATATCATACATAATTAGATTAGTATTTCCCAGTTTATTCCCACAAATCTCCCCGAATGATAGTAATAACTCTTTCAGGTCCTTTTAGTTTTCCTCTGGAAGGTAAGACACTAATTAATTTATCCCAGTTTTTAACGATCTTCTCATTTATTCAATTTAATTTGAGGAATGTCCATTCAGAATCTTCTGAACTTTGTCCTTCACTCTGTGATGTGACCAATAACACAGTCTCCTTTTGCTTTCCTTTCCTGTCAAAGTACCTTTTGAGCATATTTGCATGACGTACCCTGAGATTTCATTCTGTCTGAATTTCATTTTCTTATCAAATAGTTCACCTCACTCAATTTTCTTATGGCTTGATAAGGTCCATTAAATCTTGCTTTTAATGGTTCACCTACCACTGGAAATAACACTAACACCATTTCTCCAACAGCAAAATTGCGAGTTTTTGATTTTTTTTTTGTCTGTTTCTTGTTTCATTGCATGCTGTGACATTTTCAAATGTCTAGCCAACTCCCCTACTCTATTTAACCGTTCCCTACAATTTGACATATAGTCCAAATATGTGGTCTCTGAATTATGAATAATGTCTACTTAATCAGTTTTAGCAGTCCTCTCTCTTTATACCCAAAAGCTAATCCAAATAGACTGAATTTGTTTGATTCATTTGGTGCATCTCTGATGGCAACAAGCACAAACTGAATTGTCTCTTCCCAATCATCTGGATAGTCTTGACTATAAGCCCTCAGAATCATCTTTCATGTCTGATGCCACCTTTCTAGCTTTCGCTGTGATTCTGGATGGTACGCAGTAGACTTGACTTGTTTTATTCCTAAGTTGTCCATAACTTCCTTGAATAATGTTGATTTGAAGTTTAACCATTTGTTCTGATTGTATCTCTGTGGATAGTCCATGTCTAGTGAAAAACTTGAGTAACGCCTCTACGATCCTTTTAGCTGTGATATTTTGTAATGAAATGGCCTCTGGAGATCTAGTGGGCATGCCCATTACAGTTAACAAATACTGATTCCCACTTTTATTTTGTTTTAGGTAGGGATTCTATGTGATCAATTAAGATTCTTGCAAAAGGTTCCCCAAATGCAGAAATAGATAATAAATGTGACGGTTTTTTTCCAGCCTATGGTTTTCCAGTTACCTGACATGTGAGGTAACTCTGGCAAAATTCAGCTACATCCTTGTGCAGTCCAGGCCAGTAAAAATGTTTTTGTATTTTAGCTTGAGTTTTTCTTACCCCTAAATGACCTCCTACTGGTAGTTCATGAGCTACCTGCAACACCACCTTTTCTATGACCCACTAGCAATACGGCGCGATGAACTTCTGCTCTTTTCTCATCTGCCTGAATATGTGATGGTCTTAACGAGGAATGGAGACCTCATTTTGAAGGTAGTGTCACACTGGGATACATTTTCTGTGTATGCGTTTTGAGACAATTGCTTCAAATTTTCATCTTTCTGCTGTAACTCAGTTAATTTGTCAGAGCTAAAGATTTTTTTATGTATATATTTACTGAAAAAAAATTTCACTTTCACACAAAAAATCAAGAGGACGTTATAAAAGTACAGAAAATACTATTGTACTATTTCAAATACTAAATAATTTCTAAATACTAGAAATACTATTGTACTATTTCATTATTACAGTAACATTGACAATAAACTGTCTACTATTCTTTAAGATACAGTCATCTCATATTTACTTAAACCAAATTAGCACAAACTGAAATAAAATAAGGCTAAATTAGATTACAATCCACAAATTAAATTACACTACATCGTACTATATTACATCACTCCACTTGCCGCACGTCCCTCGAGGCTCCGGTTGCAGCAGTGGTTATACCCATATTTACTAGGCCTCCCTCCCCAGTGTCCACAGACTGCCATGTACGGCCCTCATGGCTGTATAAAGGCCCTAATCCGTACCGCAGACAGATCCATGTCTATGTAATTTAGAAAGGGCCTCCATGTCTTATAAAATTGCTCCGTTCCATGGTGCACTATACTTGTCAGGTAATTTTGAGGAATGCCTTCAATCACAAATCTGTGCCACCCTGTAAGACTTGAAGGCTTTTGATATCCAATTCATTAGGAAGTTCTTTCTCGCATAATGCGCAAAAATGTTGAATAACTTCTTCCTGTGTTCACCCAGAGAGGGAAGATTTGGTAATCCCAAAAGGGGAGATGCTGGATCCTCTCTAACTTGCATTCCCAGGATCCTCTCCAGCTCATTCACTATAGCCTCCCAGTATCCGCAGATCTTGTAACAGGACCAAAAGCAATGCGTAAGGGTGCCAATATTGGTTTTACTTTGGGACATTTCGGGGAAGATCCTTTCTTGAACTTTGCTAACGTCTCTGGCACCATATGGGCTTTGTGGAGGATCTTCAATTGCATCACTCGTGCCTTATTGCATGTTGCAGATTTCTTTACATTTTTCCCCATATATCCTGCCGCGAGAGAGATGAGATTTCTTCCCCCAACTCCTGATTCCAAGTCTCATGGAGTCTCTTTAATTCCCCAAGACGTTCCTTCTCTGCAGATGGTATATGGTACCTACAGAGAGCACACCCACATTGGAACACTCTTTGTTCTACATCTGACTTGTAGAGCTGGGTCATGAGCATGGTTTTCTGTATCTAAATTCCTAACCTGGAAATATCAGAAAAGGATTAGGGATTCCGTATTTCTGACCTAATTGACCAAAAGACATCAATACCTCTCCCTTGAATAAATCTCCCAACTAGGAGATTCCTTTACCCTCCCATGTTCTGAAGTCAATGTCCATTGACCCCAGCCTAAATCCTAGGGCTCCCACTCACTGGTGAATGGCAAAATTTTAAGCAAATTGCCTTCACCCTGCTGCATTATCGTCCATGCTTTTACTCTATTTATGATAATTGGACTTTCACAGTGCTCAACCACTGACCTCCTCTTATCCATGAACAATAAGTTTGAGGTGATGGTTTGCCTGCAAGGCCTGTACATCAAGTCATATTGACTTTGAGTTACTGTGCACTCATTAGCCTAATATGACAACAGGGTGCCTATTTGATACCTCCAGATCTGGGAGATGCACCCACGCATATTCTGTGGGAGTTGCCACTTGGTAAATTTAATTAAAATGCGGAAACAGCACCAAATAAATGATCCAAGCCATCTCCCAAATCTCCACAGGACTTGATTTGAGTAATAACAATGGGAGCATCCTCGTAGGATATAACAACCGAGTAAGAACATTTGGTTCAATCAAGTCTCCACGGCCTAGCCATGATCTGGGTAGTCCCTCCCATCGCAGCAGGTTCTGCTTTATCCTTTCGAACAGCTGTGTAAAGTTAGCTCCATACAGTTGCCGGAAGTGAGGGGTAATAAAAATTCCGAGGGAGAGAGAACTTTACTGTGACCATCTAAAAGGAACCTCCATTCTGTCTTCAGCTTCGATATCTCCACCAGTTCCCCTCCCCACTACCATGGGCAAGACTTTAGATTTTGTAAAATTTATTTTGTATCCCTAAAGCTGCTGAATAACTTGTTTTTTTATATTAGACAGGGTTTGGACTTTTTGGGGTTAGGTTAAAAACAAAAGCATGTCGTCTGCATAGTGATTTTGTGTTTCCCAACTCCCATCTTTGGTGCTGTTATTTCAGGGTCTTTTCGGACAGCCTCCATCAGTGGTTCAAATACCAAGGTAAACAGTAGCAGTGACAGGGGACGTTCCTGTCGGCTGCCCCTCCCCATACCATAATTGCATGACTTAATGCCTTGGGGTCTTTATATAACATAACATTGTCACCCACCTGGCAAAGGCCCCTCCTAAACTAAAACAATCTAGAAAAGCAAAGAGATGGGACCATTCCACCCGATCAAAAGCCTTTTCTGCATCCAGGGAGACCACCAAACCTGGAATCCTTGTCTGCTGACATATTTGAACTCTCTTCAACACTCTATTGTTGAAGGAGCTGTGGCCCTTGATAAAACGCGTCTGGTCCTCTTTCATGATAATGGGCAGCGCCTTCTCCAGTCTCAGAGCCACGACCTTTGATAGAATTTTAAAATCCACATTCAACAGTGAAATTGGTCTATACAATGTGCAATCCTTGGGGTCTTTCCGTCCCTTTTAAGGGAGATGTTGGCCTTCCTGTGAGAGGGCGGAAGACAGTCTAGGCTATATGACTGACTGACTGTACATCTCCAACAGTAGTTGAACTAACGTGTTTAAACTCCTTGTAAAATTAACTTAGGAATCTGTTTGGGCCGGGTGCCTTACAACCTTGAAGCTGCCCTACCACCTCTTGCACCTCCTGCACTGTCACAGGTGCTTTTAAAAGGGAGACCTGACCTGTGTTGATACCAGGGCAGTCGAAGCTTTCAAAAAGAATTCCATTCTCGCTTCTCCACACAGCCCTCCAACCAGTATAACTCTGCATCGAACTCCCAGAATCTGGCACGATCTTCCTCCATTCATGAGTGACATTGCCAGTTCGCTCCCTGATTAAACAAAATGGCCTGTGGAGCACTTTTCTTCCGAGCCAGGTAAGCTAGGTAGCTACCTGGTTTATCCCCATATTCAAACAGTCTTTGCTTTGCAAAGGAGACTCCTCTCCTTGCCATTAGTGAGTGCTGAGTCCAGAGCAGCCCCGAGAGCCGTTGCAATTTGACCACTGGTCTGGTATAATATGCTGATTTAGCTGCCTTCAGCCAGGCCTCAAGCATCCGCTGCTGCTCTCCTCTCTGCCTCCTTCTCATTATACCCGTTAAGAATGTTTTGGTGGTCTCCCGGAGCACTGAAGGGTTACTGGCCATATTCCGATTGCTGTACCAAGTTATCATCCTTCAACAGAAACTGATCTGTGCACCTGTGTCGCGTGCCTAGTCCCCACTACCTTTGGTCTGAACTTCTAAATATACTGCTGGCATGGTCTGAAATAGCTATGCTCCTGCAGGCTAACACCAAATCCAAACAAACCAACAGAACAAAGAACATGGATCCGGGATCAGTGGTGCTGGAAGAGCACAGCAGTTCAGGCAACATGGCTCGAAACATCGATTTCGCTGCTTGTTGGATGCTGCCTGAACTGCTGTGCTCTTCCAGCACTGATCCAGAATCTGGTTTCCAACATCTGCAGTCATTATTTTTACCTAGAACAAAGAACATATCAATTCTTGTGTGGCACTTATGCAGATTGGAGTAAAAGTTAAAGTCCCTCCAGACATCATCTAGCTCCAACTCCTCACACAAGTCCACTAACTGTCTAGAATGCCGAGTTGTACATGACAGCCCTCTTGGCATCCTGTTCACGCCAGGATCCCTGAGATAGTTAAAGTCTCCTTCTATAATTGTACGGCGCACCCCAAGAGCCATTCATTTAGAGATTGCATCAACAAAAAGTTTGAGGATGCGCCAGGGTCAGTAAACGTTCAGGATACCATATTCTTCTCCATGTATCAATGCCTTGAGAATGACTGACCGTCCATACCCATCCTTGATTTGATCTGTCACCTGAAATGGAAAATTTTGTACCAGTACGGCCACTCTGCTGCTTTTGGAGTTGAAGATGGAAAAGAATACCCTACAGTATTCCTGTGCTGTAACTTCAGATGTTCCCCATCAGTCAAATGTATCTCTTGCAAAAGCACAATGACAAACTTTTCCTAAGATTTGAGAGCACTTTTGTTTTCCTTTTTAATGGGGGAATGGCTCCCTTTCATATTCCAGGTGCACCACCTGAATAGATTGCTAGCCAAAACTGTACACTACAGCCCGAAGTCCCCGGAGAGGAAAAAGCCTGTTCAATGTGTGACGAGAGGAGAAAAAAATCAGAATTAATGAAATCTAAATAATCCCAATCTCCCAGCCGTCCTAATACCTTCCAGCTAAAGCAGTGCCCAAACCCAGGCAATGAAAAAGAAACATATTATTTACACTCCTACAAGTTAGCAATGGATGCCCACCTCTCCTCTTGCCATCTCAATCCCAAACATCTTTTACGTCAAACGAGTAACCGCCCTTCACCCAGCAAAACAGAACAGTAGAATAGCGAACAACCACCAAACAGATAATACAAAAAATACTGGATTTTATACCAAAGCGATACCATGCCAATAAGCCCGAGGGCCTGAACCTGGCTTTCCAACGTTCGTACTTGCCCTTCTTAGCTCTCCGTTGCGGGCTCCGAGGATGCGGTCCTCTGCTCCACCCCTTCCACTCGCTGATTCACAGCCTGAATCTCTTGCTTATGCTTTGTCAATGGCAGTAATCAGCTCCAGCTCTCCCTAGACTTTTTCATGGAGTTTTGCAAACTGTTATTAAATTCTGTTGCTCCACTGAACCTAAGGGTGTCGCTATGGGAGTCGAGGAAATGGCTGCGGGTGTGCCATACATAATATGGGAATGCCCTATCCTGTTGCACCCCCCTTGCTCCCTTTCCTTTTAGATGCCTTCATTTCGGCTCCATATCTTCCAAATCCTAATTTAAAGGAGCTCTAGGTGCTCTACCTACTTAATGCTACAAACTTTTCTCGGTGGTGGAGGGAATGATTGGAGCCCACCTTGCCTGGGGTATGTCATAGAGCCCAATACAGTAGACTCTTCAGACTGCCACCTTCTTGAATCCCTCTGAGCTAAAGATTTTTGCTTGTCATAATATACTCCTGTTTTGTCTCCATCATCTGATCAAATAGGGCCTCTGCTAATTCTGCTTCAACTTTCTTATCTGTACTCTTCGATCTTTTCTGTTTCAACTGGTATGACCTCATTACCATTGTTATGACAGAGGGGAATCCCTCTATTAATTGAGCCAAACACACAGAAAAGCTCGCCTCATCTCATAATCTGTTAAAGTATAAGTGACACAGAACTTCCAAATCCCACTCTTTAAAGAAAATAACATCAATTTATAACTATAAAAGTGAATGGTCAACAAAAAATTATTCCCAAATCTAAGCCCCCCCTTTTCTTTTAACTGCTTACTATTTGCCTCCAACTCTGTAACAATATGCTGTTCCAAAAGACATTTATTAAAATTACATCAACTTAATTTCAAAACCACAGTCTCTGTCATCTTCTGTGTCTTCACTCTTCCGGCTGATGATCTCCCTGGGTTCGCTTCTTTCTTTTCACTGCAAGTATGTTTCATGTGCAAAGGTACTTTTTGTTTTTGATAGTGTTTTCTAATTTCTTTGTGAGCTAGGTGTTATATTAGCAATTAGTTCTCTGGCTCTGCAGCAGTTGCTCTTTGACCAATTTTCAAAATGTCTGCATTCTTATACCCCCAATATTGGAATGTCTCTTTGGTTTGCTGTTGACAAAACAATTTCAAACTCTATTGAGTTTTAATATCCTGGGCCATAACTTAAACTGATTTGATTGGTTTACTTTGAATTGTTGTCAAAACAGCAACCAAACAGCAGGTATCCATTTCACAGCCGCATTCACAGATTGAGAGGATCTTGTATCTTTTAATATTGTAATCTCTTTACCTGCTGTTCCTGCCCTGTGTGAGTAAACTGACCTTCACACGTGTGTGGTTTAAGAAGATCTTGCATTTCCTCCTTAACCAATCTCTGACCAGGTTGTACATTCTGGTGCAGCTTTTTTAGCCTCCACTGCTTTCCATTACCACTGTTAGAAACCAGTTTAATAAAATTTAGATGAGATCACCAAAACTGGAAACAAGACAATTTATTCTTCGACCTTGCAAGAAAGGGCATCAAATGCAGAAGCAGTTGAGCAAATTAGAACTCGGGTTAGTGTACAGTTATACTCTTTGAGCTGAGTGAGGTCACCTCTCCAGGCTCCTAATTACCCAATCTCTCTGTGTCATACCACTGCCCAGATGCGCTCCACCCTTATTACTCCTCCCCAGGTTGGCAACCTTCCTCTCTGTAAGTGCTGACACACACATTATTTTGTCGACAGTACATCAAGATCTGGTTTAACGTTTCGTATCAATTCTGCTGGTACATTCCATCCTCGGTCATTTCATTAACTTGTATCATTTTATATAGCCCAAGCATTTCGGTTATCTTTGCTTTTTGCTGAAAACTTAACTTTTAAAGAGAACTTATTTGCTATAATAATTACACACCAAAGTTAGTATTTAATTAACCACAATTATACAATGAAATGTAGAGATACTCTTCCCTAAATACTTGCAGAGTTAACAGTTCTCTTGCTGTACTTCTTTTCTGTATGCTTTTTCTATATCTGCAAAAACAACACTTTTCCCCATTTCTAGCACCACTCGAGCAAAATTCACTGGCTTATCCTGTCGTCTTCTGTCTTTCCAGTGCTTTTCTAACCCACCAACATTGATTTCATGTGGCCTACTTTACTGTAGTGAAAACAGCAAAGCTTAACTTTTTTTTTCCCCCTTTTTTAAGGTTTTCCTTTTTACCTTGTGGTAAGTTATCCTTCTGACCTTCACTGAGAGCTACCATTCCCTTATCACATGAGGATTTCTCTTTTCCCCAATTTCTATCTTTCATTGATTTGAAATTGATGTTTGAAGCCAAGTTTTGATTTATCAATCAACTCACAATCATTAGCGATTTCAGCTGTTAATCTTGCTGTTTTAACTCTCTCTGCTCTTCCATATGAGTTCTCGCTACTTCAGGAGGTGAATTTTTGAACTTCTCCAAAATCGTCTCCCTAAGAGTGTCATAGATTGGCTCTGTCTTTAATGCCCTTTATCTACCTATCAAAATGACTTCATTTGATCCTTTGAAACTCAGTGTATGTTTGACCGAAATCCCCCCCTCGGATTTCTGAAATGTTGTCTGTCGGCTTCTGGCATAAGCTCGTATACACTGAAAACTGCTTTCTTCACCTCCTCATATGCCCTTGATACCACCTTCAAGAGATGAAAATACCTCAAGATCTATCTGCAAGTTTTGCTGAGATCAATAAAACCCACACAATCACCAGCCACTGCATTTGTTTCGCCATCATATCAACTCAGCCACCATCCCATAAACACCCCTTTGGCAAAAAAGGTAAATTCAAACACAGGTTCTTACAGGAGAGATGTCAGAGAGGGGGGATCAATGTGGAACTGCTTGTTCGGGTCCCCAGGAGCTTCTCTGGGTTCACAACTTAAACTTGACCAGCAGCTGCAAACAAAACAGCTTGCTAAATCAAACTAATGTTTTATTGAAGTTTTTTAAAAAAGGTTTTCTCAAGTAGATACTCCCAGATATGTTGGAACCTCTGCCTTTATGATCCCTGTTGGGGGGGGGAAAAAGAAGACAGAATAACCTTGTTAAAGATTATTGTCACAAATAACCATTCAGGTTAGGGGCCAGGTGCTGAAAAGTGTGATGAGTCTAGGTGAATCTAAGGGTCGGTGCAGACTTTGGCTGCCTTCTGTGTTATATAACTCCATTCCTTTTATACTAACCCCACAGTTCTTTTCCCACAAATATTTTTCATTTCTCCCTTTTCAAATGAAATGCCAAATTCAGGCATGTCATAGTTAAGGTTCCTGAGGGAACCTTTTACTCTGATTGTTTAAACCTTCCTCATTGTGCATTACCAGATCCAGAATAGCCTGACCCCTGATTTCGATCCACAATCTGTCATTCTAGGAGACTGTGTCCTGAATCCTGTTTCTAAATTCTCCTTCGTTGCTCCCTTTCTCAATTTTCTCAATCTATGACTTTCACTTTAGAAGACTAAGGTCACTCATAATTTATTGTTCCTTTTTTACATGCTGTCATTGTTTTTTGACTTCTGTTATGTCCAATATAGCTACTTCAGTGGATTAGTACATGACTCTGTCACCAATACATTTCATTTTGTTGCTTCTTGCGTCATACAGTCTGGATTCAACATCTTTGATTCAAAATCATTTCTCACTGATAATACAGAGGGATCTGAATGGCATCATGCATGTATCACTATAAGCTAATGATTAGGTTAGATTCCTGACAGCGTGGTAACAGGCCATTTGGCCTAACAAGTCCATACCGACTCTCTGAAGAATAACCCATCCAGACTCTTTCCCCTACCCTTTATTTACCCTTGACTAATGCACCAAACACTATGGGCAATTTACCATGACTTATTCACCTGATGTGCACATCTTTGGATTGTGGGAAGAAACTGGACCACCCGGAGGAAACCCATGCAGGCACAAGGAAAATGTGCAAACTCTACACGGACAGGCGCCCGAGGCAGGAATCAAACCTGGGTCCTTGGCGCTGAGAGGTAGCAGTGCTAACCACTGAGTCACTGTGCAGACATGAATAATAATAACAAGAAAGCTAATAGTCTTTGTATTAATTTTCCTGGCAGTAAAGACTAAAATAGAGATTATGCAGTGCATAGATAAGGTCACATCTGGAGTGTTGTGTAACAATGCTGTGTCACTATTTAAAGCAGGATGTAAATTTATCTCAGCAGTTCAGAGATTTTTCTGTCCAGTTTTACACCTGAAATGAATGGCTTGTCCACGAAACAAGGTTGAATAGACTAAGCTTTTGTGCTGGCATTCAGAGAAGTAAGGGGCAATGAGATTTATCAGAGTAGGGTCCTGAGTCCTGCCTGTATAAGGTAAGGATTCTATCTCGTGTGGAAGGAGTAATCACCCAGGATTACTGTTTTTAAAAACAAATTTTGAATAACAAACGAGAATACTTCTGTGACGTTTGAGAGTCTGTGGAATCGTCTTCCTAATAAGATGGTCTGTGAATATTTTTAACGCAGGGTGGATAGTCTTGATAAGCTGGGTAATTTAAAAGGTTATTGCAAGAAGGCAGGGATGTGGAGTTGAGGTTAAAATCTGATCGTGATCTTGTCAAATTGTGGAACAGGCATTCAAGGGGCTGAGTGGGCTACTCCTACATTTAATTAAATGTGAGTGTTGCTAGCTGGGGCCATTATTTATTGCTCATCTATAATTACCCAGATGCCAGTTAAAAATCAGCCACATTGATTTGAGTCTCAATTCACATCTAGATCTGACCAGGTCAGCATGACCGATTTGCTTTCTTAAGAATACCAGGCATGTCTACAATTGAGATATCAATGTGATGAAGCTACAACATAGGATTACTTGCGTCTCCAACTGGATAAGCAGCCGGTGATAGAACTAAGCGATTTTCTACAGCTAATAGATCAGATCTAAACTCTGAAATCCTGGCACATCTAGTCATAAATGTTGAAGTACAATAAAACCACTTACTGGAGAGGGAGGAAGTTCTACAAACATGAGCATTCTCCTTCTTGGGTGTGCCCAGCACACCAGTATAAATGTGTCAGTCTTGCCTTTTTTGCTACAACCTTCACCCAGGAGTAGTGATTGGAAGATCCATTTCAGTCTTCTGCAGAGGTACACAGTAATGCTGATGCTAGTCTTAAGCCAGTTTGATTCACTGCATGTGATATCAAGAAATGGTTGGACGCACTGAATATTACAAAGGCCATGTGTCCTGACAGCATGTTGGCAATAGCACTGAAGACTTGTGCCCCAGGATGTGGTGCACCCCCAGTTAAGCTCTTCCAGTACAGCTAGAATGCTGGTATCGACCTGACAAGGTGGAAAATTCCAAGGTATGTCTTGGACACAAAAAACAAGGTAAATTCAACCTGGAAATAGCAAAACCTTTGAAGAACTTTTTTTGTTTCTGCCAGCATAGTTGGAGACAAATAAAATGCGCAACAGTAGAAAAGCAAGAGGGAGGAATTTAATCGCGATAACTAAAGCAAAAGTATTAGGAGAATAATCAGACTAAAGGCTGACCAGTCCCGTGGACCTGATGACTTACATCCTTGGGTCTCAAAAGAAGTGTCGTTCGCTGGTTGATTAGTTGTAGTCTTGGAAAAATATTGCACTTCCATTCAACAAAGAAGCAAGCTGGAAAACAGGAAAGTATATAAATCGATTCACTTCACACCCATGATTGAGGAAATGCTTGAATCCTTTTGAAGTAGCAGCATGACATTTAGAAAATAATTTTGCAATTGAGCATAGTCAACATGGTTTTGTGAAAGGAAAGTAGTGTAACAAGTAGAACGGATAAAAGACATTACTGTATGTGATGTATTTGGATTCATAACACACTTTTAATAAGATGCCATGTGAAAGTAAAAGCTTTTGGAATTGGGTGATATGATCATGGATAAAGAATTGGTTAACTCATAGGAAACCAAATAAATAGAGCTATAACTAGAGAGGTAGGATTAAATCGATGTTGATAACTTGGATATAAAGATAGGTAGGCAAACAAGTTGTGAGGAGGATACAGAAAGTCTGCAAGAATGGTTCAGCGAGGAACAAAATATTAGGTGGAGTATCAAAATATGCATTTTGTTCATTTTGACAGAAATGGAAAACTGAAACTTATTTAAATGGTGAGAGTTGGTAGAGTACTGAGAGAGACCTGGGTGTCCTTGTTCCTGAATGAGAATCAATTTAGCATGTGCAATCAAGAGATAATTGGAAAAGCAAGTGAAATGCAATCCTTTTATTGCAAGGGATGAATTCTAAGTGTAGTCGAGTCTAGCTGGGACTGAATAGGACATTGCGAGCACACCTGGATTACTGTTTTGGCATCCCTTAAGGTTGCTTGTACTTACGTTGGAAGAAATCCTGTGAGGGGTTTCTCTAGATTAGGAGGAAAGGCTCGGTGCATACATACTTCTAATTTTTGAACAAAATTAGAATAATGGGGGAGGAATCTTTTGAATATTAGAGTTTGAATTAGGCATTTTTAGATCCACAAAGATGTAGTGTTACGGGGAACGCTACGGGCAGTTAAATAGAGTTAAGGTTAAGTCTGCTATGATCTTCAAAGAGTAGACTTGATGGACCAAATGTTCTAATCCTGCTATTTTTTAATATTCTTATGTTTTGCTGTCAGATTGCTAGTTTCAATGACTTTTTCTCCTTAAATGAGGATAATGAAGGTTTTGATGGAATAATTTGATACATATTTTTGAGGCCCATGTGACAAATTTGAATGAGTATGGAAACTATTCTCAGTCTGAATGAATTTGGGTTTAATAATGGGTTAATAAGTAATGAGTTAAATAACAGTTGTATTCTGTACTTAGCCAGTGTTTTCAGTCAAATTTGCAAAATCACATTTAAGTATGAAGTAAAAATGCAGATTTTTCAGTACTTAATTAACCAGTTAAATTGTTTACGAAATGGATAGTCAAACGAATGCACGTAGTGCAGAAGTCAGGATAAATGCCTTAGTTAGTCAGTGACCACACTGGATGCCCCACCAAAACATTGCCACTTCTTTTGGATCTCCTGAGGATTGATTCTTGTGTTTTTTTTTAGTTTGGTTTTCGGTGGGTGATTTTAAAATATCACCTGTTGTACTGAAGTTGCTCTTTAAGTAGATTTGCAAATCAGTAAATTCAGTTTCTGTACTCCCCATTATTACTGCAATTCTTCCTTTGTAGATTCAATGACATCCATGTTCCTATTCGTCTTGAATGTGTAAAATTTGCGAGTCACTGCCTTGTGAACCACCCAGATTTAGCAAAAGATCTCACTGGTAAGTATCTAGTTGACTTTTTTTCATTTTGTAAATTACTGACTGCTATCTTAAATAAATAACAAATCCACTTTATTTTCTTGTTTTGATTTTTCCTATGCCATCATAATAACACGTACTGAATAGATCCTGCTGATCATACAACACTTAATGAATTAAAAAATTTGGAACAAAGAATTGAACAGTGACTATTACTGAACTTAATGTAATTAATTGCATAATTAGTGAAATTGCATATATAAAATTGTAAAGCAATGAAATGAGTTTTAGTTGATACAAATCAAGATTAAAGCAAAACAAAACCCCTAGGAATTGTAGTGATATTACCCTTTGGCATAAAATCAAATTCCTGGCAGTTTGCTGAGTCAGTCATAAAATAGACATTGAGTTGAAGAAAGGAATATTGCGTACATTAAATGGATTCTAAGGTAAATTTTGAAGGAAGAGAGTATAGCAGTTTGTGATACCAGAACCTTCCAGAGCATTGCAGCTAGGTGGCTGAAGGGTGGAACCTTAGAATAAGTCAGAAGAACAGTTTTATAGTGATTACATGCTGCAAGAGGTTATGGAGATGGGTCAGTCATAAAGTAAGATAAGCACAAGAATGAGCATTTTAATTTTGATGCATGGGGAGTTGGAAACTGCTGAAAGTCCGTATGAGCAAGGTTGTTGAGTGGGTTGAACTTGGTGTCTAGTCCGTGGGTAGTAATGAATGAATTGAAATTTACAGAGAACAAGGATAGGAGGTGGTTCGCTGAATTTGTTTCTTAGTAGTAAGGAATTGAGGAACAAAAAATGGGCAATTCTAATAGTGTGGAAACAGGCTCTTCACCCCAACAAGTCCACACGGACCCTCTGAAGAATAACCCACCCAGACTCATTCCGCTATCTTATATTTACCCTTGATTAATGCAGCTAACCTGCACATCACTGAACACTATGAGCAATTTAGCATGGCCAATGCACCTAACCTGCACACTTTCTTGGCTTGTGGGAGGAAACCGGAGCACCTGCAGGAAACCCACTCAGACGTGGGGAGAATGTGTAAACTCCACACATAGTCACCAGAGGCTGGAATCGAACCTGGACCTGGCAGAGTAGGATTAGTAGCTTATGGCTTCTTTTCCAGCGACACATTTTCAGCTTACGGGTCAAGTCTGGTTTAGGTATGAGAAGCTGATTGCGGGGAGGAATGGTGTTGATGACTAAGATAAGTAGTTTGTGATGGGGCTCAACCATGGCTGTTGACTTCTTGAGTGTAATTGGACAAAATTGCTATATGCCAGATAGATAACCGGGCAACTTTGTCAGTGCAGGAACAGAGTTGGGTTATGTGGTTGAGCTTGGTGATCCATTTGTGAATGGAAGCTGACCTCGTGTCTGATGTGATGTGCATAATGAGGTTTTAAGATATATCTATGGATATTGAAGGTGATATAGTGGATGGGAACACTAACTATTGCTGCTGGTGGTTTAATTATAGTTGGTTGAAGTTTAGGAATAGGAACATGCAAGGCTGCAACATGGAGGCATATGTTGAAAGTGTGATATTGTTGGTCATGTAGCAAGCTATGGAGCTATCAAAGAGAACAATGAGAGAATCGTACACTACTGTCAGAGAATGTAACTTGACATGGATTAATTACTGTATTAGTGCTTTAGCAGTGATGGAATGCTGATTTGGAGAAATTACAACATGAAATTTCCTCTGGGGAAAGTGGACATAACTTTGGCAGACAATATACAGGTATTAGGTTATGTCCTCCTCAGTAAACCTTACTTAAATGTTGATCATTATAACAACTGATTTGTAATCTTCATTTATAAATTTTGATGCAATTATATTTAGATTTATTCTGTCTAGTGCTGATTTCCCAAACTACAAATGGAATATTCTTTCTAAAGATTTCTGAGCTGAGCAAACTGCATGACTTGTGATGTTGGTTATGAAGAGAGACTACTCCGAATAAGGTTTTGACGGAGAAAAGATTGAGGGAAAGATAATCTATGTCCTCCTTTTGTCAAAGATGTTGTATGATCGTAAGGCTAGGGTTTACAAAGTCAAGGTAAACTTGGAGGATAATAGGTTTTAAAAATTCTCTCAGTCACTGATACATTGAACAAAATATATATTATGTAGTCAATACAGTGGTTTCAATTCCAAAAAATTAGTAAATACAAGCTCATTGAAAATACGATGTATGGATATATGTGGACAAAGATATGAAACGTCTCTACAGAATTTTTTAAGGTTCCTTGGCAAGGTTTCTTTGAAATTAAAATGAAGTGTTTCATGTGTTGATTGTGGAATGTGAATAAATAATCTGGAATTCAGTTTGGGATCGGGGAGAAATTCTGCAGAGCTTTCCCAAAGGAAATTAAGACCAGGCCATTTGCTTCCACAGACCACAAAATCTAGTCCATTGTGAATTCGAGCAATCTATTCAGAAGATATTTTTTATTTCGCAAGGTATGATTATTTCTAGTCACTATTAATTTTGAGGTTTTAGTAATTGGAGATGAATACAATAAATGAACATTGGGTATTTTCTTGCGTCACAAGAAAGATGCTGGGAAAGATTTATGTGTATCAAACTTATGCTCATTAAGAAACTCCAACATCTGTCTCCCTTTTTTTCGCAGGGAAGCCAACATAAGGTTAAAAAATATATATTGTATTCTAGGTTTGAAATAATATTTTGTCACAGTGCTATCTGTTGTAAGATAGTGATTTAGCAAATAGGGTACCAATATATTTCAAAAGATCTGATGTTGATAACTTGAAATGACAAATTTTAAAATAATTTTTAGTTTCAACTTCATGTTTTTATAGTGAAAACACAAGCTTTCTGTTGAAGGACCTGGATGCTTTACTTTTAAAGCAGTTTTAATTCATTAAAATTAAAGAGCTCTTGCTATATTTCTCTTTCAGCAAGATGGTTCAATATTTCTGTAATGTAGTTCATAATGTTGAAGTTTTAAAATATGAAATAAATGACTAATTTGTTCCATTTTTGCGTGACTGGTTCAGATGTATTTGTGACATCAATCATCAGGAGATCACAACATGGTTGAAATAAGTGAATTGTTGCTTCAATTTAAAATGCTAAATGGCAAATGATATATGAAAATGTCCAAAGAACAATTTGCCAGTTCCTTTTCATTGGGATATGAGCCAGACTTGTAAAATGTAATCACTAATACACTGCAAGTAATGCCACAGATAATTACATTTTAAAGTAATTTTGTTCTCCTGAATGCGGGTGAGATTGCCAATGTTGCATTTCACACCTGTTCTTGAGTTGGTAAGAAGTTGTTTTGTAGACTTTTTGAACTGCTGTTGTGCAAGTGGTGATGTTGCTCAGTTGATAAGGAATTCGAGGATTTTGACCCAGTAATGATTTAAAACCACTCAATTATGTCCACGTTACAGTTCTATGACTTGGCTCATTTGAAGGAACATGGAAGTAATAGTGATCTGACGGTATATTGCTCCTCCATTTTGTTGGTAATGTTACAGAGAATAGCTATTGACAGATTCTGAATTGTTGCAGTGCATCCTGTAAATGGATGTATAGCACTGTAACTACCGAGTTTTGCTGATGGGATGATCGTTTTGAGTTCGAATTTAGAGATGTTAATCAGGTTACTGTTGTGTTCTGAATGGTGTTATGTTTTGTGTTATTGGTGCTGCACTTGCCTGGCAAATGATGAATATTCCACCACACTCGTGATTTGAGACTTGAGGTGGATGGTCTTTTAAAAAGGTAAGGAAATGAATCAATGTTGTAAAATGCCAGCCTTTGCCCTGTACTTTACTTTAAGTCATGGTCTTGATTCAGTTTGTCCAGTTGAGTTATTACTGGTGACCCTCAATGTTATCGATATTGACATGGGGAGACATGGCACAGCAGTTACTGATGGGCAGCTTGATGGTTTGGACTGAAGAAGAATACAAAATAGACAGAATTGCATCTTCATAAAATTAACTATTCTGGGAAATTATTGGGCATATTGTAATTATGCAAATTGATTGATTGTTTCTGCAGTCTGTGTGCATGTGTGTTTCCATGCTGTCCTTGGTTTTTCCCTGACATAGTTTATTGCTAGTGATTTATTTTTCAGCTTTGTCATTTGGTAAGCAATCAATGGTTGTAAGATAGGCAGAAAATCACAGAAATACTTTGCAGGTGGAACAGAAACCAAGTTGGTGGTTCGGGTTTGGAATTTTTTTTTCTCTAAACTGGTCACGGACCTAAAACACTAATCTGTAACTCTAAGGACACTGCTGAGTACGTTCGGAACTTTATCTGCTATCTTTCTGTTGCCTCCAGGGCAGAGTTTCAGTCAACATCTGTTACTATTTTCTTTTTATAAAGAATGCGATGATTGAGCACTTGGCAAAGAATGATAAATTTGGATTGAGTCTATGTGGATTTATGAAAGGAAGCCATTGTTTGACAAACTTGTTGGCATTTTGAGGATGTTACTTGCAGATCAAGGAGAAATGGACCATGTCACAGAGTCATGCAGTGCAGAAACAGACCCTTATTCTAACTGGTCCATGCTGACCATAATCCCAAATTAAAGTAGTCCTATCTGCCTGTGTTTGGCCCCTATCCTTTGAAACGTCCCTCATTCATGGACCTATCTAAATGTCTTTATAAATGTTGTGACTTTACCTGCATCCAGCACTTTTTCTCTGGAAGTTCATTCCACAGATTAAGCACTCTTTCTAAAAAAAAAACTGCCCTTCATATACTTTTTAAGTCCTTCTCCTCTGACCTTTTTTTTTAAAAAAAAATGCCCACTCATCTTGAAATCCTCCACACTAGCAAAAAGACACTTTCTGAACCCCTTTGAGTTTAATAATAATTTTCCTGTAACAGGGCAACCAGATCTGGACACAGTACACCAGAAGAGGCTTCATCAACATCCTATATAGCCTCAGCATGATGTCACAACTCCTCCACTCAGTGCTCTGCGCAATGAAGGCAAGCATGCTGAATACCACCTTAACTACCCTACCTGTGATGCAAACTTCAAAGAATTATGTACCTGAATCAGTAACTGTCTCTGTACAACAGTACCCAAGGCCCTACTTTTTAATTATATAGGTCCTGACCTTGTTTGTTTTATCAACATTAAATACCTCACGTTTATCCAAATTAAACTCTATCTGCCTCTTTTCAGCTCATTGACTCCATTGATCAAGATCTCCTTGTACTCCAGGTAGCCTTCTTCACTGTTAAGTAAACCACCAATTTTGGTGTCATTCGTAAACTTAATAACCATGCCTTTTATGCTCTCATCTAAATCATTTATATAAATGACAAACAAAAATGGACCCAGCACTGAACCCTGTGGAACACTACTGGTCACAGGCCTCCAGTTTGAAAAATAAAACCCATATCACTTTTTCCTGCCATTAAATGAAGTTTGTACTCAATTGGCAAGCTCACCCTGAATGCAATGTGATCAAACTTTACTAATTAGTCTACCATGCAGAAGTTTGATGCTTCAATCTTTTTGGTTGCTTAGTTTAAAAAAAAACTCAATCAAATTTATGAGACACAATTTTCCCTGCATTAAAACCATGCTGCTTATCCCTAATCATTCTTTACTTCTTCAAATGTAGCAAATCCTATCTTCCAGAATTACTTCCAACAACTTGCTGAACACTGAATTCAGACTTGCAAGTTTATAGTTTTTCGGTTTCCCCTTGCATCCATTCTTAAAACAAAGGCACAGCATTAGGCACTCCAATCATCTGGCACCTCACTTGCTGTTATAGATGGTACGACTATTTCTGCAAGGGTCCCGCAATGGAACATCTTTAAAATGGTAAGAGGTTGGAAAATGTTGATGTCCAAAGTGACCTGGGTGTCTGTGTTCATGCATTACTGAAAGCTCTTATTCAGGAAGGCAAATGATATACTGATTGTCATCGCAAGGGGATTTGAGTACTGAAGGAAATACCTAACAGAAATTGTATAGAACATTAGTGAGTACACATCTGGAGTATTGTGTAGTTTTATGCTCTTTTTGTTTAAGGAAGGAAATAATGCTTGGAGACTTGTCACGGAGATATTTGGCCTAAATGGACGAGCATGAAGCCTTTGTACAGCTCTGCCAGCTTCGACGCATGTGACTATCTCTGTCTTTGTCTCAAGGTGCAGTGTTACTGCTACTGTCACAACCAGGTATCTTTAAATTCTGAAGAAGTGTCCAATTGGATTCAAAACATTTAACTCCCTCCCTCCTCAAATGCTGCCAGATCTGCTAATACTTTTGTTTTTAATCTTTGGTTAGCCTGGTATGTGTCATATAAGTGTCTCTTAGTAATGTAATTACTTTTACCAGCCTTGCTAATGTAACCTATTTGTTTAGAATCTAATAAACTACTGTTATTCTACTGAAGGCTTTAGAATAATTCTTCACTCTTTTACTACTAGTAAATCCTGTAGATTTGCATAATAGGGAGGATTTGATGTAGCATATCTACCCTTCAGAAGATCCAAGCAGAACCAGCTAAGAACATCTCTGTGATGATAGTGATGGATGTTATTGCTGGAATTAAGAAATCATTAACAGTGCACAGAATTGACAGCAATCCAAAGAGAGACAAAGAAACCTTTTTGTAGAAGAGTGAGTCATCCAAGAATCCAGCAGCTTTTTAAAAGAAATAAGCATCCAGTAACTGCAAAAGCTGAAATGTCAATCCAACATAAAGATGGTGGTGGGGTAGGGCTCCAGCAGCTTTTCTTTTACTTACCATCCGAGCTCGGGACAAGAGGTATCGGCAGCAACAAGGAAACCCAGCACTGACCTTGTGGCGATGGCAAGTGACCCCAGTGTGGACCTTTTTTGTAGTGGTAGCAGATGAGCAAGTTTTTTTCTGGGGTGAGCGCGGGATTAGGTTAGATTAGATTACTTAGTGTGGAAACAGGCCCTTCGGCCCAACAAGTCCACACCGACCTGCCGAAGCGCAACCCACCCATACCCCTACATTTACCCCTTACCTAACATTACGGGCAATTTAGCATGGCCAATTCACCTGACCTGCACATCTTTGGACTGTGGGAGGAAACCGGAGCACCCGGAGGAAACCCACGCAGACACGGGGAGAATGTGCAAACTCACACAGTCTGTCGCCTGAGTCGGGAATTGAACCCGGGTCTCTGGCGCTGTGAGGCAGCAGTGCTAACCAGCGGCTGTTACGTCGGCAGAGGTGATGTCGGCAAGGTAGGCCCAGTAGCAGGACATTATGCCTGAGGACCAGCGGCTTTGTTGTTGGTTGAGTCTAGTGATGGCGAAGCAGTGGCGGAAAGGCATCACTGTGACATCGACGTGGGCCAGTGGCAAGAGGTGTGACTGTGACGTTGGTGGGTCTGATGCAGGTAGCCAAGGAGAAGCAGCACAGTGGTGAATGATAGCGCCTGAAGAGTGGCAAGTTCAGTATTGGTTGGATTTGGTGTGGATGGCAGCAAGGTGGTAGAGGAGGGATGGTGACATAGATGTTGATGATGAGCTGGCTCAGGACAGATTGTGTCTCTCAATTATATCTTTGTTTCTCTTTTCCTTTTAAAATTGTTCAAAATGGCGCCATATTGTGGCAACAGTGGAAGAACTCTTCACTGTGTATTTTGTTTCTCTCACTATGTAAAATACATATGACAGCAAAAATAATTTATTCAGTCATTCATTGGGCTAGAAGATTGTTGCTTAAATCAACCAGAGCCTGGGAAATGGTGTTTAAAAGCTTGAAAGGAATAATCTCATTGAAGGTACAAAAGCTAAAACTTGTAATCCAAGAAAGAGGCAGTTGAAATTTGACTCCATATGCCTGTTGAATTCCTTTGGGTGAAAATAGCTGTACAGCAAAATTCTGATTTGAAAGCTGAAGGAAAGCTTCAAGAATTTCTTGTTAAAATAATTATAAGCTGTAGAATAATTGTCTCAAATCAAGGCCAGTGTTGAAGAAATTCTTGAAATCAAGAGTACTGTTCAGTTTATTGGCGACAGAGACAATTTTATTGAAAATAATTGTTTTCTAACAAATGTGAACTTAAATTGTGATCAAAAATATTTGAAGGCATGAAAATACTATGGTATTTTTGGTGTACTTTTTGGAAAAAAGGCATAATACAATTGGGAAAGCAGTAGAAAAAGTGCAAATTGTCCATTTGTTGAAAATGACGGAAAACGCGATGAAAATGATATGGATACTCCAATTTGATTTTCAACTTCAAAAACAATGTTTTCACTTTTCAAGTAGGTTTACAAAGTTAAGTTTTTTTTTAAATTGAGAGATGCTTTAGAGTTTTAAAACTTTGCATTTTTTAAATGGGGCTGCGTTTTAAAGCTATTGCCACCACTAAGTGAAGTAGTGTGTGCAAATAAACAGAATTGGAACAGTGTAGCGCTGCATCATAACAGTGACAGAGACAGCTACGTGAGCAGACGAGTGTGTGTTTGTGAGAGAGAATGTTAGTTTATTTTTGCTTCCTGCTGCATTATCAGCAGTTTAAAGTTTAATTATAATTGCAAACCGTTCCTTTTAAGCTGGAAAATCTTGATCAATTTTGATTTAAAAATTGAATTGAAACCTCAAACCAACTTGGCTGACGATACAGGTGAGTTTGTTTTGGTATTTTAAATGTTTCCATAATTTGAAGCGAACAACTGATATTTAAGAAAAGTAGAGAAAATAATCGCACTTCCAGTCACTTGCAAGGTTACAGATACTTCAGACAGAAATAAATTGATTTTCTATGAAAGAAATAATTCATAACATATAGAATTGCTTCAGGTTCACACTCCACATCAACACTGCTTTAATCTGTCGGGTGATTAGCAGACCGTGTTATTTGCAGACGAAAAGTAAAAGAATATAACAAATACCTTTCTGTTTAATGACATTGGTTCCTAAAAGCAAAACAGTAGTTCAATCATTATTAAAAGAGTAAAATTCCATAAAAAGTAGTTTCTAGGCAATCGGGTTGACAATTTGAATGGACTTGATATATTGCCTAAAAGTTGTGAATATGGCGCATTAATAACTGGAACGAATTAGGAGGGAATTATCATCGGAATTTCTGATGCAATCCTTTAAGATCTCTCACAATTGAAGCAAGATCTTAATGTGGAAAAAGCTGATCAGATAACATTATCTGAGTTTTGGGGAGAAACCATTGAAAAATTTCAGTAGCAGAAGAGCAGATTTATTCCAGAAGTCTGAGAACCTGTCAACTTCACAAGGTACAAACAACCACACAGTAAACCAATGCACAGTATTTGAGCCTTTTGAAGCTAGGAGTCTCTCTCTAAGAAAAGCAATGTCAAAAACTAAGAGTGGCACTTCAGCAAGGAAAGTGGAGCCTTTCGAAAATGTGTGGAAGACTGAAATAGAAACCATGCTGGCTACTTCTGCAAAGATGTCAATAATTGACATTTAAAATTTATTTGCAAGTTTTTTGATTTCTACATTTTGTTTCAACCCTTGTATGATACAGAAGCAAGATTGTTAGTTTCAAATAAAAGCTGACTGAAGCCTTGGAAAAATTGCGCACCCTCTGCAATCAGCTCTGTTCATATTGTTATGATGTGCAAGTCGAACCCCTCAGCTAAGAAAAGCTTGCCTCTCCTCACCTTGTAACCTGCTAAAAGTGTGAGTGAGTGAAACAGAACTCCTAATTTCCACGGTTTAAAGGAAAATAACAACTTTATTTCTTTAACATAAAACAAAAACTGTTAACAAATCTAAGCTTCCTTTTCCTTAACTAACTTTACTATCTGACCCCAACTCTATAAAAATGCTGCTCCAATAGCACAATTATTAAATGTTACATGACATTAACTTAATCTCAAGTCCACACTGTCTCTTCTCTTCCTTCAGCCTGACTCTTCTGTCCTCTCTCTGGGGTTGTCATCTTTCTTCTTACTGCAAGTATTTTTCTAGTAAAAGGTACCTTTTTGATAGATGGTGCCTTCTGATTTCTTCGAAAATTTTTCATATTAGGTCGGCAGTTAGCTCTCTGGATCTACGGCAGTTGCTCTGACCAATTTTAAAAATGCCTGCCTTTTTTTTTAATGCTCCCAAAATTGTTCCCTTTCATTGGCCAGATGCTGTCAATACAATAAATTCAAACTTAATTGGGTTTTAGTGTCCTGGGCATAATTTAAATCTGAATTGCTGTCAAAACAGCGACCAAAACTCAGGTGTACATTTAACAGCCATTTGCTGCATGTATCTATTTTGGTACAGCCTGTCTCTTAGCTGTTCTGTTCTGGCAGCTATGGCTGTACTTTACTTTAAAATTCAGATCTAAAATTCTATCTAAAAGTGAACATACATTTTTGACTTGGTAATGGTATTAAAATACCTTGTTTTCCTTGATTTTAGTAACAATCAATTTTAATGCACTGGAAGACCTGATTATTGTTCCCATCTATGGGAAGATCTTTAGTGTTTCATTGATTGTCACCTACTTGCTAAAGCATTCTTTTACAATGGTTTATTTGCCTTTCATTGTTCAGTACAAATTCTACTCCTTCCCTTTCCAGACCAACTCAGAATAGCCTTAAACAATGCCCTTTAGTATCCTACCCAACCCCAAAGAAATTATCAAATGCATTTGCAGGCATTTAAAAATAAATATTCTAAAGGCTAGATTAGGAAATGCTCTTCTTTCAGAGCCTCAGTAGCTTTTCACTAGAGACATTATTTTGTTAAAATCTCTGAAAAAGGGTGGCTTTATATGTACCCATTTTTTAGTTTGGTTATTTTTCTGCCTAGCATTTGCTTCAGACTTGGTCGAATCTATTCTGTCTTTTTTGATTGACTGTTTGCAGTATGCACATTATTCATAACGTATGATTTTAGATGAGGGAACGAAATGCAATATCTCCAAGTTTGCCAATGAGATAAAGCTGGGTGGGAACATGAACTGTGAGGAGAATGCAGAAGCGTTTCACTGTGATTTGGATAAGGTGAGTGTGTGGGCAAATGCATGATGAAGTATAATTTGGAAAAGTGTGATGTTATCCATTTGTAGCAAGAAAACGGGAAGGTGGATTATTATCAGAATGGTGATAATTAGGGAAAGGAGGAGGTGCATTGAGACATGATGTCTTTGTATACCAGTCACTGAAAGTAAGTATGCAAGTGCAAGCAAACAGTGAAGAAAGCAAATCGTCTGTTGGCATTTGAGTGCAGGAGCAGGGATATATTGTACAACTGTACAGGGCCCTGGTGGGACCACACCTGGAGTATTGTATGCAGTTTTGTGGAAGGATAGAGTTATAAAGAGGCTACAGAGTTGGATTTTCAGCGTTGATCATACTGAAGACAGCCCAGGCTTGAAGTTTGAATAGTCTGATGCATTTATATATTTCTATCTTCTCTTGAAGGGATTGATTTAACTATCTAACATTCTATAGATATGCTCCCTTCCTTCTGCTTCCCCTTTCATGTAACATGACTACCCTAGATTATGGATAAATAGATAAAGTCCAGCGCATCAATGAATGCATGTGTTTGAACAGCTGGTATACTTTTTAAGACCATAAGCTTTAGGAATGTGCGCCCTCCCTCCACCAGTTTGTGCTAAACAATAGGGTTAATGAAGCTTGCTGGGAGATGTTGTGTAGAACATTTTGGCTTGAGTGGGTAATATAAACACTGCATAACTCCATCTAATCTGCTATATGACTGCATGGAAGGAGTTAGTCAGTGTTATGTGGCTGTCTGTTGATATTAACAGTAGAGGGAAGATTTTAATTTAGTCCGCTGTCACGTCTTTTTATTAGTGTGATATAACTATTCTGTCTTATGTAACTTGATAAACATTTGATGTGTTACTGAAGTATGAGACTTATTCCAAACACTTAGTAGCGATTTAATCTTTTACTGTTTAATATTTGTTTATGTGGCTTAGTCACGTTACAAGGAGGATTGGTGGCTGCATATCTACCTATAAAAGATCCTGGCTGTGCAAAGTGCAGGTATTGCTTCGCGTAAGCTCACTAGACTGAGGAAAGAGATTGGAATCTGGAATCTGGGTTTGTATTCTCTAGAATTTTGAAGTGTAGAGGTGACCTGTTGACTCTATGAAAATTCGTAATGTGTGGCAGAGTGTACGTGGATAGGATGTTTCTTTAGCTCATGAGTCAAGATGGGGCTTGGGGGGGAAACGAGTTAAAGCTAAAATGAGGAATTTCTTCACTGAGGATAATGAATTGTTGGAATACTGTGCCCTTGAAGGCTGTGGAAGCTCAGTCATTTGGCTTGGTATAAGACTGAAGTTGAAAGAATTTTGGAGGTTCATAACATCAAGGGGTTTGCGAGGGTAGTGGATGATCATCCCTGATTATTGAATAGTGAAGCACGCTGAATAGCCTGATCCTGCTCTGATGTTCCAGTGTCTAATGTATAATGATTGATATTTGTTTCTCATACACTTTTGAAGACCTTGGCAATTTTATGCATGAGAAGTGTTTGTGTATTGTGTAATACCATTGATCTGACTTTCTAATTAACCAGGTTTTGGAATTTAATAGACAAAGATTAGAATCTGTGATTAAATTTATACTTAAATATTAAAGATATTTCATATAAATTGTGACAAAACTGCATCTGTATTGATGATCTGAGCAGGGTAAAGTGTGTGAGTTTTGAAACGCAAAGGCTATTCTAATCTTGGTTCATGAATTAGCTGACTCAATGTCAAACTTGTTAAATATTTAAAATACTGATTGTACATTGAAGTGAAATAAACAGTCATTATTTTTCCTACTTATTTCAATTTTGTACTCTAATTTGTGTTTAATGTGGTAGTGGCAAGTTTATAAAACTGAATCTAATATCAGTTAATCTGTCAAAAGCATCTGCCTGAGTTCATAGGTACTTTAAACATACCAGGGTATTCAATATTACTTCATTTTTGAACCAGAAATCTCCCATTTGCAAGATGTATTTGTTTGATTGATATCCATGTGTTGGACTAAGTTGCATAAGACTTAGAGTTTTACTGTAGTGTATATTTAGCACAAACACTAGTTTCCATCTTTTTCTGTTCTGGACCCATTCTTTGCTTAGAAGTCATTACCTCACTTTTAGATTTTTATTTGAAGAACTCAAGAACCCAGCTCTTTAGATGGTTTTTTTTTAATCAGCTTGTTCAGGTATATTATTTATACATTGACTTTGACTTTGAACCCAGACCACCTCGCCCAGAAGTATGGACACTACGACTCTGACATTACAGCCGTAAAATAAAATTCAACATTTGTTATCTTTTATGGTGGGTTTTAATTTTTTAAAATTCTAATCAACATCTTCAGAGATGTTATTACACATTTTTCAGGAGCAGAATCACAGAGGAAGGGTTCCTCCCACTGAGTCGCAAGGGCCTTGTTGAAGAACCCAGCTTTTTGTTAATAATGATTATAATCACCACAAGAACGTTTTATCTCACAACAGGTTGTTCATTTCACAATTTTCACAAGTGTTACAGTGCTGACATTTTGAAAGGTTCAGGCATAGACATTTTCTCTTATTCCAGAATGCATTTGATTTTATTTAAAAAATAAAACAAGGAAATAGCAAGCATCAATCTAAGGTTTTCTGTTAGTTTAGTAGATCCTCCTGATCCTTTTGTATCATAAACTGGTGCATTCCTTCAATTAATTATTTTGATGTATGTGCACAGATTGGCAAATGGTCAGTTATTTGATTCCATATTGTGCTGCATATACTTGGACATCATGACCATGATGGTTGAAAAGCTGCATCCATAGCACTGTTGCGTTTCCACGTGCTAGACCAATGCACATCCAATGGGACTTCTGTCATCTGGTTTCCTTGCAGTGAAAGCAGAACAAAGCTGACCTCCGTGTGAGAAGCTGTCATTTTAGACAGTCCTGTCTGTGCAGAAAATTGCACATATTGAAAACATATGATTGCACTGGAGAGGCTGTAGAAGGGATTCTCCATGATGTTGCTGCCAATGGAGCAGGTTAGCTACAAAGAGGTTGGATAAGCTCTGGTTGCTTTCTTTTGGAGCAGAGAAAGTTGAGGGAGGATCTGATTTGAGGGGTATGGAGAAGGTGGATAAAAAGCAGTTTCCTTGGTTGAAGGATCGGTAGCAAAGGTACATAATCTTTTTGCACTTTGTCTCTAAATTTAGAGACGTTTTGAGGAAAAATATTTCATCCAGAGGGCGGTGGGAATTTGGAACGTACTGGAAGGGTAGTTGAGATGGGAAACCTCAACTTCTGAAAAAGTCTATGGTTGAACACTTGAGATGTCATAACATTCAAGGTTATTGGCCAACTGATGGAAAGTGGGGCAAGAGTTGATTTTGGTGCAGATTTGATGATACAAAGGGCCTCCTGCACTGTATGATTCTAAGAACCCCACATTTTTAAAGTGGTTTTTTTTAATCAACCTGTTCAGGCATGTGCAACTGGAAAATGTGGAAGTCAGATGAAGATCACCTGCTGTTCTGATTTGACCCTTTTAAAGGGGCCTGCATTTCTAACACTGGTGGTTGGAGGACATATTATCCATTTGAAGAGCCATGCTGTCAGTATATGGTAACTGGACAGAGTTATTGAAATCTTGCAGCAAATAAAATTGTTGTCTTCAGCTGGTGTAGTCTGTGCCAGTATGTTTTTGTGTGTGATGACAAACACTAATGTTCAATTGAACCAGCATTCACAAAACTTCAGAAACAATTACAGATATTTCCTACCCTTTTGAGTCAAGATTTTGATCAGAGGAAATAGTGTCTCTTCATTTGTACTGTAACACAAAATTACTTTTAGTTTTAATGGCTACTATTTAACAGAATTGTTTTCATAAATGGGAGAAAAAAGAACAGCTTAGAGTCAAAATATTGATGTACACATTAATTTTCTTCTTTGTATTTTAGAGCATCTAATGGAGCAAAGATGAGGCACTATCAATTGTTTGCAGAACAGAATAGTTCAAGAATAAATATTAGTTGTGTTGGTGAATAATAGTGATGGTGGACTGTTAAGTATATCTAAAAAAGGTACCATTTTAAATTTAATCAGGCAGGAAGCTATTGTTTCTGAAGCCCAATTCAATGCATTTCTTTTCTGTCAGCAGTAAACAGCAGTTGAGAATTATTTAGTCAGAGCAGATACCTATCTAACTGTTTCTAAGATGTGATGACAAAAAAAAGTGCATGTCTACAGGTAGAGGCTTTTCTCAATGGATGAAAAGTTGTTACAATAAGATGCTTCATATAGCCCTATTGCAAAAGCTGATTGTGGAATTGAATTCCAACAATACTAAAGATCAGTATAAAATGTAACTCCTTATTTTACACTCTTCACATGTTATCCATAAAACAATTATTTTCATCTTTACTACTTTTCTCCTCTAGCTTTGCTCTGAAAAGAATTCCCTCCCTAAACTTTTGCTCATTTCTTTAATTACTCCTTACACCTTTTGACCAAGCATTTGATTATCTGCCACAATATTTCTTTCGACGGCAATGTTAAGTTTTATTTAATAAACTCCTTTTGAAACACCTTGTATTATATTCCAACAGTATGCTAGTGTGCACTGATTTGGTAACTATACACATATGGTCTGAAGTCTGCAGACTGGCCTTTTGATGCATTTGTCTATCTGACTCTGAGAATTGTTACAGGGATACCCTGTACAGTGGAAACTCAATTATCCGAACGAGATGGGCAGGCACTATTTCGTTTGGATAATCGGTTATTCAGAAAATCGGTTTAAATGCCTTTCCTCTGGGGCTTGGAGTTTTAAAGTCTGCTCCCCGTTCAGGAGACTGCAGTAACACCCTGTGCGACACACAGCCCTTGCCCCCATCCCCAACCCAGGTCCAAACCTGCCCCCCACCTCCTCCAACTCTGCCCCTGCCCTGACCCAGTCACACCCCGCACCCCAGCACAAAGTGGCGAGCCCCTGCCCCACAACACACACCCCCGGCCCCTCTCCAGGGCATTTGGACCGCACACCAACAATAAGACTGCTGCCTTTGTGGGGTAAGTCTCCAAATAATGCACAGACACAGCCACAACCCCACACAACTTTTTACTGCAAACTTTTGACAGGTTCCACCTTTACCCTGTACAGGACAATGTTGGAGAGATTATTCCTGGGAAGCGGGGGGTTGGTCATAGTACACCTCTCTGTAGTACTCCAGGGAAAGTGTTGGGGGGAGAGAGAGGATGGGAGGTCAGTCGTTTGGAAAGGGTACCTGTTTAATCGCTGTAAACAAAAGACGCGATTAGTGCTGGAAACACGTCCCCGATGTAATATTTCTATCGGGACCTCGAGATCTCCTTTGGATAATCCAATATTCGGATAATTGAGGTTTCCCTGTACACTGGAATGACATTCATCAACTTGTCATTTTAAAAGATATTTATAAACATAAGTTCCTAGATTTTGGCTCGTATGTTTTCTGATGCTTTCTCCCCACCCCCTCAAAATAAAAAGCTGGTTTGGGATAGGAGCATGAGCTTGAGTAACATTACTGTAATTGACATATTATCATTTTTTTCCTCCAAGAATTAAGCCAACAAATTTTAATTTTTTTATAACCTTTAACCTTATTCTCTGTAAGTATGTTTATTGTCTGTCTGTTACAGACTGGTTTTAGAAAATAAACCACTTTATAAAAGCTTATGATGTTTCAATCCCAGAATTTGCCTTCTGCATGTTTATAAAGGAGGAAGTAGATAGGTGTGATTTGTATTTCAGGTGTTTGCACAAATCTATCGATATAATTATATTTTTAAACTTTCCAATTTGTTCTTCATAGCACAATATTTGGCAATCACTGCATCTTACAATGAAGACTGGATTGCTTTCTTGCAGCTTTACAACAATTGAATAAGTGAAAAGTTTGGACCTTTTGTCAAATATTAATGACATTACTAATGAATTTTCACAGGAACTTCTCTGAAATATCATTAATGCCAGTTTTAGTTTGGCTATATATTAATATTAATAATGTTTCGTGTACTATGAAGAATGTAGTGAGATTCCAGAGCAGATAGCCTTGATTAGAAAATGAATGTGGTATTTGTAACAAATTCTTGTGTGGGTGTGGATTAAGCTGAAAATTCAATTGATCTTTTACAGAATTTCTCAAAGTTCGATCACATGATCCAGAAGAAGCAATAAGACATGATGTCATTGTCTCCATTGTAACTGCTGCAAAAAAGGATCTCTCGCTTGTTAATGACCACCTGTTAAATTTTGTGAGGGAAAGAACATTAGACAAACGGGTGAGAACATTTCAATTTTTCTTTGTTTCTTCCCATTTCCTGTGAAATATTTTTGCTCTGCTTTTATCATTTTTAATGCTGTTTTCAGCTGTTCCCCAGAAATTTCAAGAACAACTTGAAATGACAGTCTTTTGTTTACTTCGTGTTTCTTCTTTCCATAGCTGCTTTCTCCTCCTCCTGGTTTTGATATCTGTTGAGCTTTAGTTTATTACTGTTGAGCTCAGGCTATCACTAAATGGTGAATGCAAAATTACTTGTCATTGCCACAGCAGAATTTGTGCTTCCACTGTACGTATTAAGTTGATGTATGTAGTCGAGTTATTGGTACTACATGTCTTTACCCAATTAATGTTAATATTGAATAAATCCAATCCCAGAATTGGAACTAGCTTCTTAGGTCCTAACTTTGTTTCTTTTTAATTGGAGAGGTCAGCTACTGAACATTGTTGACAATATTGAAACTATCAGTGTACTTTTAACATGCAGAATAAAATGTTGATAGAACAAGGGGAAAAACTTAGACGAGACACAAAAAAAGGATTGACACAGTAAAATGTAATTCAGAGACCTAGGTAATGCCTGGAGTCAAATACTCAAATCCCACCTTGCAGGTGGTGAATTTTTTTAAAATTCTAATCATGGTCATGAAACCATTGTTGCCAAACCCATCTGATTTACTAACATCCAAGGAAGCAAATCTGCCTAGTTGGCTGACATGTGAATCCAGACCCATAGCAATGTGGTCAGCTTTTTTGGCCCTATGAAACATTTGTTTGTATCAAACCACAAAAAAAAGGTTTCAGAATAAAGGAACAAAACTGGATGGACAAACTGGCTTCAATCAGGAATGACGACAACAAACTCCGCTGTGTGGACCCTGCAAAGTTGTCTTTATCAATATTTGGGGGCTTGTACTAAAATATGGTAAGGCTATATAAGACAGTAGAGGTATCCGCAAAATGAAAGTAAGTGTGGTCTCCAAGGACTGTCGTTTCCAGTCGTATTGTTCATGGGCTGCTGAACTTGAAGAGGCAACTTGGTGAGAATTAAATCAAGTATGTTTTTCTCTTTTTGGCACCCTCACCATCCATCGCAGCCCCGGTTTAGGAGCTTTGTCCTTTTGGACTTGACCAACTCAGACAGTAGCAGTGTACCAAGCCACTTTCGGTGGCTAACATTGAAATCCCTCACCCAGAGTACATCCTACTCTCTTGCCACCCTTAGCGCTTCTGCAAGGTGATACTCAATATGGAGGAACCAGTCAAGGAGCAGCCTGATCTTGATTGAAACGTTCAATTCTTGAATACCTCCCCAGCATATCTATTTTCTTCCAGCAGGATAGACTGACTAGAAGCGATGGCAGTGTATATGGTCAATCAGGTGTTGCCCTGGGAGTTTTCAACATTTGACTTCAGACTTCCAGCTGAATGAAGCATGCTGGAGGGCATACCTAGACTGAGGTGTAAATATGGTGAAGTTGCAACACAGCCCTGGTATCACCTTCTTGTAATGTTACTTGGCACATATTTAGTCCTAAGTGATTCTATAGCCAACAGATTATTTACACCTCTGCAATCCTTCTGAAAAGGTTGTAAATGGTGGTGGACAATTAAACAATTAATTGGAGAAGATAACCATTATCCTCAATGGCATAGGAGCCTGTATGTCAGTGCACATAAGCCCATGCAAAGAAGATTGAAATATTTATAGCTGGAAGTGCTAAGTAGATTGTATCTCTCTGCCTTCTCCAAAGTTCCCCAGCATCACAGATGCCTGTCTTCAGTCGATTTCAGTTTGTTTTATGTGATATTGTGAAATGGTTGGAAGCATAGGATACTGCAAAGGCTATGGGCTATGACAACATTCAGTACTATTTCCAAAAATGTGTTCCAGAACCTATTCCCTAGCTAAACTGTTAGAGTATAGCTACAGTTCTGGCATTTGCTGGGCAATATGATAAATTGTCTAGCTGTGTCCTGTAACACTAAGCAGGATACGTCCCACCTGGCTGATTACTGTCTCCTTTGGAGTCTGCCAGGGTCACTCGACTCATGACTTCATTACAGTCTTAGTCTTAGTTCACATATGGTCTGAAGAGCTGAATTCTAGAACTGAGGCAAGAATGACTGCTCTTGACATCAAATCTGCCTTTCACAGTGACCTCCAAGGACCCCAGGAAAAACTAGAGTCCAGGAGAATTGGTAAGGGAGTGAAAGCTCTCTACTGGGTGGAGTTGTACTCCACTGAAAGGAAAATATGGTATGGTTGTTGATGGTTCCAGGCAAACTCTGCAGGTCGTTCTCAATTTTGTAGTGTCCTAGTTCCAACAATCTTCAGCAACTTTGAATAACTTTTCCTCCAGCACAAGGTCAAACTGGGAATATGCAATGATTACTGCACAATGTTCAGCTCCATTTGCTGCAACTCCAGATACTGAAGCATTCCGTGTTTGGGTTGATGAGTGGGAAGGAACACTTTGCCTGGCATTTGTGTGGCACAAGACCACCTTCATCAAAAAGAGAGAATCTAACCATTTCCCCATGACCGTCAAAGACATTGACAATGTCCTGGGGTTATCATTGACTGACTGAAAGCTGACCTGAACTAGCTTATGTAAATACTGTGGCAGTCTGAGGCTAGAAATACTGCAGCAAGTAATTCACCTCCTGACTCTCCTGAGCCTATCCAATATCTCAAGACACAAGTCAGGAGTGTGATGGAATACTCCCCACTTGCCTGGATGAGTGTGATTCCAACAAAACTCTCAGCTTGACAACATCCAGGATAAAGCAGCTAGTTTGATTGGCACTGCATCCACAAAGATTGACTCCCTTTGTTACCAAACCTTAGTACCAGCAATACATACGATCTACAAGATGCATTGTTTAAGGCTCTTTAGACAGCACCTTCCAAACTCCGTCTTTCCCATCTAGAAAGACGAGGGTAGCAGATTCATGGGAATACCATCAGCAGCAAGTTTCTCTCCATACCACTTGCAATTCTAATTTGGAAACCTATTACAATTTATTCAGTTATGTTGGCTGAAGATCCTGAATCTCTGTCCCCAGCTGCACTGTGGAACTGCTTATAACAAATAGACTGCAGTGGTTCAAGATAACTCCCCACCACTTCTTCTTCAAGCAACTGGAAATGGACAATAACTGCACCCTTAGCCAATGAAGCCCACATCATATGAAGGAATTTTAAAATCTAACTTGTCTGACATCAGAAAAAGTTCAAATTTATGTTTATTTATTTTATTGCAGCAAACACCCAAATCTCAGTGAAGAGTTTTCAGGAAGGCTGTGTGTTCAGACAATGGTTGGTACAGCTTAGATGAATTTTTATGCACTCCCCAGAAGCTTTTTCCTATCAGCTAATATTTCTCCTTGAAACACTGAAAACAAACTGCAAACTAAAGTTGTTGTGATTCTAGGTTTAGAGCAAAAAGTGAGGTCTGCAGATGCTGGAGATTTAAGCTGAAAATGTGTTGCTGGTTAAAGCACAGCAGGTTAGGCAGCATCCAAGGAACAGGAAATTTGACGTTTCGAGCCATAGCCCTTCATCAGGAATGAGGTTTAGAGCAACCAAATTCCCAAAACCCAAGTCTCGCCGTCCTTCACTCTCTGACATACCCCCTCACTTTTTGGATTTTTTCTACCTCCTTCCGTTATTGGGCTGCTGTCACTAAGCAATTGAACAGTTTGTTTTTCTCTAGCTTTGGGTTTGTTAATGCACCAAACCGTTCACTATTAACTTACAAATTTATTAAAATGCATGTGAACAAAACCAATCTCCAGACTTCTCTGTCACTGCCAACAAGAACTCCCAAAAAATTAAATTGAGCCTTGTCTCCCCTTTTTTTAATGTGTAAAATATAAATTCACCTTCAAACTTGTGCATTAATTTCAACAGAATGATGAAACAGTTAAGAGGGTACATGAAGAGTGGACTACAGTTCTCCATAATATATACATTGGCTTACTTCCAGCAGTTGTAAAAAGCAAGGGCCACTGACATGCTTGAGATATCATCTACCTGATTGTCTTCCCTGATATGAGATACATCCAGACAAATGTGAACTGAGGACTTTTATTTTAAACCCAAGTAATCCTAAATTCAACAGAGCTCTGAACTTACTCAGGAAATGTAGATTCTAAAGTAAATACCCACTATTACAAGCTTTTCTGTTATACTTTCTGTGCTTTGTAGCTCAGCCAAAATTTACATAAATATTCGACCACTGCAAACTAAGTGTATTCTGCCTGAGCATTTCTGTAGTATAACTATTAATAGGTTTTTAATAGATGCTTTCGGCAGCATGACCGTAAAGCTGCTTCTTGTATCCTAGTTTAAAATCCTGTGGCTGTACTCTGATGTAAATATGCTTGTTGCTGTGGGTTACCAATTGCTGAATTTTGTAATGAGTTTATTGTTCAGTTTTGCTTCAAGTGTTAATATGAATTCATTCTCCTTCCCCCTTGAAATCGAGTACAGAATCATTTTATATATTTTCTTTCTGCTTGTGTGTATACAACCAATGGTTTCTTTGTACTAATATCCTATTTTCCTTCCTCCCTAGTGGAGAGTGAGAAGAGAAGCAATGATGGGACTGGCGCAGATCTATAAAAAGTACTGTTTACAAGCTGAGGCAGGAAAGGAAGCTTCCAAAGAGATTTCATGGATTAAAGACAAACTTTTGCATATATACTACCAAAACAGCATTGATGACAAGTATGTGAACATTCTTGGGAGTAAATACAAGGGATAATTTGCAGCAATTACCAATTATTTCAGAAGTTAGCATAATGGTAGTAATATTAGATCATGAAACAAAGTGTCTGCATTTCACACGTGAAGTGGAAGGAATTCATTCTCTGACATTGTGGAGCTATTAATAAGAGAATACTGAGTGTCATCCTATTTACCCATTAATTAATCTAACAATTTAAAGGAACTGCACATTTTGATTATTTTCTTAATTGTTCTAGAGATTATTACACTTGGTTTGAGAACTCTTGTGTGCATTGGTAGTGTCCCTGCTTCTAGGCCAGGAGACGTAGGTTCAAGTTTCATGTGCTCCAGAAGTATGTGTCATGAAATTATCTGAACAGGTTGATTTTTTTTTAAAAAAGAGAAAATATTGCTCTGGACTCAACTGTCATCACTTCTTCTTTTTATACCATACACTTCATTGCAGCACCATCATCACCTAAGCCAACTGAGACCCCCTCAAATCTGTCTGACACTTGACCCCCTGCTAAGTTGATTCCAACTATTTAACTATTTATTTTCCTCAATTAGTTGCCACTGTGACATACCAAGCCCTCTTGTTAAAACATATATCATTCCTTCCTCAAGGAAGGACTTGACTTGTGTACCTTCACAAAATAAAACTCCACTCTCCGTACAGCTCTAATTCCAGATTACATACAGTGTGGAAACAGGCCCTTCAAGTCCACACTGACCTGTCGAGGCGCAACCCACCCATTCCCCTACATTTACCCCTTCACCTAACACTACGGGCAATTTAGCATGGCCAATTCACCTGACCTGCACATCTTTGGACTGTGGGAGGAAACCGGAGCACATGGAGGAAACCCATGCAGACACAGGGAGAATGTGCAAACTCCACACAGTCAGTCGCCTGAGTCGGGAATTGAACCCAGGTCTCTGGTGCTGTGAGGCAGCAGTGCTAACCACTGTGCCACCGTGCCACCCTAAGATTCCCTTCCTTTGTTGCCAGTTTTCAACTTTTGTATATTATTTGTAGCTCTGGATATGTTCAATCCTTTTTGACTTTTGGACTGCCATGGTATTATTAGATTTGCTTGTACACTATTTTGGGAGAAAAATGTTATAGCTCTGTTTTCACTGCAAATGCTTCTTTGACTCCACTGACTTTGTTACCTAATTGGCAACACATGAGCAAATAAGGGAACAATAAGATCTATACACACACATCATTTTAAAAAAAAGTATACAAGTCTGAAAAGACTAAGAAAAATACTTATTTCATGTTGGCCAGTTTATCAAGGAGGTTGGAATACCAAGTTCTACTTCAGTTGAATAGAGTTGTGGTTGATGTCAGTCTTGATGACTGTTCATTTATTAGCACTATATCTCAAAAAGCTGAATCTGTTTTCCTTCCCCCTCAAAGTAGAGTTACAGAATCATTTGGACTGATCTTGGAAAGAGTACAAAATGCAGATTCACTAGAATGATATAGGGACTCTGAAATTGGCTTATTATAGCGTATTAGAGCCATACAGCATGGAAACGGGCCCTTCACTCCAACTGTTCCACGCTGACCAGACAACCCAATTTGACCTAGTTCCATTTGTAGCATTTGACCCATGTCCTTCAAAACCCTTCCAATTATATTTAAAAGACATCTTAATTGGTATGTTGAAATTGGACCTGGCTACACCATTTCTTCAGGCAGCTTGTTCCATACATGCAGCAACATCTGCATGGAAAAAGTTACTCCTCAAATCCTGTTGAAGTCTCTCCCTTGTCATCTTAAACATATGTCCTCTAGTTCTGGACACCACCACATGCACCCCCAGTGTTTTGTATTGATAAAGTTATGGTCTTCCCTACGTGAAGAAACATTCTCTGTGTTTACTGTATAACTTCCATAAAGAATTCTCAGGTCACCTATTAGCCTTTCTTCCCTGATCAAACCCCTGAATCTCTTTTCTTGATTTATATTTCTGGTATAATCCATGTATATCTTCTCAGCACCCTCTTCAGTATTTCCAATATCTCTTTTTTGTAATATGGTGACCACACTATACACATACTCTAATTATGATTTAACCAATGTCATTTACATACTTAGCATGACCTCCATACTTTTCTCTCCTTTCTAGAAATAGTGTTGTGTGTTTGGTTTGCATTTTATAAAATTATAACCTTGCTAATTTGTAGTGCAACTTGGTACATTTTCAACTCTGATCTCTCTTGATCCTGTACCCCACCTAGATTTGCACCTTACAGATAATAAGTGACATTGCTATTCTTCCTAACAAAATTTACCCCTCATTTATTTGTGCTCAGCTTCCATTTGTTTCAATTATATTTTTCTGCTCATTCCCATTCAAATGTATTAATGTCTTCCTCATTATTATTAACTATCCCTTCACCCCTTTTACCCAAAAATGTCATCTGTAAATTCAGAATTATGTTAGATTACAAAATCCAAACAGTCAGTATGAATTATGAATATCAGGAAACCTATTGTTGATCCTTATGTAACATGATTTCATTCTTTCTGCCATTGTAACTACCCTCTACACCTACTCCTTTGCTTTCGGTTTGAACCTAGCAAACAATCCATTCTATCACTTCTTTTGTGATTCCCTATTCTCATGCTCATTAATCTAGAATGAGTCAGTTTATTGCTTTGCAATCAGTTGCTTCATTGGTACCTAGCTAAATAAGGCTGAATGCAACATACTAAAAATTAATGGTAAACCAGAGGATGGAACAGTTTTAAAAAGGAGCAAAAGGTGACCACAATATAAGAGGGAAAAATAATCTTTAAGGATAAACATGTAAGTAATATTAAGATAGATAGCAAGAGTTTCTTTAATATGTTTTAAACAAAGCCAAAATGAAAACACGCCTCTTGGAGAATGAGGCTGGTGAGATAATAATGGCGAGACAAGAAATGGCAGAGGAGTTGAATAAATACTTTGCATCAGTCTTCACAGTAGAAGACACTGCATACTAGAATTACTGGATAGGGGCAAAAGGAGTGTAAGTAAATACTCTAAACTGTCAGAGAAAGTGCTAGGAAAACTAAGCAGATAAAGATAAGTCCCCTGGCTAGGTTGTAACCTAGAATTTTTAAAATTCATTCACGGGATGTGGGTGTCACTTACTACCTAACCCTAACAGGCCAAAGTCAACCACATTGATAGTGGAGGCACTGGTAATATTGTTCAAAGAATCCTCAGATTTTGGAAGGGTTTCAGAATTAGAAAACTGAGTGTAGCACCATTTAGAAAGGGAAGGAGATGAAAAACGTGTACCTGCAAGTCAGTTAGCTTCACAACTATTATTGAGAAAAGGTTAGTCTATAGTGGAGCATTTAGAACCACAACGATCAAGCAGAATCAACCTGACAGATTTTCAACATTGCTTTGACTTGACAATTCTTTGAAGTAACAAACAGAATAGATAAGTGGGAAGCAAAGAAAGTAATATTTGGATTTTCAGAAGGGAAAGATTTGGGAGATTTTTCAGGATGGCAACCTGTAACTAATCCAGTACCACAGGGGTAAGTCTTTGAGGGCCACTATTATTTACTGTACAGGTCATTCTGCTTTAACATGTGTTTTGTTAACACAAATTCACTGTAATGCGATTGAATTCGAGACACTGTTTCTGAAGTGCAAACTTTTAAAATGCGTGTTGGCTGGAACACAATTACAGCGCCATCTCTCTATGATTGTGTTCTTTTGCAAACAGCATTATAAAGTTATAGAAGAACTACCTGTACATATCAATGACTTGGATGAGAAAAGTAAATATTACTGTATCCAAGTTTGTAGAGGACATAAAAATAGTTGAGAAGACAGGTAGTGAGGAAGACCACATCTACACCAAGATGTAGACAGGTTAAATTAGTGAACAAGAACTTGTCATTTGTACATATTTCATTTACCATTATACATATTGGAAGGAAGAATGGGTGAGCTGAATATTATTTAAAGGGAGAAAGGCTACAGAACAAACTGATTTTGGAGTCTTCATCCGTGAATCATAAAAGTCAGCATCCACACTCAACAGATAATAAGGAAAGCAAATGAATGTTGGGTTTTATTCCAAAGAGAATAGAGTATCAAAAAATGGTTTTGTTAAAACCATATAAAGCATTAGTTAGACCACAGCTGGAATACTGTGAATGGTTTTGAGCCTCTGAGCAAAGGAAAGATAAACTGGTGTTGGAGGTAGTCCAGAGAACGTTCACTAGGCTAAATAACAAGTATAGAAGGATTGTTTAATGAGGAGTAGTTCAGTTAGTTGTGCCTGTACTCCTTGAAATTTAAAAGAATGAGGGGGAGACCTTGTTTACATGTACAAGATTCTTGGGGACTTGAAATAGCAGATAGTGAGAGGTTGCTCCCTTTTGGGAGAGTCAAGCACCACAGGGCATAATCTCAGGATAAGGAGTCACCCATTAAAGACACCAATGAGGAGGAATTTCTTTTGAGGGTAGTCAATGTATGGAATTCTTTACAGCCATTTGAGGCTGGATCATTTTAATGTTTTCAATGTTGAGGTAGACTAATTTTTATCAGTGGGATAGTGGGAGTATAGAGAAAAGGTAGTGGAGGTGAGAATCCTTTGGATCTGCCATGATGTCATCAAATGGTGGAGCAGACTCTCTGGACTGAATGGCATACTTCTCCGACCATTTAATGGTCTTTCAGGCCTCTGGATTTCAGGTTGCAGGTCTTGGTGACTTCTGCTCCCTTTCTTGGACAAAACCCGGTAATAGAATAGGGCAACATCTTTCCCTCATGCTGAATTCTCATGCTGTCGGGCTAGATTTTTATGACTTTAGGTATAGGCTGAATAAAATTAACTGGTATACTTGAGATTATTAATGTAGGGACTAATCCAGTTGAACTACTGAAGAGGCTAACTATTCTGTGCAACTGATGAGATGATGTGTGTCATCAAAGTGGTATGACTTTAGAATAAAATCGGATGTTTTTTTTAAAAACATGGTTGTTGGTGGGAAATCTAGAACATGCTCCCTCAGGCTGGATGCTTGGCCAATGAATGGATCTGTCATGTGCAAATAGAGATAGAGAATACCCATAACCTGGTGAAATTATGAATTAGCTCAAGAAACTGACTGGCCTTCAACACGCCCTAGCCACTTTCTTTGACAGAAGCAGACCATTCACAACTGTGACATTCTGTTTAACTGTCAACTCCATTTCAGATCCCGTGTCATTTTCATAAAGATGGTTTCCCGCCACCTCTGCATTATTTTTGTTCAGTCATATCATGTTTGCTTCTGAAATTCTGATAATCTTGTCTTGCCACCTCTGAACTTGTCAGCAGTGTTTTCCTGACTACACAAGTATGGGAAATGTGAAGACATAAACTTCACATAAATGAGAATCCAGAAAAAGTATATTCCTGTCAGGATGAAAGGAAAGGCTGGTGGTATAGGGAATACTGGATGACTAAAGAAATTGAGGGTTTGGTTACGAAAAAGAAGGAAGCATATGTAAGGTATAGACAGGATGGATTGAGTGAATCCTTTGAGTGTAGAGGAAGTAGGAGTATACTGAGGAGGGAAATCAGGAGGGCAAAAAGGGGACACGAGATAGCTTTGGCAAATAGAATTAAGGAGAATCCAAAGGGTTTCTACAAATACATTTTAAGGACAAAAGGGTAACTAGGGAGAGAATAGGGCCCCTCAAAGATCAGCAAGGCGGCCTTTGTGTGGAGCCACAGAAAAATGGGGGAGATACTAATTGAGTTTATTGCAACAGTACTTACTGTAGAAAAGGATGTGGAAGATATAGAATGTAGGGAAATAGATGGTGACATCTTGCAAAATGTCCATATTGGAGGAGGAAATGCTGGATTCTTGAAATGAGTAAAGGTGGATAAATCCCCAGGACCTAATCAGGTGTACCCGAGAACTCTGTGGGAAGCTAGAGAAGTGAGTGTTGGGCCTCTTGCTATTTGTATTGTCGATAGTCACAGGTGAGGTGCCGGAAGACTGGAGGTTGGCAAATGTGGTGCCACTGTTTAAGAAGGGCGGTAAGGACAAGCCAGGGAATTATAGACCAGTGAGCCTGACCTCGGTGGTGGGCAAGTTGTTGGAGGGAATCCTGAGGGACAGGATGTACATGTTTTTGAAAAGGCAAGGACTGACTCGGGATAGTCAACATGGCTTTGTGCATGAGAAATCATGTCTCACAAACTTCATTGAGATTTTGGAAGAAGTAACAAAGAGGATTGATGAGGGCAGAGCAGTAGATGTGATCTATATGGACTTCAGTAAGGCGTTCGACAAGGTTCCCCATGGGAGACTGATTAGCAAAGTTAAATCTCATGGAATAAAGGGAGAACTCGCCATTTAGATGTAGAACTGGCTCAAAGGTGGAGGGTGGTGGTGGAGGGTTGTTTTTCAGACTGGAGGCCTGTGACCAGTGGAGTGCCACAAGGATCGGTGCTGGGCCCTCTACTTTTTGTCATCTACATAGATGATTTGGATGCGACCATAAGAGGTACAGTTAGTAAGTTTGCAGATGACACCAAAATTGGAGGTGTAGTCGACATTGAAGAGGGTTACCTCCGACTACAACAGGATCTGAACCAGATGGGCCAATGGGCTGAGAAGTGGCAGATGGAGTTTAATTCAGATAAATGTGAGGTGCTGCATTTTGAGAAAGCAAATCTTAGCAGGACTTCTACACTTAATGGTAAGGTCCTTGTTGGGCATGGATAGGCTAAATAGACAGTCTTTTCCCTGGGGTGGGGGAGTCCAGAACTAGAGGGCATAGGTTTAGGTGAGAGGGGAAAGATGTAAAAGAAACCTAAGAGGCAACTTTTACACACAGGGTGGTACGGGTATGGAATGAGCTGCCAGTGGAAGCTGGTGCAATTACAACATTTAAGAGACACTTGGATGGGTATATGGGCCAGGTGCTGGCAGGTGGGATTTGATTTGGGTTAGGATATCTGGTTGGCATGGACTGGTTGGACCAAAGGGTCTGTTTCCATGCTGTACATCTCGATGACTGTATGACTGACTATAAAACACATACCTTATCCATATTTACATCTGTCTTTTAGCAACTAAAACTATCTGTTACTGAATACCATTAAATGTACAATATTTGCCCTCATGTTTAAGTTCAGCATTTCTTCAATGAAAATCTGGTACCTGGCTGAAACAGAAAATAAAATCAAAAAGGATAGCATTAAAAGAGTGAATGTAAAAGGAAGTAAATTGTGAAAAGACTCTGACAAGTATGAAATGACTCTGCAAGAAATGTTACAAATAGGAACTCTTTATATCCATGGATATAAAGAATTACATGTTATCAAGGGTTTTGATTTTGATTGTCTGTGACTATGGGAATCTTAGCAAAATGTCACTACTACTGTCTGCTTCAAAATCTTTTTTTTTAAAAACCTATCTAATCAGTCAGGCTTTTATTGTCCTTTTTACCATTCTTTCACTTTTCTGGTACCTCTCTAAGGTACTGTGGGACATTTTTATTGTAACAAATTGCACCTGCCTTCAGTATGAATTGTTAAGGTTGCAGTGAAAAGTTTGCATTGTACTTCTGTTTTTAGTTGCTTTTGTATTCTGAAGCAAAGCATACAACTTTCAATACATAATTTCAGCAAAATTTTATATTAAAGAAAAATAAAGTAGGTTAACCTAATCCTTTGAGTTCAAGAATGGATTTTTACACTGAAAATTAGGTTAGATTCCCTACAGTATGGAAACAGATCCTTCCTCCAACAAGTCTACACCGACCCTCCGAACAGTAACATACCCAAACCCATTCCCCCACCCTATATTTACCCCTCACTAATCCACCTAACACTACAGGCAATTTAGCATGGCCAATTCACCTGGCCTGCACATCTTTTGGATTGTGGGAGAAAACTGGAGCACCGGAGGAAATCCACGCAGACACGGGGAGAATGTGCAAATTCCACAGAGACCATCACCCAAGGCAGGAATCTAACCCAGGTCCCTGGCGCTATGAGGCAGCAGTGCTAACCACTGAGCTGCCCCCTCCCCAATACATAACCCAAAATTGAACACTATTGAAATGAAATGGGATAGAATCAAAACTTTGTACCAGGCATGTTTGCAAAGCATGAATAATCCACCTCTCAAGTGATCTTAATCTAATTTCTGCATTTTAACATTTTATTAAATCCCATCTTTACCAGAAGCCATTAGGGTAGCTCCATTATAATTGTTTATGAAAATTTACCTTTTTCACAAGTTAATTTTGCAAGTCAAGACTTCGCAAACAATTAGTGTTGGTATAGCTTTATCAGAGTTATTGCAATCTTAGACATATGGAGAGATGAAAATGGTAACTGCTTGTCTTCATGGTAGTTGATAACCAAAGCTTTAGTGTATTCTATGGTCAAAATAGCCTCAGAATATAATCTGCTTACTGTGAGGTTTTGAAGTCTGCTATTTAGATAGTTTCCAGTAGTTTTACCTGTAGTTGATGTCTAGTGTAGATCACCAATAATTCAAAGAAAGATATAAACTCCAAAGCTACAAGGATGAAAATTCAAAATATTCACCTTGCTGTATTTTGAAATGGTTTCATAAATTTGCTTCACTGTTTTTCTTTTTAAATTTCACTCTACAATTGCTTATGTGTTTCTTTTTCAATTTCTGTTTGATTACTTGGAAGATTGTAGTCTGTACCACCAGAAGAAAGTTAGGACTGAAGATGCTGAAGTCAGTTGATTAGTGTGGTGCTGGAAAAAGCATAGCAGGTCAAGCAGCATCCAAAGACCAAGAGAGTCAACGTTTTTAAGCGTGACCCTCCTTCAGTCATGAAGGGTCATGCCCAAACAAATAACTCTCTTGCTGCTCAAATGCTGCGTGAACTGCTTTGCTTTTCCCAGTGTGTACAACTGCTCAATTAAAATAAACTATGTTGAAAAGTAGAGCAGCAAGACATTTTCCCATCAATGAATTGGTAGAATGATGATTTTTACTTTAGTTTTAAAACCATCCATGAACTAGGTCTAATATGCATGCCTAGCCCTTACATTAAAAGCATGATGTGTATAGTATTGGTTGCCTTAGTTATTTGGTGGTGTTAAATCACTGAACTCAAAAGTAATCATTGCTATGGAAATATTAATTGCTTTTTTGTTTTTTTAATCCACATTTGAATGAAGACTTTGGTCAGTACTCCAAGTGAGCACTAAATTCTTTTGGAATTTACTCAACAGGTTACTTGTTGAAAGGATATTTGCACAGTACATGGTGCCTCACAATTTGGAGACTTCGGAAAGGATGAAGTGTTTGTATTATCTTTACGCAACCCTCGACACAAATGCTGTCAAGTATGTTTTCAATATTTTAAAAACTGTACACCATCTATATAGTTCTAGTTTTCTTCACATGCGCAGGAATCCTTCATTGCGATTCACTTCAACTAGTATTGGTTTTTAAAACAATGCATTGTCTTTTTTTTTGTGTGACTGTGTGCGCTTTGTATAATACTGATTTGCTATAGTGCCTGCAGCACAATTTTATTTTTCTTTGTTAAAAAGCACCAGAAAAGAAACGTAGAGCTGTTTGATTCATGTTGATTATCCATTGGTCACTGAAAATTTTGGATGTGATCTTACTTGAACTGCTTTAGGATTACCTCTTGACATTACTTCACCAAACTAATAATCTGAATTGTCACAAAGATTGGAAAATAATATGACACAGGTTGGAATTGGATTTACAGCTAATCAGAAAAGAAACTAAATTTAAGTTCGAACATAGAACATTACAGTGCATTACAGGCCCTTTGGCCCTTTATGTTACGCTGAACTGTGAAACCAATCTGAAGCCCATCTAACCTACACTATTCCATTCTCGTCGATATGCCTACCCAGTGACCATTTAAATGCCCTTAAAGGCAGAGAGTCTACTACTGTTACAAGCAGTGCGTTCCACGTCCCTCCTATTTGTAAAGAAACTACCTCTGACATCTGTCCTATATCTATCACACCTCAATTTAAAACTGTCCCCTCCTGCTAACCATCACCATTCAAGAAAAAAGTTTGGACTGTAAGAGCCTATCTAAGCCTTTGATTATCTTTATTTGCCTCAATTAAATCACCTCTAAACTTTCTTCTCTCTCTAACGAAAACAGCCTCCAGTCCCTCAGCCTTTCCTCGTAAGACCTTCATTCCATATCAGGCAACATTCTAGTAAATCTCCTTTGAACCCTTTCCAAAGCTTCCTCTCATGCGGTGACCAGAACTGTAGTCGATTATCACATTATAAAATTAGTTTTAGCTTGTGTTTTCTGCCTCTGCGCATATCTTGGACTTATTAAAATATGGTAAAATCTGTTTTTATGAGTGAAATGAATTTTTGGCACATTCTTTCCTGAACTAGCTTACTGGCAAGGTACTGGGGGGAGAAATGGGTACATGTGAAGAATAAAATTAGCACTGAAATTGCAGTTTGAATGCCAGAACCTTCATTTTCCAGAAATTGGTGAACAATAACAGCATTGAAGCTCCCCCAACCCCTGCTAGATCTGTGCAAGGACATTTTTTTTGTAATCCCATTTCCCCAGCCACTTTACCTTCAGTTCTACAAATATTTCCTGAGTTGTGTACTTGGATAATTTCCTATTTTTGGAAAGTCATGACTGAATCTGCCCCTGCAGTTTTGCAGGCATGCATTCCAGAACCCAATCACTTGCTGTTTTCTTTGCTCAAATTGCCATTGTGGAGGCACCTTTTAAATTTGGTCCCTCTGGTTTTCAGTCCTTGCAGTAATGAGAGCTGTTCTTCCAGTCTGTTCATTTTTGAGTTCTCATAATTTTGTACACCTGTCAGATCTTCTGTCACACTTGTGTGCTCGAGGGAAAGTAACTCCCCAAACCATTCACGAAACTGAAGTCCTCCTCTTTTGAATCATTGTCATAAATTCCTTTTATATCCTCTGAGGTCTTCACATTCCTCCAAATTGTCTAGAATTTGACACTCTACTCCAGATGTGGCTGAATCATTGTGTAATAGAGGTTGTTTTTGCAATTGCTACTTAGCCCAAAATTCTGTATGCTCAAACTCCTCTCTCAACTTGTTGTCTTTCTTAATATGCACATTTTGCAGTATAACTGTTTAAGTGTAATAACTTGAGTTTAAAAAAGCAAGTCAATAATTCATTATGCAGCTGAAAAATGGTTACAGATGCATTAGCACAACAGTGGTTATTCGTGTTGGTGATGAATCGAACTTAGTTGTGTGAGGATACCGCAAGACAGACCAGCACAGCATGCAATGAGAGCAGGTATCCTGGAAGATGTAGTTAAAGACAGCAGTATTAATTTGATACCAGAAGACAGGATTGTGATCATGAAATGAGTAATATGACAACTGGCCAGTAGTTTGTTTCTCCCAGCAGCACATTTACCTCTTCTATTACTTTTAATGGGAATAAACAACTGAAAATTTGATAGAGAATGCAATTTATCAAAGGTTTTAAAGCGGAGTATTTCACAGAAGGAACTCCAAAGCTCAGGATCTACAGAGCTGAAAGCTCATCTTTAAAGCGAATACACAATCTTCAAGAAGCTGAAATGGGAAGAAACAAAGGAAATGGAGGAAATTTCAAAAATGGAGAGGTGTGAGTCATACAGTATAGAAACAAGTCCTTCAGCTGACCAACAAACATCAAACTGCACTAATCTCACTTACCTGCACTTGGTCCATAGCTTACTATGACTTGCATTTTAAGTGCTCATCCAGATGCTGCTTCAATATTGAGAGTACCACCCCTCAGACAGAACATTCCATATTCTAAGCCACTTACTCCTCACCTTAAACTTCTGCTGTTTGGCCTTTTAGATACATCTGTTATGAGAGAAAAGAATCTGACAATCCAACTGGTCTGTATTTCTCCTAACTTTGTATGCCTCAATCAGATACCCCTTCTCCCCAAAGCTGCCTCTGCTTCAAAGAAAATAAGCACAATATATCTGTTCTCTCCTCATAACTGAGAGTCCTCATCCATGACAGCATCCTGGTGAATCTCCCCTGCAGTGCAATCACATCCTTCTGATAGTGTGGTGACCAGAACTGTATGAAGTATTACAGTTGTGGTCTAATCAATGTTTAAACAAGATCATCTTGCTCCTGTTTCTATGCCCTGGCCAATGAAGAAATCTGTGGCTCAATGCTCCATTAATAGTGTATTTCCTTCCCTATTGGATCTCACGAAATGCAACACCTAATGCTTAGCAGAATTAAATTCCATTTGCTATTGCGCTGCACAATTTACTGTCCAATTTAATATCAGACTGCAGCTGGAGTCCAACTTCCTCACTACCAAAAACACCAATGTTTATGTCATCTGCAAAATTAACCTTCTGCATCCACTTCCAAGTTTTTAATTTATATAACAAAAAGAAAGGATCCCAGCACTGATTGCTGTGGTAGACTGTTTGCCACAGGTTTCCTATCACAAAACAACTCTCCTCCTTTAGTTTGTCTCCTGTTTGTAGTGATTGTAATGAGTTCAGCCAGGTAGGGTCTATTAATCTGGTTCATTTAAGTAGCCCTGGCTGACAGATAAAAGCAGGAGAGTGAGAATTTTTAGATTAGATTCCCTACAGTGCAGAAACAGGCACTTTGGCCCAACAAGTCCACACCGACCCTCCAAAAAGTAACCCACCCAGACCCATTCCCCTACTAATGAACCTATCACGTTGGGCAATTTAGCATGGCCAATTCACCTGAGCTGCACATCTTAGGACTGTGGGAGGAAACCAGAGCACCCGCAGGAAACCCACAGAATATATGCAAACTCCAGACAGACAGTTGCCCAAGGCTGGAATCGAACCCGGGTCCCTGCTGCTGCGAGGCAGCAGTGCTAACCACTGAGCCACCACAAGATCTTCTGGGTCAATATGAAGCACTTTCGATGTGTAAATAAGGGGTGACTTAGTGATGGGATACAGGTCTCTCTATGGAATTATTTCAGTGGTGACCCGATCAAAGCATGCGTCTGGACAAATCCACTCGCAACGGTCATCTTAATGTCGGGTGAGCATTTCTGGCACCATGCAGTTATTTGGGAAGCTTGACTCATTCGATCCTGCCATTGAAGAATGGATTTACTGTATTTTTCTAGCAAATAAAAAGCAATGAGTAATTCTCTTCATAAAGCGTGGATCAGTGTTTTTGTTTTCATTATTAGGAGCCTAACTTTCCCTGAGGCACCCAGATTCCAAAATCTTTCAAGAGTTGACAAATTAAGTTAGGAAATATTACGACCCCAAGCCACCTTTAATTCTGAGTTGTCTATTAGACTAGATTAGATTAGATTCCCTACAGTGTGGAAACAGGCCCTTCAGCCCAACCAGTCCACACCGACCCTCCGAAGAGTAACCCACCCAGACCCATTTCCCTCTGACTAATGCACCTAATGCTTTGGGCGATTTAGCATGGCCAAATCACCTGACCTGCACATATTTGGACTGTGGAAGGAAACCGGAACACCCAGAGGAAACCCATGCAGACACGGACTGTGCAAACTCCACACACAGTTGCTCGAGGCTGGAATCAAACCTGGGACCCTGGTGCTGTGAGGCAACAGTGCTAACCACTTAGCCACCGTGCTGCCCTATTGGTTTTACTCTGCTATTAAAGAACCAGGGGAATCTGTATTTGGATTTTTGGCCAGATTATGATGACTGGCAGAGACATATGACTCATTTGGCTTAACCCTTAATGAGAAGCTGCAAGTATTTGTTTGGTATGAGGGATTAATAATGTAACCATGCAAAAACACCTGTTGGCTGAAGCCCAACTGAACTTCAAACAGACATTACAATTGGCTTTATCGTTTGAAAAATGTGGCAAGTGGAGCATATGAGTTGCAGGGTATTCTGGTGGAAGTGGGCATGCTCACCAGTCCAACTGAGCTTGTGGAACACAAGTGGATGAAAACAATTGCATAGCCTCACTCGGGACGTATCCTGAACAGAGGGACTCTGTCAGCCCACACCAAAACAAAGTGAAGTCTCAACCAAACAGTTAAAATTTTCTTTAAAATACAGGCCAGCAAGCCATTGTAGTTGCAAAAGAGTTGCAATGGAGGTAAATTGAGTAAGCTAACTCATTGGCTGGGATCCAGGAGAGTACACACCATGGAAAGAGGACCTACGTCTGGTTTGGAACACTCGAATTGTTTAACAACATCCAATCGGAACCAATTAAAATAAACGTCTGGTTAATTGGTCACCCAGTTCTAATGGAGGCCAATACTGGTGTGGCCATTTTGCTGATTGCAAAACCAGTCTTTACCAAAATTTGGTCTGGACTCCAACCCTTAGGTTTGTACAAGATCTTAGCAAGACTGAGAATGTATGAAACTAAGAACCTATGCTGGAGAACTGTTACAGAATAAGAGTACAACTCCAGTTCTGGTTTCATGAAAAGATTGGGTTGAGTTATCACTGATTTATATAAAAGTCTCAGGCCAAAGCTTAATGGGCCAAAATAGTTTGAGAAAGATTCACCGAGATTGGCTGCATGTTTTTTGATTAGAAAATGGCTGTCTGAGTGAAGTCCTCATTAAATACCTGGATGTTTTCAGGAAGATCTGGGGATTGTTAAAAGATCCAAAGCCATCGTGTATGCTGACCAAGAAGTTATTCCAAGATCCTGCAAGGCCCACCCAATGCCATTTTGACTTACGGACAAAAGTAGAGGCAGAAATCAGAAGGTTGGAAAGCAAAGGAATTGTCAAATCCATCCAGTTTGCACGATGGGCAATGTCTGTTGTGCCAGTTGTGAAGCCCAAAAAGTCACCTTGCCTTCATTGGTATTTTAAATGGTAAGCTGCTTCTCGCAGCTGGAAAATTTCCCAATCCCTTACATAGAGGACTTTAAGCTGATGGGGTTGCTGTCCTTCATGAAGCTGGACTTAAGCCATGTGTACTTGCACTTGCGATTAGTTGAGGATTCCAGAATAGTGCTACAATTAATACCTATAAGAGTTTGTAACAAATACACAAGATGGCCATTTGAGGTATAATCAGCCTGTGAAGTTTTTCACTAGATGGTGAAGAACATTTTGCAAAGGCTGTCCCAGATTGCCATTTATTTGGATGACTTGCAAGAGAGGACCAATAATGAGCACTTAGAGAAATTGGACATAGGCCATGGGCCATGGAGATTTCTTCCAGGCATCTAAGTGACCTACTCTAGCTCCGAGTCAACAAGATAAAATTACTCCTGTTGGAGAATAAAGTGAGGGTGATCAAAAGTACCCCAGATCCCACATCTGTACCAAAGCTTAGATCTTTCCTTAGGCTGGTTGTCTGGGAGGCCAAATAGTAAATGAGGATGCATTGAGCTGCCTCCTGCTGGCAGATACACTACCAGTGGTACTGCCACTGGAAGAATCCATAATTGGTTTTAAATTTTCTGAATACAACCAGCAATATCAGACTTTGGGCACAGAAAAATCCAGTCCTGGCAACATAAACAGTTGGTGGTGATGGCAAAAAGGAAAGGGCCATACTACTGCTGTGAAGTGGTCGTGATAAGGATGGGGAGGGCAATAAAAAAGAAAGAAGAAAAACCTAAGGGCCATCGCAACCAGAAGTGAAACTCTTTTGGACCCTTCGAGACCAGATCATAGACAATGGCATATTGTTATGGAGTGCAAAAGCTATTGTCCTGTGCAAAGGTCAATGTCAGATATTGGCTGAACTCCATCATGGTCATCCAGAGATTTCCCAAATGAAATTGCTGGTGAGCAGTTGTCTCTGGTGGCCCAGTGGATGCTTAAATAACTGCGATGTTGGGGCACTCTGGGCATTGCCAACAAGGACAAAAATTACTGCCAGCAGCTCTCCCACACTTGTGGGAAGGGCCAGATAAACCCTGGACTCCAGTGACACATTGACTGAGCAGTTGCTTTCATGGCTCAATATTCTTCGTCATTGTGGATGGATGTGTACAGAGTTCGTTCATCAAACATAGAAAAACTGCACACATCATTTGCAATACATCGACTTTCAGAAGTGTTGGTCACAGATAATGAGCCATCATCGACCAACTTTTGGAATTTGAGTATTTCCTAAAGTCAAATGGCATTTGACACGTAAGGACAGCTGCATATCATGCAACATCTAATGATGTTGCAGAAAGAGCAGCCCAAACTTTGAAGGCACACTTAAAGAAAGTCTTCACTAGATATCTAATTGTCCCAGTTCCTACTTGATTTTAGGACCAACTATCATGCAAATACAGGAATAGCTTCAGCAGAGTTGCTCGTGGGGAGAAGACTCCGCACCAGGTTAAATCTGGTCTTCCTGGACCTGGGGAGTAAGATGAAAAGGCATCAGTAATGCCAGTGCCAGACAAGAGACTCCTTTTAAGTGGGAGAGTAAGGTTTTTTTTCAGGCGATGAGATTTGGTGTGGGAACCATGGAAATGGTCTTGCATGGGTAGGAGGCATGGTTGAGTGAGGACAGGTCCAATGAACTATCAAGTTTGGATACGTGTAATGGCACTGAAGAAGCATGTGGACCACATGAAAGCTGCAAACTCTCAAACCGTATGGGAGCAAAACGTGCCCAGCTCCTTGGAATATTTGGAAAGGCTTGCAAAGCCTGTTGGTTCTCCCCCTCTATCAAGCGTTGAAGAGATCTCAGAATCTGAAATGAACACTGAGGATGTTGCTGCCTCTGAAGACTTTGCCGCCTGAAGAAAAGAAAGCATTTTGGAAGAAATTCATGGGGCATAAGATGCAAGTTACTGTGTGTGTGTGAGAGAGAGTTGGAGGAACCTGACCCAGTGTTAAACACCAAATAGGAGCTTTAAGAAAAAGTGGCCTATGCCTTCAGACTTCGAAGGGAAGAAATGTACTCATTATAATGAGGTCAGCCAGGTAAACCAAAGAATGAGTTTGCTGAATGGTGCTGTTAATCTAGTCCAGTCAGGCTGATAGATAAAAGCAGAAATGTTAGAGGTTCTGCTCAGTGGGAGCTGGATCAGTGTTAAGGACTTTCCATGTGTAAATAATGGGTGACAAGTGATGGCATAACAGCCTCTCAAGTTATTTCACTCTGCAAGCCAGGTTTGGATTAAGTTTACCAACTAGCCCTCCATTGGGGACCTTGCCAAATGCTTTACTGAAGCCTGTGTAAACCACATCAGCTGCACTACCTTCATCAGTATATTTCATCACCTTTTCTTTTCAAAAAGTTAAATTAAATTTGTCAGATAGGATCTCCCTTTAACACATCCATGCTGACTCTTTCTGATTAAAACCTGTCTTTCTACCTGTTGATTGATGTTATCCCTCAGATTTTTTTCCCAATAATTTTTCCCCCTCCTATCATCAGATTAACTGGTCTGTAATTACTTGGCCTTTCCCTGCTGCCTTTCTGAACAAAGGAGCTACAGTAGCAATGCTGCAGTCATACTTCACCTGTGGCCAATGAGATACCAAAAATTTCTGCCAGTACCCTGGCAAACTCCTCCCTTGCCTCAAGGCAGCCTGAAATACATCTCATCAGGCCCTGGAGATTTATGCAGTTTTAAATTTTTTTTTTATTTTTAAAAAAATCAATACTGCTCCTCATTAATCTTAACATGTGCTGAAGTTTACAATCCCAACTGAAATCCCAATCCCTTTCTCCTAGAAACGTAGAATACTAGAGTGTGGAAATAGGAAATAGGCCCATCAAATCTTCCTTGACCACCTTCTGAAAAGCATTCCACCTTATCCTTGTCCGTAACTTGGTATTTACACTGGCTAGTCCACCTCACCGACAGATCTTTGGACCGTGAAAGGAAATTGGAGTATGCAGACATGGGTCAAAACTCTAAGACAGTCACCAGAGACTGGAATTGAACCTGAGTTCCTGGCTGAGGGGCAGTTGTGCTAAGCACTGAGCCACTATGCTGCCTGCTGTGGATAGACTTGAGAAGTATCATTTATGTCCTTATCCTTGTCCTCGAGCTGTATGCGTAGGTTGCCTCTTGGTCTGCAATAGCTCTCTCTCTTTCCCTGGTAATCCTCTTACTTTTGTTATAGTCACAAAAAGCCTGAGGGGTAATTATCCTTGATCCTATTTGCCAGAGTTATTTTATGGCCTTTTTTATGCCCTTCTAATTTCATATTTTTTTTTTGTAAAGCAATCCTCTGCTGCCAACTTTTGGAGGGCCTCCCCTGTTCTTTACTGTACCTGATATGTGCTTCCTCTTTTTGTCTTTATCAAACTCGTGATATCCCTTGAAATCCAGGGTTCCCTGGACTGGCTGCCCTTGCCATTCATTCTTACAAGATATTGCTGACTCTGAATTCTCACTGTACTACTTTTAAAAGATTCCTTCTTTTCAAATCTAGATTTAACTGCAAGTAGGTGTTCCCAATTTGCCAGATCCTGTCTGATGATATTGAAATTGTCCCCCCTCCAGTTTAGACACAACTTCCAGACTATCTTTATCCCTTTTCATAATCACTTTGAGGCTTAGAATTATAGTAATTATTCCCATCAAACTATCCCACTGACTCTTCAACCATTTGATTGGCTTCATTCCCTCGGATTAGATCTAACACTGTCCCATAAGTAGCAGGGCTATCTATGTACTGGCTCAAAAAGCTCTCCTAGTCGCACTTTAAAAATGCCACCCCATCTAAACTTTACCTAGGATTGCCTTCGTGTGATTTGTTAGCAAAATTGATATCCCTTCCAAATAAACCTTAATTCTCTCACTCCTTCCTGTAGTTTGCCTACATATCCATTCCTCTATCTTCCTCTGACTGTGTAAAGAAGCTTGTAGTATAATCCCAGCCAAGTACTGGACCTCTTTTTAAAATTTCTAAGCTGTACCCAGATGGTCTCATTTGAAGAGTCTTCTAGAACAACCTGCCTCATTACTGTAGTCATGATCTCCTTTCTCAATAATGCAATGCTGCCATCCTTATTACTATACACTGAACTATTGAGTTATCTTCAACCATGACTCCATAATTGCAACAACGCCATATTCCCACTGCTGATCAATGCTCTTAAGTTGATCCACCCTCGCGCTCAAGTTCCTTGTATTAAAATAGATACAGTTTGGTTTACTGGATCTCCATGAGCCATATCCTGCTACGTCTTCTCTGCCTATGGATCATTCTAGTATTCCTTTTGTTATTGATTGGACCTTTCTCCTAACTTTACATCTACTACGTGTCCCATTCCAATGCTAAATTAGTTTAAAACTTAGCAAATAACACTAACAAATCTCCCAACAAGCATCTGGGACCCCTTCCAGTTCAGATGCAACCTGGCTAGCTTGTACAGGTCTCACCTACCCCAGGATCTATCCCAATGATGCAAAAGTCTAAAGCCCTCCCTCCTACATCATCTGACCTATCTTCATAGTGTGTGGTAGTGAAAGTAATCTGGTGATTACAGTTTAGGTACTCTTAATTTACCACCTAATTCTGTTGACTCCTGTTGCCGGACCTTCTTTTTTAAACTCATGTCATCGATACTGACGTACCATGACTGGTTGTTTATTTACCTGCCTTTTGGAGGTAGTATGGGTTGAAGTCAGAAATAGGAAAGGAGCAGTCACCTTGTTGGGTGTTGACTATAGGCTCCCCAATAGCAGCAGAGATGTGGAGAAACAGATTGGGAAACAGATTTTGGAAAGGTGCAGAAGCCACAGGGTAGTAGTCATGGGCGATTTCAACTTCCCAAATATTGATTGGAAGCTCGTTAGATCAAGTAGATTGGACAGGGCGGTGTTTGTGCAGTGTGTCCAGGAAGCTTTTCTAACTCTATGTGGATTGTCCGACCAGAGGGGAGGCCGTATTGGATTTGGTACTCTGTAACGAACCAGGACAAGTGATGGGCCTGTTAGTGGGTGAGCATTTTGGTGATGGTGACCACAATTCTGTGACTTTCACCTTGATTATGGAGAGAGAGAGAGGTGCGTGCAACAGGGTAGGTTTTACAATTTGGGGGAGGGTAAATACGTCGCTGCAAGACAGGATCTGAGGAGCATAAGTTGGGAGCATAGGCTGTCAGGGAAGGATGTCGTTGAAATGTGGAACCTTTTCAAGGAACAGATACGACGTGTCGTTGATACGTATGCACCTGTTAGGCAGGAAAGAGATGGTCGTGTGAGGGAACCTTAGTTGACGAGGGAGGTTGAATATCTAGTAAAGAGGAAGAAGGAGGCTTACATAAGGTTGAGGAAACAAGGTTCAGACAGAGTTTTGGAGGGATACAGGATAGCCAGGAGGGAGCTGAAGAAAGAGATTAGGAGAGCTAAGAGAGGGCATGAAAAATCTTTAGTGGGTAGGATCAAGGATAACCCCAAGGCCTTTTATGCATATGTGAGAAACATGAGAATGACGAGAACGAGGGTCGGTCCGATCAAGTACGGTAGTGGGAGACTGTGTATTGAGTCGGAAGAGATCGGAGAGGTCTTGAATGAGTACTTTTCTTCAGTATTTACAAATGAGAGGGACTGTATTGTTGAAGAGGAGAGTCTGAAACGGACTGGTAAGCTAGAGGAGATACTTGTTAGGAAGGAAGATGTGTTGGGCATTTTGAACAACTTGAGGATAGACAAGTCCCCCGGGCCTGACGGGATATATCCTTGGATTATGTGGGAAGCAAGAGAGGAAATTGCAGAGCCATTGGCAATGATCTTTTCGTCTTCACTGTCAACGGGGGTGGTACCAGGGGACTGGAGAGTGGCGAATGTTGTGCCCCTGTTCAAAAAAGGGAATAGTGATAACCCCGGGAATTACAGGCCAGTTAGTCTTACTTTGGTGGTAGGCAAAGTAATGGAAAGGGTACTGAGGGATAGGATTTGTGAGTATCTGGAAAGACACTGCTTGATTAGGGACAGCCAGCATGGATTTGTGAGGGATAGGTCTTGCTGACAAGTCTTATTGAATTCTTTGAGGAGGTGACCAAGCATGTGGATGAGGGTAGAGCAGTGGATGTAGTGTACATGGATTTTAGTAAGGCATTTGATAAGGTTCCCCATGGTAGGCTTATGCGGAAAGTCAGGAGGCATGGGATAGTGGGAAATTTGGCCAGTTGGATAGAGAACTGGCTAACTGGTCGAAGTCAGAGAGTGGTGGTAGATGGTAAATATTCAGCCTGGAGCCCAGTTACAAGTGGAGTTCTGCAGGAATCAGTTCTGGGTCCTCTGCTGTTTGTAATTTTTATTAATGACTTGGAAGAGGGAGTCAAAGGGTGGGTCAGTATATTTACAGACGATATGAAGATTGGTGGAGTTGTGGATAGTGAGGAGGGCTGTTGTTGGCTGCAAAGGGACTTAGATATGATGCAGAGCTGGGCTGAGGAGTGGCAGATGGAGTTCAACCCTGCCAAGTGTGAGGTTGTCCATTTTGGAAGAACAAATAAGAGTGCGGAATACAGGGATGGCAGTAGGGTTCTTAGTAAGGTGGAGGAGCAGAGTGATCTTTGGGGTCTATGTTCATAGCTCTTTGAAAGTTGCCACTTAGGTGGATAGAGCTTGTAAGAAGGTTTATGGTATATTAGCGTTCATTAGCAGAGGGACTGAATTCAAGAATTGTGAGGTGATGTTGCAGCCGTACAGGACCTTGGTAAGGCCATATTTGGAGTAGTGTGTGCAGTTCTGGACACCTCACTTTAGGAAAGATGTGGAAGCTTTGGAGAGGGTGCAGAAGAGCTTTACCAGAATGTTGTCTGGAATGGAGAATAGGTCGTATGAGGATAGGTTGAGTGTGCTAGGCCTTTTCTCATTAGAACGGCGAAGGATGAGGGGTGACTTGATAGAGGTTTATAAGATGATCAGGGGAATAGATAGAGTAGAGAGTCAGAGACTTTTTCCCCGGGTACAACAGTGTGTTAATGGTGAAGGGTGGAAGGTATAGGGGAATGTCAGGGGTAGGTTCTTTTCCCAGAGAGTGGTGGGGGCATGGAATGTGCTGCCTTATGGGAGTGGCAGAGTCAGAATCATTGGTGACCTTAAGCGGCAATTGGATAGGTACATGGATAGGTGCTTAAGCTCGGACAAATGTTCAGCACAACATGGTGGGCCGAAGGGCCTGTTCTGTGCTGTATTGTTCTGTGTTCTGTGTTTACCCTTCCCTTTTTCAGAATGCCCTGCAGCCTCTCTGAGACAACCTTGGTCCTGGCACCAGGGAGGCAACATAGCCTGACAATCTCGTTTGCTGCCATTGAACTGCCTTTCAGTTTCTCTTATGATAGAGTCCCCTATTGCTGAAGTGTTCCCAGTTGTTTTTTTCTCTTCCCCTACTGTGCAGCAGAGTAAAATGTGGTAGCACGAACTGGCTGTCGCTGCTTTCCCCTGAGAAGCCATCCTCCCCCTCCCACAACTGTATCCATCACAGTATATCTATTTGAAAGGGGGATGGCCACAGGGGACTCCTGCACTGCCTGCCCACACTTACTAGTCTTCCTGATGGTAACCTAATGCTTTTGTGCCTGTGTAGCCTCTGTTCATGGTGTGACCAGTTTGCTGCATGTACTGTCAGTGACATGCTCAAGTTGGATGCTCCATAGTGGGTCATGTGATCAATCAGGAGCTTCAGCTGAACACACTTCCCATATATGTGGTCACAATGGAAGAGTCCATAAATTACGAGGAGCATTCTGTGGAGCCATGAATGAATTTCAATGTATGGTTGAAAGTTTTAGATGTTGCGGGAATGGGCAATCAAGATAAATCAGCAAGTAAAGGAGATCGTAAGTGAACATAATTTGGTGCAGAATAGGATCTGAACAGCATTTTGGATGAAGCTAAGTTAAAGAGAGCATTTGCACGTGTAAATTGCAATGGGATTGAGGCTTGTTGAAATGTTTAAACAGCAGGTGTATTGGTTAAGTATAGTATAGGTGATATTTTTAGATTTTGAAATATGCAGTTTGGAGCTTGATTTGGGATTGAATGAGTCCTGCTGCTTTTAACTGCTTAATTTTAAACAGTAGCTGAGAAGAGGAATGGAATGGCGGTGAGGACATGGTTTGTGGCAAGGTGAAAAGTGATAACTGTAGTATGCCATATGTTGAATTAGAAAAGCTTGTGGGTCATCAGTGTACAGATACAAACTGATGCCATCTCTTCTGATGATATTACCAATGGCAGAAATTGAGAGAATTTGCAAGGAATTGAGAATAGGTCCTTGGTCCCGAGGTAAAATAGGAGGAATGATGTCAATCATGCTTTTTACAATTGCATAAATGAAAATAAAATAAAATCTCACTCTGTGAAAAATAGGATGATTTTGTGCTTGACCCCCTCCAAACGCTATGGGAAAGCTGACAAGGGTGAGGGAGGGATATCATATTACACAATATAATCAGTATCTCCATTTCACTTCAGTGCTGCAAAAACCTGATTACAGAGAATCATTTTGGATTGCAAAAAAGACAGACCTACGCATGTTGTTGTTGCTGAAATCCACAAGATTGGACATGAAAGAGGGATTTGTAGCTGAGGTAGTAGTTTAAGGTTAATCCAAGTAGAGTTAAGCAAATAATCGAACGTGATACCTGAATTGATAGATTTTCTTTTGGCATATTAAATCTTACCTTCAGAGTTTCTTGTTTCCTTCTATGTATGTTTATGAACAAAATGGAGAATGTTTTAATATATTCTTGTGGTTTTTTGACATCCTTTAAATGAAGTTGATGAAATTAAACCATAGTACAACTTGAAGTCCACTAATTAATGTTCTAATTTTGATCTTTAACAGAGCATTAAATGAAATGTGGAAATGTCAAAACATGCTGAGGCATCATGTACGTGACTTGCTTGATCTGCACAAACAACAAAAAGTAAGCATGATGTTTCTCTGCTTGTCTGCATGTCATGAAATGGAAGTGCAATGGCCCCAACAACGTGAGATGACAGTGATTTTTTTTTTATATATCTATATGTTGGAGGCATGTGACAGTTACTGCATACTGTTTTGCTGCATTGATTCCAGGGTGCTGAGACTGAGTCTGAGGTGGCAAATGTGACGAAGATGAATCTGCAACTTTTACCTTAACTCAGTGCAGTGCCAGCTCATTCTCAAATAGCATGGACTCATTTTGAGTTAGGCTTACCTGTGGGCCATGAACTTGGACCTTTCTTTATCTGGCCAGTCTTTAGAGTTTGAGCAAGAAGACCATGTTAGATGGCGGGAGTCCAGTTATGACTGCACGCAATATTCTCACCCTTGTGCCTCCGTTTCTTGGAGTTGCAATTACAGCAAAATTTCTAACCAGCTCTCCTCTTCAGAACGTTCACAAAACAAGTGGAAATATCGTGTCCAACAATGAATTTTGATGGCTGTTGTAGTCTGTTGCTGCTGGTAGCATGCTTATGCACGTCAGATAAATTACTTGTCTTTCCCTGTGTTTTTGTACCTCCATATAATCATAAAATTAAGTTTAGTGCAGATTGTCTGAAATCAATTGAAGCATAATTTCTGGCTAAAGCACAAGTGGGCTGGATCTGAGGAGAATTGTGTGATTTGGACAAATTGAGTGAATGGGCATATGCATGGCAGATGAAGTATAATGTGGATAAATATGAAGTTAACTACGTTTTGGTAGCAAAAACAAGCTAGTTGATTATTTGAATGCTGATAGATTGAAAATTTGGAAGCAGCAATGGTAATCTGGTGTCCTTGTACACCAGTCATTCAAAGTAAGCTTGCAGATGCAGTGAAGAAGGCAAATAGTATGTCGGCCTTCATAGCAAGAAGAGTTGAGTACAGGAGCAGGGATATTTTGCTGCAATTACACCGGGCCTTGGTGGGATCACAGCTGGACTAATATTTACAGTTTTGGTGGTCTTTTTTGAGGAAGGATGTTATGATTACGGAGTAAGTGCAACAAAGATTTTTCAGGCTGATTCCTAGGCTGGCTGGATGGCATATGAAGAGTCTGGATTGATTTCGGAATATATTCGCTGATGCTTAGAAGAAAGACAGGGTATCAGAGAAAGTTTTTATGTAGTTCTAATGGGGCGAGACAGGGTAAGCACAGGAAGGATATTTCCCATGACTAGGGAGTCCAGTACCAGGGGTCATAGTGTAAGAATACAGGGTGGGCTAGATGAGAAGTTCGTTCACTGAGGGTGGTGAGCTTGTGGAAACCTCTGCTACAGGTAGTGGTTGAGACAAAAATATTGAATCTTATCAAGAAGAAGTTAAATGTAGTTCTTAGAGCTAAGGTTTCAAAGGGTGTGAGGAGAAAGCAGGAACAGGATATTGAGTTGGGTGATCAGCCATGAGCTTATTGAATGATGCAGCAGGCTCAAGGCTGAATAGCCAAATCCTGTTTTCTGTTTTCCAGATCCCCTCAGTTCCAAAGGAGAGTCATTTTGAACTTGACATGTATTGGTAATGTTCCACAGAAGCAGCCAGAGAAGTTGCTGAGGTCCCCCCAAAAATTAGCTTTCGTTGAGAAAGTGGGTGCATTCAAAATTTCCCTTGGTTCTTAGCATGAGTTTCAAAATGTTTATTGCCATAAAGAAAGTTGGATGTCTCCGCTTTGAGAGAGTTCCTATCTTTTGCTCCCAGTGCATTCACAATCAATGGGAATTATTTTCAGACTTCCCTGCTTTCTTACACTGCCATTTGTGTTTGGTCAAGTTCACTTGTTGACTTCTGATTGTAGTTTGAAATTTGCTGTTAATAAGTCTGTTCTAGATAAACCTGAAGGTTACTAAGATGCGCTTTTGGTTGTTAAATTCATAGAAACTATATAGCCTTTCAAGGGCTTGCCAACAGTTTTGAAAACCTGTGTTAATTATCTGATACCCACGCAAGTTCATGGTCGATGTCTGCTCATGAACTATAACCTAAATCTCTGCCCACTATCTTGTCTTAATGTTGCCACCCAAATTTGCAATGGTGTTTGGGGATATCACAAATTCTATGACCATGATCCACTGCTCAATCTCAAAACATCAACCCAAACCTTGTACGTGTATGATAAAGTGAACAAATAAGTGCTGAGCAAAGTGGTATTTAAAATAATGGCATCTGTTAATCAATACTGTTAAAATATAATATTGTTATCAGTAAGCCTTAATGTTGCAAAATTAACTTGAATTCCACATCCTGCCCTCCCTGACTGTATGAAAAAAATCTCCTTGATTGGATTAAATTTAGCTTGGAATATGAATTCAGTCCAGTGTCAGATCTGATCTTTTCAGTGTTTCTTGGAACCGTATGCACTGTAACTTAATAGCATCTGTCACTGATGCACTGTGGTAACAAATGTTACATACAACAGTACCTTCTTCTTTTGAAGTTGACAAAAAGGCAAGTGTAACAGTACCATGGGAACACCATCACCATTGTTCTTCTGGAGCTAAACATCATTCTGATTTGGACATACATTGTTGCCATTACTTCATTTTGTTGTCAATATCTTTGAATTTTGTATTTGGAAACCATCAATGTAAACTCTACTATTTGCAGGATAGCCACACCCAACTTTACTTTGGGGCAACTAAGATGGGCAACAAATGTTTAGCAAGACTTTATATAGCTTCTTAACTTAATAAAACATAGGGATTGTAAAATAAGTATGTCATTGAGCCACATGGCAATATTGGGCCAGCCTAACCTGAAGGTTTAAGGAAACATTTGAGCTAAACAAGTGGAGAGGCATGGCAAGGGATTTTCAGACTGTTTGGGCTTGGATATTGGAAGGTACAACCATGATTGGTGGTGTGATTAAAAATTGGGCATGTTCAGGAGACCAGATATTTTGGAGCCGCAGGAGATTCAAGAGAAAGGGATGAAGCTATCAGAGTGGTTTCAAGACGGGGTGAAGAATTTTGAATTGAAGATATTGCTTGACACGTAACCAAGATAGGTGAGTAAAGACAGGGTTGTAAAAGGGGACTGGATAAGACCTAGGACTCGGGCAGCAGAATCATTGAGAGGAGTGTGTTTTATTTAGCCAAAAATGCAGTACAACAGTGAGGTCTATGAATTAGGGTTTCATGAGCAAATGAGCTGAGACGAATGACCTCAGTTTATACAAAGCTGAAAATTGGAAGTTCTGATGATACCAAGACTACAATTGGAAGGCAACTTTCTATTTAAATGATTCCAGAATTGAGAATCTCAATTGAAAGGGTATAAAGTGCAGGTTTTGCCCTGACTATTTGATTGAGAACCAAGGTAAGTGTTCAATATCTATTCTATATACAGTTTTTTTTTAAAAAAGGAAGCCTTTGTGGCTACTTTGCCGCTCTCTCACATTTTACTTGATCAGCTTGCTAATTTTAATGTAATATGCAGTTGATGTCTTGAGGATGTTGGTGCTTGTCAGATGTTTGTTTCATGAATAACATTTCAAGTTATGCCTTTTCAGTTTTGAAAATGAGCTTAATTATTGATAAATCCTTGCAACTAGCATTGAAAAATCACTGTGATTGATGCCTGTACATATTATTGTACACCATCAGCATGTACCCTACACAACTTGGTTGTTAGCAAATTAGTGTTCACCCAAGAGTAGGAGGAATAATGTAGCTTTCACAACATTTTATTTTGGTTCCTTTCCACTGAAATGTGCTACTCCATTTTTTGCTCCGATAGAAATCTTACTGGACTCTATCATCTCCTGCCTTTCTCCACAAATGCTGCCAGACCAGCTGATTTTCTCCAGAATTCGGTGTTTCTTTCAAGTTTCCAGCAGCCACCGTCTTTAGCTTTTATTTAGAAAATAAATCTCTGGTTACCAAATAAAATTTTAAATATGTGTAAAATTTTGTCTTTTAAATCCTAGTCAGATACCACTGACAAAGCCATATTCTCAAAAGTGATGATAATTGCCAGTAAGTACTCCTTTTATATCTAATAATAAACATTTGCAACTAGTTTTTTTTTTGGTAAAATTTAGCAATCATTGAATGCCATTAAGAACTGTAGAAAATATTTCTCTTCATAGTGCAGTGTACTTATTCTTCCAACAATACAGTGTACTCAATGCAATATTTTATTGTCAGAAAACTTGCCTGATCCAGGAAAAGCCCAGGACTTTATGAAGAAATTTGACCAATTTTTAGAAGAGGATGAGCGAATCCGATCCCAACTGGATGTGCTTGTTAGTCCGAATTGTTCATGCAAGCTAGCAGAAGGATGTGTGGTAATTGTGAAAGTTATGCTGGAATAGATTGAGAATTTCCAGTCATGCATTTTCTCCCGTTTTGAAACTAATTCTTTTCTTTCGTACAGCGTGAAATAACCCGAAAACTAAGCAACCCGAAACAACCTACAAATCCATTTTTGGAAATGGTGAAATTTCTCCTGGAGAGGATAGCACCTGTACATATTGACACAGAGTCTATTAGGTATTCATAATTCTTTTTGGTTTAAGCCATAAGTAATGAGAAAACTTATATTCTTGTCTTTCGACCTATTTTATTACTTAAAATGAACAACATATAATCAGACGCACTGCTGAAATGGGCTATCTTGTTTTGGCTGTAGAAGAAATTCGGACTTTCTGAATGTTTTTCATAATATGGTTAATGTTGTTTGGAAAATTGCAGAAGTGTTATAGTGTAGAAGGAGGCAATTCAACCTATCGTGCTTGCACCAGCTTGTTAAATGAGTATCATTACTGAGTGACAATCTCCTGCCTTTCTCCCTATACCCTTATGAATGAGCTGAATGCAAGATCTGTTATGACAGGTAGTGATTGAGGCAGCAATAGAAATGTAATGGAAGCTAAATATGCATATGAATTTGAAGGGAATTAAAGGAGTTTTGCTGATTGTCAAACAAGAAGATATGTGTTAAACCCTTGTGGTATTAATTTGATATGAAATTTTGGGCTTAATAGCCTGTTTCTGGGTGAATTTCAACGTGTTTCTGTTTGTAATATCCTCTCGTCAGGGTCTATTAAAAAATGTTCAAGTTTTATAATAGATTCATTCACAAGAATAAATAATAGAAGGCTGTATGGCCCATTTGTGCATTCGCTGTCTTTTGGGAAGAGGCATCCCATTTATCACATTCGTTTGCTCTACTTTCTGATGAAGGGCTTTTGCCCTAAACGTCGGTTTTCCTGCTGCTCAGATGCTGCCTGACCACCTTTTCCAGCACTACATTCTCGACTCTAATTTCCAGCATCTGCAGTCCTCACTTTCACCTACTTGCCTACAGCCTAACCTTCTTAACATAAAATGAATCTGCTTCTCCCCTCCCAAGACAGAACTTTACAGAGTGCATTTGTCTGTTTTGTCAAGCTTGTCCTATTGAAGAATTCAAAGATAACTGGCAAGAACTCAAACAAGGAATTAGGAGGTAAAAATGGGCATGAAATGTCTTTGGCAAACAGAGTTAAGAAAAATTCTAAGGCGTTTTAGACCTATGTTTGAAGCAACACTGTAGCTAGGGAAAGGGTTGGTCCACTCGAGGACAAGGGGGGAATTTATACATGGAGCTAGCGGCTGAGGTTCTTAACAAATACTTAGCATTGGTATTCACAAGGCAAAGGACAAGGTGGATGTTGCATGTTGGTAGGGTTGTTGCCATTCTACGTATGTCAATATTAAAAAAAATGTTGGGTGTTATGAAAAGCATTAAGGTAGACAAGTCCCCAGGACCTGATGAGATCTATCCCAGAATGCTGAGGGAGGCAGTTGAGGAAATTGCTGGGGCCTTGTATAAAATCTTTGTATCCTCTTCAGTCACAGGAGAAGTCCCAAAGGACTGGAGAATAACCAATTTTGTCTCTTTGTTTAAGAAGGGCAACGGGGATAATCTGGGAAATTACAAGCTGGTGAGCCTTTGGCCAGTGGTAGGGAAATGTATTGGAGAAGGTTTTTAGACAAAAGTTAGTCACATTGTGAAAAATATAGACTTATTAGTGATTATCAGTATGGCTTTGCGCATGGAAGATTGTGTCTCTTAAACTTGGTTCAATTTATTGAGGAAGTAATAAAAATGATTGTTGAGGGCATGGTGGTAGATGCTGTTCAAATGGACTTTAGCAAGGTCTTTGACAAGGATCCTCCTGGCAGGCAGATACAAAAGGTGAGGTAATGTGGGATCTGTGGTGAGCTCATAAAACAGATACAGTACTGTCTTCCTTGGTCATTGAAGACAGCATAGCAGTGGAGGGTTGCTTTTTTTCTGGCTAGAAATCTGTGACCAGTGGAATTTCACAGAAGTGTTCAATCAATGGGATCTCTATGGTTTTTAGTATATATAAATGATTTGGAGGAGAATGTGGGTAGCCTGATTTAGCAAGCTTGTGGATGGTTCAAAGATTGGAGAAGCTGTGGATGGTGAGGAGGTTTGCCCAAGGATGTGGAAAGATAGATAGGTAGGTGATTTGGGTGAGAAATGGCAGATGGAGTTTAATCCAGATAAGTGGTAAGTGATGCATTTTTGAAGATCTGATGCAGGACAGAAGTTAGATCTAGTCAGTTTAGTATACTTTGTGCCGCTATGTATGCAAATCCACGTTGAATTGTAGCCATTAGTGGTCAACTCCAGTGGCAAGGTGACATGACGAGAGACCTCTTTTCAGGTGCTTGCCTGTCCAGCATGAATACAGAGTCAATGAATGATCACTTCGACCAACTCTGTTCCAGTGAAAGCAGTTGCCAAGGGGGTTGTATATGGTTTGCTGTGACTAAGGATGCTGAAGTACAGAATAGTGAAGGCAATGTTCATTTTTGATCGCCCTCATTTTTCCTACTCTAAAGTACTGTGGCCCTCTCAGATCCTCATTGTCACATACGCTCCTTGCATCGCCCCCTTGTCAATGGCACAACATGCATTGTCTGTAATGTAATGCAAGGCACCCTAGACGTGAACGAGCATGGGACCCTCATGTTGAGCAGACCAGTTATGGCCCCAGGAGAAGGTGTTGCATTGCATTTATGCTGGGCCTCATTCTTGGGGTACTGACCACTACCTTATGGACACATTATCACCCTTGGCACCTGGAATGCTGCAGATGACACTGCTTTTGTCACTGTCCTGGGACATCTTCGTTCCGCAATTCCATTGCCCCTCACTTTCCTAAGAGACGTTCCATTAAAGGTCAGTGTCTGTGGGCCTCTTGCACTTGGTTTGCATGACAAATGCACTTTTTGCCTGAAATTCTGTGTTAAGAAGCTGCACCACATTACTAGTCTTGAGCTTCCAGATGCATGTCTTACTCCACGAGTTTCTATGGAAATTTATATTGCAGTGGACCTGGACAACAACAGGTTCTTTGTCTTGATTCTTTGTTGATGGTTCCAGTGAGCCTCTGTGGGCAATATCAGAAACTAAGTAGTTCTCTTGTAATGTGATCAGTCACAATTACAGTACACACACAAATGGCATTTAACCACTTGTCTATGTTGAAGTGAGCCTCTGCCAAGGAAGATGATGAGATGACTCCACATGGACAATGTGCATAATATATTCCATTTTCAAAGTATGGTACACAGGGTGCCTGACATGCATACAATAGAAAATTGTATGTGTGGTGGCAAGAATGAGACCTCTTCTCGTGAGCGGCACGGTGGCACAGTGGTTAGCACTGCTACCTCACAGCGCCAGAGACCCGCGTTCAATTCCCGACTCAGGCGACTGACTGTGGAGCTTGCACATTCTCCCCGTGTCTGCGTGGGTTTCCTCCGGGTACTCTGGTTTCCTCCCACAGTCCAAAGATGTGCAGGTCAGGTGAATTGGCCATGGGGTATGGGTGGGTTGCGCTTCGGCGGGTTGTTGTGGACTTGTTGGGCCGAAGGACCTGTTTCCACACTGTAAGTAATCTAATCTAATTCTATTACTGATTTGGTCCATTTTGAAAATTTCACCTCCCTGACTAGGACTGCTGAGAGTCATAGATCTGTGCAGCATGGAAACAGACCCTTTGGTCCAACTCATCCACGTCGATCAGGCATCCTAAATTAATCCCTTTTTCCAGTATTTGGTCTGTATCCCTTTTAAAGGCAATCTTCTTCACTCTCCACTACATCTCCAATTTTGGTGTCATTTGCAAACTTACTAACCATACTTCCTATATTCCTATCCAAATAATTTGTATAAATGACAAAAAGCAGTGGAAGCAGTGCCGATCCTTATGGCACACCACTGGTCACAAGCCTCCAGTCTGAAAAACAAGCCTCCACCACTGTCAGTCTTCTACCTTCAAGCCAGTTGTGTATCCAAATGGCTAGTTCTTCCTGTATTCCATGTGAGCTAACCTTGCTAACCAGTCTACCATGAGGTACACTGTCAAATGCCTTACTGAAGTCCACATCAATCATTTTCACCGTTCTGCCCCCATCAGTGCTCTTCGTTACTTGCAAATAAAACTCCAATTCATGAGACACTATTTCCCTTGCACAAAGCCAGGTTGACTATCCCTAATCAGTTCTTGCCTCAGATGCATATAAATTCTGGCCTTCAGGATTCCCTCCAATAACTTGCCCACTCTTATAGACCATAAGACATAGGAGCAGCAGTAGGCTATTCAGGTCATCGAGTCTACTGCATCAAACAATGAGATTCTAACTGATCTGATGGTCCTTACTTCACTTTCCTGCTTTTTCCCCATAACCCTTAATTCCCTGACTGATTGATTGAAAGTCTTTCTGTCTCAGCCTTTTATGTTTGCTGCAAGAACCAGTTTCAACATCTTTTTGTGGTAAAGCATTCCAAAGATGAAGAATCCCAGAAGAATTCCCACTTCACCTCTGCCTTAAACGAACTCTTATTTTGAAATAGTACCCTATGGCCCTAGACGAGCTCGCTGTTTGTCTTAAGGGAATCATCTTTCCATGTCTACCCTGTTAATTCTTCTAAGAATTTGTATGTATCATGTAAAACCCTTCAACTGTCTAAAATGCCTTGAACATGTTGATTTTTTTTTCCCAAGCATAATTTCATGTCAGTCTTTCAAAACAATAATCCCATAGCTCATAGCATGATGCAAAATTCAATGAAAGAGGCTAGTTCTCCCTTTGTCAGCTTGGCGAAATCCACATAGTACAATGCCCAACCTTTGAATGTGCTGTCAGCAGGCACCTAATCATTCTGTGATAATAGTTTAACATGTGTTGCTTGTTTTTGTATGCTACACCTCTATTAACAAAGGGAATGATCCCATACACTACTATTAACTCCCATCTTCAGTATTTTGTGTGCATGCTGTTTCTGCATCCATGTTAAAATTGTAGTTTTTTACATTTTATTTGATCAGCTAATGCTCACTAAATAAAGCCTCACCTATACAGAGATGTCAACATCCTGTGGGGAAAAAATAGTTTTGTGCATAAAATCATGAAAATTTATATAATTGGTATGGCACAGTCTGGGTAATGTGACAGAGATTTGCACCAGTACCCTGTTCTGCAGGTTTACTGTGCCCCAATTTCTGCACCCATTTTAGATTTAGACTTTTATTGTCACGTGAACTCGCACAAAAATACAGGCGTACAGTGAAAAGTGTGCGAAGTTGCCATTCTCTGGCACCATCTTTCATATACTAAAGACAAGATGAATAACAGAAGCAGAAATAAAAGAGACAGCCAAAAGAAAATGAAACATTCAGAGGGGAGGGAGCAAAAGTAAAAGAAAACGGATGAGTTCTGGGCTCAGGAACTGAGCACAAAAGTTGCTACTCTGTTGCTGCCATCTTAAGTATGATCTTAAATATGCAGCTAGTTATAAGTCGTACTGACTGAATCACCTAGAAATTATGCCAGTTTCACTTGAGACAGCAGACTTTTAAGCATTTTATGAGCTAAGTGTGTGGACTGTGATGCCAGTTTCTCAAGCTGATTTTGTCTGTAAATATCATTGACATTAAAAAAAAGAGGCCATCTGCACAAGCATTAGCTCAGAAGTTAAATTTTGATTTTTGGCTACGTTGATCATACCAATGTGCAAATGACAGGTTCTTCCTAGGAGTGCAATGAATGGTTTAAATAACCATCACTGTATGCAAATGAGCCCTTTTTTTAAAAAAAAAGATGTGTTCTCATGTTTGCTGTTTATACATTTTCTATGGATTCAACTTTTTGAGTTATTGTTGTTAAAAGACTTGTGAATTATTTTTTAATATGTGAATTCAAACTTATTCATCACTCATGTTTTTGATAGTGCTTTAATTAAGCAGATTAATAAATCCATTGATGGCACAGCTGATGATGAAGAGGAAGGTGTGCCAACTGATGAAGCAATACGAGCAGGCCTTGAATTGCTAAAGGTAGATATTTGAAACAAAAGAACTCAATATTTATAACTTAATCTGACCTTTTAAAATTGCTTTTTGTATTACTTCTGACATTTCGGCATATTTTTGGCTTCTTTGATTATTTCTCACTGATACTGAATGGAGTCAGGTTGCTGGGCCAAATGTTTCATGTGATTCAGTGTGTTAGGTCTTAATTGAGGGCTTCACGTTAAAGACATATACAAATAAATAAAAATAATATTATTATATAATGTGGCCATGCAGGTTGACTCCTCAACTTGCAAATTCTTCCAAGATTCCTTTAGCAGTTAGTTAAAGTGGGAGACACTGGAGTATGTGTCACTTCGGCAATTAGTTTTTGGCTTCAAGCTTGCTGCTGCTTGTTTCACCTGGAACAAAGAATGAGAAACACAAATGTGTTTTGCATGCTTTGTGTATTTCTTGATTTGGGAAAATCTAAAGTAAAAGGAAACTTGAGTGCTTTAGCCAGAGGAAAAGGTAATTTTGCAGGGAGGATTGAAAAGCCAAATGTCTGGATGAAGGCTTCATGTGTTTAAGGAACACAATAGAAATACTCATCAGACTGGTAACATTGGCACTTAATGCAGACTTGTCAAATGACGTATGTGAACATAGAAGTAAACCAAAAATCACAATTTATGATCTAGTCCAACATTGCAATTAACTGAATGTTGACAATAATTCAAATTGTCATATAACAAATAGCAACATTTCAATTCTGCTGTTGATCTGGTCGAGTGAAGCTGTTAGAATCTCTTCTGAATTAGTGTTAATATCTTTTAAAAGTAGTGTTCATACTTGGGCTTCAACATGCATGCCTACTATTATGAAGACAGTTGTATTTGCCATTTCCTGTCTGGTTGCAAGGAGCTCCTTTATTCACTTGGTGCTGTTTAAGTGTTAAAAGTTCTTTTATTTCTTTATTGATACCTTTGTGCACAATTTTTGCAAAACAAAGATGAAATAAACACAGAATGTGGCTTTTTGAGCAGCAGCACTAGTTTCAAACTGTGGGCAACAAATTGGAAATTACCTAATTTTTCCATCATTCTGTATACTTTGTTTGTTATAATGTAAGTGAGAAGTATTATCTAGTAGCCCATGCAAATTCTGCAACATGAAAGCAGATGAAATGGTTCTGTAGGTATGGAAAATTAATAAATCAAAGTTCCATTTCTTATTGAAGAACAAGAAGGAAGTTGCCATAATAGATGAACTACAAATTTATAAATATCTTGCTAGCTGTAGAATTTTTTTCATGAGAGGGAAAGAAATCTGAATTTTAATAAACTATTTTAAAATCCCGAAACTTTAAAGCTTTTTTTTTCATTTTAGGTATTATCTTTCACGCATTCGATCTCTTTTCACTCTGCGGAAACATTTGAATCTCTCCTCCAGTGCTTGAAAATGGAAGATGAAAAGGTGGCAGAAGCTGCTTTACAGATCTTCCGAAATACTGGACAGAAAATTGAAGATGACTTTCCTCACATTCGATCGTATGCTTCATTCCTGTCATTACATATTGAATCTCAAAATAAAATACAACCGTAATAAGGCTTTTAGGGCATGATGCATGACACAGTTCTATGCTATAAAGAGTCAATTTTTTCTTGCATGTATTTACAAAATATTAATTATTCATGGCAATTTCCTTTTAGATTACATTTCATAGAATTGAATACCAGTTATCATGAGTTGCAGTTTAACCTTCTTTCAAGTTGTAACATGCTATGCATGCGTTAATTGTTTTATGCATGAAGACATTGACCTATGAAGGCAAATAGATGTGACAGGAAGTGTTCAAAGTAATCTATATTAAAAGCTGCCTTGCAAATGAGAAGGCACCTAGGCTCTTAGTCCACTCACTTACAAATCTGCCACAGGACTAGACCTCTAATGTCAAATTGGCATATTTCCTGTATTTGATTTTTCAGAAACATTGCAAATGTCATTGTTCAGTAGTTAATTTATTGTGGGAAAGTATTATACATGCTTTATATAATTTACAATCCAATGTTAGGACTATGTCACTTCCATCATATTGGCTGTACTACACCAGAACACTGACATGATGCAAAGAATATTGCAAGCAAGTATCAAAAATGTAACACTTTACATTCAAGCACATAAGTTACAAGGTTAACTGGTTCTGTCACAGGGTTCCCTTAGTGCTACTTGAGTAGTATCAGAACAATCAATTACTTCTTCCTGTAACTTTAATTAGTATATATCTGTGGTCTTGTGTGCAAGTGAAATTGTGAGAAAAAAAATCTCTTGACAGCAGAGGGTGCTATTCCACTCGGGGGCTGTATCAATAATCTTAAGTCGTATCAAAGGGTTTTTGGCATTGACGTTGATTCTGCATTGGTAATTGTCAATGTCTTTGACCATGTTTTCATAAGAAATAAATCTTAATGAGCTTTGTTTTTCTCCTGCCTAGTGCTTTGCTGCCTGTATTGCAACAGAAGGCCAAGAAAGGCACTGCTCGACAAGCCAAGCATGCAATTCACTGCATTCATGCAATATTCTCCAGTAAAGAGACACAATTTGCACAGATATTTGAGGTAAGGTGTGAACTATTTAGATATCATTTATTATATTTTTATGCAGAAACCATATTTTCTTAATTGATGTGTTTGTCTGTTAAATAATGTTTCAGGTTTTCTTAACCCAGATAAAATCTTACCAATCTATTCATACAATGAAAAATGCACTTTAATGCTGAAAGTTGCAACTTGCATTTCGTTCTGAGTAAATGGACATGATTTTGTTTCTAATGTAAGTATGTGCACTTTTAGATGACTGTGCAAATGTAGCACACTGTTTCTTGAAATATGATGAGCAAAATTTCACAAAGCCAAGCCAGATTAATACACTCCATCCCAGAGGCTCCCTGCCTCATTCCTGATGAAGGGCTTTTTGCCTAAAATGTCAATTTTCCTGCTCGGCTGCTGCCTGACCAGCTTTTCTAGCGCCACTCTAATCTGTACAGGACGTTGGTTACTTTTGGAATATTGTTTGCAATTCTGTGCCTCTGCTGTAGGAAGGATGTTGTGAAACTTGAAAGGGTTTAGAAAAGATTTGCTAACATGTTTCCAGGGTTTGAGGTATGGGGAGAGGAATAGGCTGAGGCTATTCTACCTGGAGTGTTGGAATCAGAGTGCTAACTTTCTAGAGGTTTATAAAATCATGAGACATGGGTAGGGCGAATACCCAAGGTCTTTTTTTCCTGTGGTAGGGAGCCAAAACTAGAGGGCATAGGTTTAAGATGTTAGATCTCACGGATGATCCCTGGAATGGCAGGTCTAACATATGAGGAACGGCTGAGGATCCTGGGATTGTATTCGTTGGAGTTTAGAAGATTGAGGGGAGACTTAATAGAGACGTATAAGATAATACATGGCTTGGAAAGGGTGGACGCTAGGAAATTGTTTCCGTTAGGCGAGGAGACTAGGACCCATGGACACAGCCTTAGAATTAGAGGGGGTCAATTCAGAACAGAAATGCAGAGATATTTCTTCAGCCAGAGAGTGGTGGGCCTGTGGAATTCATTGCCACAGAGTGCAGTGGAGGCCGGGACGCTAAATGTCTTCAAGGCCGAGATTGATAGATTCTTGTTGTCTCGAGGAATTAAGGGCTACGGGGAGAACGTTGGTAAGTGGAGTTGAAATGCCCATCAGCCATAATTGAATGGCGGAGTGGACTCGATGGGCCGAATGGCCTTACTTCCACTCCTAGGTCTTATGGTCTTATGATTACTTACAATGTGGAAGCAGGCCCTTCGGCCCAACAAGTCCACACCGACCAACCAAAGCACAACCCACCCCTACCCCTACATTTACCCCTTACCTAACACTACGGGCAATTTAGTACGGGCAATTTAGCATGGCCAATTCACCTGACCCACACATCTTTGGACTGTGGGAGGAAACCGAAGCACCCGGAGGAAACCCACGCAGACATGGGGAGAACATGCAAACTCCACACAGTCGCCTGAAGCGGGAATTGAACCCGGGTCTCTGGCACTGTGAGGCAGCAGTGCTAACCACTGTGCCACCGTGTCGCCCACATGTGAGGGGAAAGATTTTAAAAAAGATCTAAGGGGCAGTTTTTTTTCATGTAGAGGATGGTATTTGTATGGAATGAGCTGCTGGAGGCTGGTACATTTCCAACATTTAAAAGGCAAGTGGATGGATATATGAATTGGAAGGCTTTACAGGGATATTGGCCAAATGCTGGCAAATGGGACAGTATTAACTTAGGATATCTGGCCAGCATGGGTGAGTTGGACCAGAGACTGTTTCCATGCTGTACCAACTCTGATTGTGTGTTAGAATTTAACATAAATGATAAATTCTACTGGGCTTGCTATATATGAAGTCCTTTGCTAAACCCAGCCAGGAGCACTAGCTAGCTGCTAGATAATATTGTAATTTCATGATTATTCATTTGAATTTCTTTTAAATATGTCAACAAGTGCACATTTTCCTTTTTCAAATGTTCACTTAATTACCATTGCAAGTCTCCAATATAACATTATTAAACACTGAGAAAGAAAATAAATATTTGGAATTCCATTTCTGAATCCTGCAGTTCTCTTTGCATTCACAGCAGAGAAATTCTTTTAAAAAAAAGGAGCAGGGATATGCCATTGTTTCCATCCAGTTTGTTCTGTCATTCTGTGATCAAAGCAACTCAATTGCTTGTTATTCTGTCCAAGTAGACATAGTACCCCCCCGCCCCCCAAAACCATCGCCAGCAATTACCCTTTTGATCCCTTTCTTAGCCCCGGGTGCTATATCCAACTCCTTCAAATCGGCAATGTTTTGGCCTTGAATGCTTTCTGTGTTCGTGAATTGCACAAGCTCACCACTCTCTGGGTGTAGAAATTTCTTCTCTGTTTGAAATGGTTTACCCCATAATCATTAAACTATGACCCTGGTTATGCTTTTCCCCAGTCGTTAGGAACATCACCTTTGCATCGACCCTGTTTACTCAAGTTAGAATTTTAGATTTCAGGGGTTCTCCACATTCTTAAACTTCAATGAATATAATCCTTACCAATTCTACAACTTCTCAGTCTTGCCATCCCAGACACTCCCTCAACAGTAGGAGCATCCTTCCTCAACAAGAAGACCAAACTTTCCTCACTATTACAGATGTGGTCTAGATCATAAGACATGGGTGCAGACATTAGGACATGACCTTCTGTGGGAATAAATTCCATAGATTCACCACTCTTGCTGAAGATGTTTCTCCTTATCACAGTTGTAGAAGGTCTTTCCTTTCCTCTGAGACTCTGCCCTCGAGTTCTACTCTCTTATCAATGGAAAAATCTTTCCAACATCAACTCTGTCCAGGCCATTCAAACTTTATACAAGTTTCTATTAGATTCTCCTCTCATCCTTTTAAACCCCATTGTGTACAGACCCAGAGTCTTCAAACATTCCTCATGTTAAGTCTTTCATTCCTGGGACCATTTTTGTGAACCTCCTCTGAACATGCTCCAGGGCCAGTACATCCTTCCTGAGATATGGGGCCCAAATGTTTGCACAATACTCCAAATGTGATCTGATCAGAGCTTTCTAGAGCCACAGAAGTACATCCAGCTTTTATATTCAACTTCTCTCAACATAAATGCCATCATTGCAATTGCCTTCCTAACTACTGACTCAATCTGCAAGTTTACCTTGAGAGAATCCCGGACAAAACTCCCAAGTCTCTCTGCACTTCAGACTTCTGAATTTTTTCCCCATTTAGAAAATAGTCCATGCCTCTATATTCTTCTTAGCAAAGTGCATGACCTCACACTCCCACATTGTACTCCATCTACACTTCTTTGCCCATTCTCTCTCTTAACCTGTCCAAATCCTTCTGCAGCTTCTCCACCTCCTCAATGCTACCTGTTCCTCAAAGTATCTTTGTATCATCTGCAGATGTAGCCAGAATGCTCTCTTGTGTTCCTTCAACTAGATCATTAATGTGTAAAGTGAAAACTTATGGTCTCAACACTGAGCCTTGTGGAACACCACTTCTCAGTATGGCAGCCAGTGAGAAGAACCCTTCTATTCCCACTTCCTGCTTTCTGCTAGATAGCCAAGCTTTTATTCACGCTAACACATTGCCTCTGCCTCTGATACCATGGGCCCTGTGCAGCACCTTGTCAAAGGTCTTCTTGAAGTCAAGCTCGGTAACATACATTGGATCTCCTTGGTCTAATGTGTTTGTTACTTCCTCGAAGAATTCTAGCAGATTTGCCAGGCCCAGCCGCCTCCTGCTAAGAACATGCTGATTTTGCTCTATTTTACCATGACACTTCAAAGTATTCAGAAATCTCATCCTTCACATTGGATTCCAGGATCTTAACCACGACCGAGATTAGGCTAATAGGTCTGCAATTTTCCATCTTTTGCCTTACTCAGTGTTTAACAGAGGTGTTACATTAGTGATTTTCCATCCCTCTGGGACCTCCCTGATACTAGCGATTCCTGAAAGATCACCATTAACTTTTACTATCTCTTCAGCTATCTCCCTTAGAACTCTGTGATGTAGTCCATCTGGTTCAGGTGATTTAACTACCTTCAGGCCATTCAGTTTTTCTAGCACCTTGTCCTTGGTGATGGCCACCATACTCAGCTCTGTCCCCTCACTGTCTTGAATCTTTGAGACACTACTTGTGTCATCCACTTTGAAGTAAATAATTATTCAATTCCTCAGCCATTTTCTTGTTCTCCACTACTATCCAGCGTTATTTTCCAGCAGCTCAATGTCCACTTTTTTGCCTGCCTTTTGCCCTTTTTATATATCTAAAGAAATTCTTACCGTCTCCTTCATATTACTGTTCCCTTACCCTCCTTTTAATCTTCTCTCTCCCTTTATTTCTTTTTTGTTGTCCTCTGTTGGCCTTTGTGTGCTCCCCAATCCTCTGGTTTCCCACATGATCTGGTTGCTCTTTTTAAGTTTATGCTATCCCTGACTTCCCTAATCAGCCACGGTTCCCTCATCCTCCCTGTATCATGTTTCTGTTTCCTTGGGATGAATCTCTGCTGTAGTTTCTTGAAATTCTCCCAGAAACTCCAAAAGGTTCCTTCACCATCAGCTCCCTTATCAAGTCTGCCTCTTTGCACAACACTAAATCCAGTGTTGCCTGTTCCCTCGTGGGCTCCAACACAAGCTGCTCCAAAAAGCCATTTCATAGACATTCCACAAATTCCTTTTTGTTTTTGCAATCCACTCCCAACCTGATTTTCCCAGTCCACCTGCATATTGAAATCCCCTATGGTTACTGTAACTTTGCCTTTCCTACACATCTTTTCTATCTGCACCCCAGCTCCTGACTACTGTTTAGAGGCCTGTGCATAGCTCCAGTTGTTTTTTTTTTGCCTTTGCAGTTCCTCAATTCTACTCGCACAGGTTCTACACTATCTGACCCTACTTCATTTCTTCCTATTGATTTATTTCCATTTCTTAATAATAAGGCAACTCCACCTCCTCTTTCCACCTGCCTATCTTTTCAATAGGACGCATATCCTTGAATATTCAGCTCTCAATTCTGATTCCCTTGAAGCCATGTCTCCGTGATGCCCACCACGTGATTACTGCCAATTTCTATCTGCGCCATGAACTCATTTTCCTTATTACTTTATGCTGCGTGCATTCAGAAAGAACAACTTCAGTCCTCTATTAAGCCTCAATGTTCTCCTTGTCGTTTGTTTGTCCAGTGTGCTTGAAGGTTGCTTTCTAACCCTTTCCATACGCTCTATCCTATTTGTGTCTATGCTGAAGATTTTAATAATGTGACTTGCGTTCTGCACTGTTACCACCTTTTTTTTTTAATTTGGGTTTTCTAATGTACCCTATAACTGAGTGTCCACCCGGTCTCAAAAAAATGTAGTTTAAAGTCTACAGCCCTTGTTGAGCAAGTCACTAGCACTCTGGTCCCAACACAGTCTAAATGAAGACTGCACCATCAGAACAGGTCCCTTCTTCCCCAGTACTGGTGCCAATGTCCCATGAATTCAAGCCCATTTGACCCACGCCTATGCTTGAGCTGTGCATTTACCTGCATAATCTTATTCACCCTGTGGCAAGTAACTCGTGGCTCAGGTAGTAATTCAGAGATTATTACCTTTTTTGCTTTTGCTTTTTGATTTAGCTCCTAGCTTTTCATAATCCCTTAGCAGAAGCTCTGCCCTAGTTTTATCTGTCATTGGTACTTGCATGGACTGCAACCACTGGATCTTTACCCTCTCACTCCAAGTTCCTCTGCAGCCCAAATGAGAGATCCCAAGCCCGAGCACCAGGCAGGCAACACCATCTTCAGGATTCTCTATCCTGGTCACAAAACAGTGTTTATGCTTCAAACTATGCCTCTCAACAAGACCCTGTGTTGGTTCAGCAAGATATTCCTGCTCTCAACTTCTCACTGAAGGCAAGCAAACCATTTACATTGTTGTAGTTGAACATAGATTTCATTTTATACTAGATAAGATGTATAGATTTACTGGACTCCTCTTAGACACTCCTCCATCTGTACCCTTAACACAAGTAGATAGTTCTTGATGCTTCTCTTGCTGCTGTAATGAAGATTTATGCATCATTTTCCTTCTGATCCAACCTCTTGGCAATTCAAATCTCACAAATACTTAATCTGAAATATAAATCTGAGCCAAAAGAGGATTTTTTTGGTCAAACAGATGTTGTATGTGGAAAGAGTAAAGAACATGTATTTTTAATATTTCATAGTTTCAAGGCCAAATGTATTTAGGCAATTCACATTTGGACAGTTATTTAAACCAGTTTAGGACAGTTTGTGTTTGGGAAAACTGTCAGCCCGTTCTTTAATTTTAAGTGACTTTTCTATTCATCAAAGTCTAGCTTTTGATAACATTTGATATGATTAGAAAGCACATTTAATCACATCCAAATGGTAAGCCAGTATGTTCTACTAGAATGCTTGGTGTTGGTTCAGATTTGCTCATTATGGAGTCATACAAAGGTCAGTGTGGATCGACAAGGACCAGAGGCAGAAAGGAAAATCGTTCTGTAATGGGTGATATTACATTCAAGATTGAGAGAGAACTGTAAACTCATGATAATGACTTGAGCATCAGTTGTCTATGTCAGTGACAAAAGTGTACAAACAAAATAAAGTACTTTACTTCAAGGACTCGAAAGTCTGTGGGAAAGCCATGTTGAGCCAGTAGACGTTTCAACAAATTTTTGCTGTGCTGTTACCTTAAAGGCCACCTTTCATGGCCATCCCATCCTGTTCAAAAGCAGAATTGTGACCATGTCCTGGGACATGGTCAGTCTGTGGTGGTAACATGCATTACTTGTCTAGAGGAAATAAGATTAAGACACTCAGCCTCCTGTATCTCCTCCACATCTCAAGAGGACCATACACTACAACAGTTTAGCAACTATTGGTCCTGGACTTGCTGGCTCATCTGTTCCTCCTTCCTTTCTCTCTGACTTTGTTGTGCCATTGTTGTGGTGATACTCTTTGCTGCGGATGGATCCATTGGTCATTGTTCCAATGATGCTGTGGAGAAAATATTAAGAACATGTTTAGTTTCAGACAATGTGAGAAGACATCATTCAATGACAAATGACAGTTTAGACTCGTCCTCTACACAGTGGGACATGGAGAATTCAACAGGAAAGCCTTTTGACACGGGGAGTTTTATTTTCTGTATACAGAGGGAGGATTACTGAAACCTTGTCCGCTTACCTCTGCTCCCACAAGAAGGGCAGCATTGCATGTCAGCATGTTCACAAATGTTCAGGGTGATAGGAAATTGGTTCTGTGCACTTGTGCAGCCTATGAGACTTTGAATTGTTTTTGTGAAGTGAAATCTACAGGTGGTACTTTTTAAGGTTGTCTGTAATTGATCACAGTCCTCTCTGAAGCAAAAGCAATCAGTCATGACCAGTGAGATGTCCAAAATTGCTGTGGCCAAGATTTGTATTTCACATAATTGGACACTGCACGCATTTTATGTGCAGGGTGTAATGATTCTGTGTAAATGCCTGATTTAATGTAGCTTCTCCTGAAGGACTGCACATTTCTCAGTAGTAGAGTCTGTGTTCTGACAGAAAAAATCCCTTACTCCACTCACTTTGGTTGTGGTTCCAACTATTTTCCATTTCCATTGTGCATTTTTGACCTGAGTGGTGAGGGAAGACAGCAGCATGGGTTGCACTTTGCAGAGCGAGTCTGATAATTAAGGCCTTCTATAATGCATGTTCTCCCTCCTACCCCACCCAACACTAATAAATATCATCATGTTTGTTCTTCCTGGCACCTAATGTCAATTTATCAAAAATCGCATTTCCGCACGTAAAAGTTAACTTTTTTAAATTTACTTCTTCATTTCCCGTGTTAGTCCCTGAGCCCCGGCCCTACAAAAAGTGGTGAAGGCTGTTACAGTTATGACATTTTTTTTAGAAAAGAGACATCTGGATTGGTATATGAATAGCAATGGTTTGGAGGGATATGGTCTAAGTACTAGCAAATGGGACTAAATTAATTTAGAATATCTGGTCAGCATGGAGGATTTGGACCAAAGGGTCTGTTTCCACGCTGTACATCTGACTCTCTGGCTGTAGCCCACTCCCTGACAGACTCGGAAGGACAGGGCACCTGACTGATCTCTGCAACTCATGCCTACCTTCCTGTTAATCCCTGGACTGTATTGGTTCTGCAAAACTGACTGTGACTCATTGACTGCTACAATATGGAGCCCTGACTGTCCCAATTGACTGTCCCATTGTATCCAAGCCCCTGAGCAGTGGTTTGACCTTGTCTTTGACTCACTCACAACATCTGATTGATGACTGTCTCCTTTGACCTGACTGAGGATTACTTTTGAATATATTGAAGTACATACATTGTTAGCATATGCTTAGGTGTGACATTGATGTGGCATAGTGTCATGCAACAATATGTTCACTCGTGAATGATGACTGATGGTAACCATGATAAACTCCACTTTGTGTCTGAACTAAGAGGCAAAGCAATACGGAAGAACTGTGAACACGTAAGCTCTGAATTTGGTCGAAACACAGAAAGAGCCAAGATAAATGTCAACAGTTGTTGTCGTCCAGCAATTGGACAACCCAAGCTTAGTTTTACTTATGAGTACTTTAGCAAAATTCTGTGTGTTCATGTCCTCTCTTCCCACCTTCAGTTCCATTTAAGACTTTTGCTTAATTTGCGCTGATGGTAAATTTTGAATGAATCCCTCTTTTCCTCTAGTTAAACATTGGGCAGTCTGAAGCACTCATATTTGCTCCTGACCATTAGCTTGTTTCTGATTCTATAACCTACACACTGGTTGTTCTGCCTGGTTTAAGGGGCATAGTTGAGAGTGGCACTATGATTTAATCATGTTGTTGTCAGTAGATTTGCAATTCCATTGCTATCCACTTGTTTGGTATCCTGAGTTTGAATTTCGAGACTTCCTGAAGAAGGGCTTATGCCCGAAATGTCGAATCTCCTGTTCCTTGGATGCTGCCTGACCTGCTACACTTTTCCAGCAACATATTTTCAGTTTCGAGACTTCGAGCCAGTTACTGTTTTTGAGAGATTTTGATTGTCTTGGATTGATAGTTTGCCATGTAATTAAAAGATGGCAACCGCAAAGGGCTCATGTTGCTTCTATGCTAAGAGTTATTTGATCAAGGATGTTGTAATTCGATAAGTCTGGGCCTGAGTCACTTAGAGTGTGTAAATATGAAAACTGATTGTCAGAAGGGCTTAGAAATGATACCTCGTGTTTCTTCAGAGTAATTTAAAAAAAAATTTTGATGTGAAGATGAGTTTAGTAAATCATGGAAAATGATCATTGGTTATGAATGTTTAAATTTCACGTGCTATCTTAATTGGAATTTAGCTGAGTTGATTAACCGAAGGCCTAAAATTGCTGAAGATGAACATTTTTCAATCCTTTGTTTTTAAGCATTACATTTAACAGTTTAAAAAACAAAAACCGGGATTTCGATAAAAGAGCAATGCTAATATGATGCCATTAATTCATTTTAAAAATTGTACAATTAGAATATTAACCATAATCTTTTTATTTCTCTGCTTATGTTGTATGATGCTCCCAGCAAATGCACCTTGGGAATCGTGTAACATAATTATTCACTAATTAAGTGAAAATTGTGGGCTTTGCCCAGTTTTCTGTGGGGCACTTATTGGCAGTGAGCCTAATCCGCTAGAATGCCAGAATATCAAATCACCCCAAATGACTTGTAATCTGACTACTGATTTTTTTTCAGCCTTTGCACAAAAGTTTGGATCCCAGCAACCCAGAGCAGCTCATCACTCCTTTGATTTCAATTGGACATATAGCTATGCTGGCTCCAGAACAATTTTCTGCACCTCTGAAGTCCCTAGTGGCTGGTTTTGTTGTGAAAGACTTGTTAATGAATGACCGAGTAAGTACATATTTTAGTTACAACATTTTGAAATGGCAGTTTAGTTATGAAGTCGGATTTTTCATTCGTGTTGTCTTTAACATCTTGCAGCAGACAGGTACGAACTTGCTTCCAGATTTCTGCTAATGTCTGTCAAAAATAGAGAAAGTAGGAAACATTGAAATGAACTGATTTGACTGATTACTTCTTACTGTATTTTCCTCAAGTAAAGAAATACCCAAATTTATTGCTAAGATTGATAGCAGAGTGGGTTGTGATAATATTGGAACTGCGCCAATTGAACACTGTTTTGTTCTCTTATTGGAGCACTTCCTTTCACAACCCAAGTTAAACAACTTAGCTTGAAAGTAAACACTAAAAGGAAACCCTCCTATTAACAGTATATTTGTTTCTGGTTGGCTGTCGAAGCCCCGCATGTTAGTATAGTGCACTCTATTGGTGTTTTATTATGGGCTATTTTCATGACCCTATTAAACATTACCTGGCACTGTTAGGTAGGAGGGAAAAAAAAGTTTGAAGAAAGCTCATGTTTGTAGAAATTTTTAAATATATCTCAACATCAGATCACAGATGTTCTGAATAACTATTTCTAAATTAAAAATTTATCAGTTGTGAGGGTTTTTTCCCCCAACAGCTGTCAAATTCAAATGATTACTATCATTCTGTTGTTAGTTTCCGGCGAAGAAGACGACAAAGCTTTGGGTACCAGATGATGAAGTCTGTCCTGAAACACTGACAAAAGTAAGTGCTGTTTAGAAAAACGCTGCCATTTTCCTGTGCTGCCTTTGCCATTAAGGTATTTTCAAGTTCTATAAGGAGTCTGATAAGGGAGATTAAGGTAAATTATTTTAGCTTTTCAAGTGAAGCAGTAATTTATATATGCTTCTTTCAATCTAGCCTACTATATTCATTGTTCACATGTGATCTCCAAAACACCATGGGGACAAAATGCAGACTATTAATCATTTTGACTTTAATTCTGTCTGCAAGCATGATCGTGTGCTTCTGATGGCCTGTTGTTTCAATTCTCCATCTTGTCATGCTGACATTTCCACCCTTTAGCTGCTACACTATCCTAGTTGAAACTCAATATAAATTTCAGAAGCAGAACTTTATCTTTTCATGTAAGCACCTTCCAGTTTTTTGGACTTGACATTGAGTTGAACAATTTCAGGAATATACCTGTGATTATAAATTGAGATTTATATGTATTTTAAGTTCATTTATTGCAAGTTCAAGTTCTTAGATTGAGTGAATGAGGGATGTGGGTTTGAATTTTAACTTAAGGATTTATCTATCTATGATGATTTCTGTTCAGTCAGTTTGTGGGAAGTACTTATGCACCACTAATAAAGTTTGTGTACCTTTTTAGATTGTTTTGTGGCCCAGCAAGATTAATAATGGGACTTCAAGGTTTGTTAGAAATTTCTGTAACTGCTGTTTTTGCAGGAGCTTGGCAGGGAGCACGCATCGGTTGGAGTGATTGATTCCTGTTCATAGTGATTTGAGACAGTCCTCTGAAGTCCTTTGATTAAGCAGCTTATATAGACCAGTGTTCCTGTTAAGAGAAGGACATATTAAGCTATCCAGCCACCACACCTTAAGAATATATTTGTGTTAGAGGTAGTACAACATAGGTCTACAAAAATGATTCGTGGACTTCAGGGGTTAGATTCTGAGAGGTTTTCAGATGAGATCTATTTTCTCTTGGATTTAGAAGGTTAAAGGGTAATCTGATTGAACTCGTAAGATGTTCACAGGAAAAGACAGGGTAGATAAAGATAAACAATTTACACTGTTCAAGGATTCTCGAACTAGGGGAATATTGTCTGTAAATTTGGGCCAGTCTCTTCAAGAGAGATGTTGGGAAACATGTGCACACACAAGGTGGGAGAGGTTGTAGCTCTCTTCCACACATCATTAGTGGATGCTCGATGAGTTGTTCATTTTAAATCTAAGTACTCCTGCTTAACAAAAATCTGAGGATATAAGCTAATAGCAGGTGTCTGGAGTTAGGCTACCAATCGATTGGTCCCATTGAATAATGGAAACGGCTCATGGGACTGACTGGTGTATTCCTGTTCCTATTATAGTACTGAGTTAGTGTTATTCCTAACCCAAAGATATTGGGATAAAACCCAGAAGAGTTGTTTGAAAATGATCATCTTTAAACTTGGGTGCATGAATAACACTAGGAGAAGATATCTGCATTTCCAGTCTTTAAGTGACAATCTATTGAAATTTTAGAGACAGGGACTCCAGTGTGAATACTGTACCAATGATGTGTTGTGGCTATTTGACAAAAGCATTTATGTTATGCCTCACTGAGGTAGCTTGCTAGAGGCCATGTTCTGCTACTCCTGGAGTTGTCGAAAGTTTAAAGCTTTTTAAAAAAATGCAGTGTTTCCTAATTTTACCTGCCTTTTAGAGCCAGACAGATAGCGTAGGTCAGATTTTTGTATTCAATAGGAATTGCTATTTATTACAAATAGATTTTAACTGCAGATTTTTTGACATGACTGTACCGATTAAAACTCTAACAACCTTGTTAATTCCCAATTACATGCACTATAATGAGAAACAGAAATAAACAAGGGTGTAATGGACAAAGTAGAAAAACAGGAAAGGCAATTCAGTGGTCCCTGTCCCCAAGGTTTACTGAGAGATTCTTTTCAGTTTGTCAGGATTTGCTGGTCCTTGATCTGTCATCTTCAAGTACTTCCACTTGCTTGCAGGAGGTCCAGGGTTGCTGGTTCACACTTAAAGTCTATGACTTGTTGTTTAAGCACTGCTGAAGAAACAATAAACTAGTCTTATTCAGGTTTATAGTGTGCTTTACTGCATAGAAAAGAGGCAACACTTGTCCTTTTTCACAAATCTGATGGCTTCTCCCTCAAAACATTTACACCCACAAGCTGTTCAGCTATCTGCAAACCAATCACATTGATGTTGGCAGGCAGAAGGCCTATGTTATCGAAAACTGGTTGCCATACCACAAACCAATCAGCAACCTGTCAGCTGGAGCTTCATTCATATACAGAGGAACCTCGATTATTTGAATACCAATTATCCGAAGGAGATCTCAAGGTCCTGGTGGAAACATTACATCAAAGGTGTGTTTCCAACCGTGATCATGTCTTTTGTTTACAGTGATTCAACAGTCTCTCTCTCTCTCTCTCTCTCTCCACACCTTTCCCTGAGTTCTTCAGAGGGGTATACCCTAAACCGCCCTTCCCTAGATAATCTCTCCAACATTGTCCTGTACAGGGCAAAAGTAGAACCTGGTAAAAAGTTGTGTGTGTGTGCGCTCATGCTATTTGGAGACTTGCCCCCCAAAAGCAACTGCAGCAGTCTTATTGGTATCCAGTCCAGCTGCCCCCAGAGAGGAAGCAGGTGTATACAGGATTGGGGGGCGGTGTGGGACGGGGTTAGGGACAAGAGCGGTGTTAGACTGGGTTTGGGGCGGGTGTGGTGTTGCACAGGGTTGGGAGCTGTGGAGTGGTGTTGTATGGGGTTGGGGACAGGGTGTGTGTAGCAAGGGGGTGGGATGACGGTGTCGGGCGAAGTTGGGGCGGGGTCTCACGCGCTGTGTGCTGCTGCAGCCTTCTGAACGAGGAGCAGACTTTAAAAACTCCGAGCCCCAGAAAAAAGGTATTTAATCGATTTAACCGAATAATCAATTATCTGAACAAAATAGTGCCTGCCCATCACATTCGGGTAATCGAGGTTCCCCTGTACACGCCTTGGCTTCAGATTGCCTCTACTTAGACTTGCCTTAGTTGTGCAACTAGCTATGCAAACAACACTCACATGGCATGTAGGGTAACTTGCTTTTGAAGAATACAGCAATCCTTCATCCATCGTTAGCTTACAAAACCCTTATTTTCCATTTTGGTCCAGAATCAAAAATAAGGAAAAATGTTACAATATGACCTTTTACTAAGTTGTTGTTCTTAGTTTGTATTGCAGTGTTCTTTGGGATGAGTGTCTTATACTTTAACTGTGTGTTTATAAATATTTGAGCTTGTGTTGTAAATAGAAAGTTTCTTCTACTCCATTTTGTCTGTTTTATTGTGAAAACAAAAATGTGCAGTATTGTATGTTTATGTTTTAATTTTAATGAAGTAGCCTCTGTCAAAACAAAATATGATCTAACAAGCTAGGATATGCTACAATGTATTGTCCAGTTCTAACATCAGCTGGGATCGTAACACACTTTAAACTTTATCACCTTATTTTGTTCTTTTATCTTTCTTTGTTTTAGTTTCTTTTCATTTCAGTTAGCAGTACAGCTGCTCTAGGCACAATTTTTTTGGATTTTTCTTGTCTCATCTCTATTACCTTTTGACTCTGCAAGGTAAACTTTTCTGTAGTTTTGTCTTTTGTGTCTTTCATTTTGTCACTGAACTTCATTTCGTTCTTATCCTGGCCACACCTTGCTCAAAACCTATTAGGCTTCTAACCTTTCCTGGTTCTGAGGATAGATTGCAGACCTGAAACATTAAATCCCTTTCTCTTAATGTAGATGCTGCCTGACCTCCTGAGTTTTTTACCGGCATTTCAGTTTAATTTTTCTGAAGTATTTTAACGATGTCCTTTGAACAAAATTTATATGAAATGATTGCTTTTTTCCTCCATGTATGCTATCTTACTGCTGTGACTTTAGTTTATTCTGTTTTTATTTCTGTTGTACAGAAGTGTTTTGCTATTAAATTATTCTGGGGGCACATGAACAGATAGGTATAATCTTAAAATTAGAGCTGTAAGCTTCACTACTCCAAGCTCTCTATGCCAGCCTCCCAATGTCACCCTATCTAAAATTGCAGCCAGGATATTCACAAGGGGAATCATCTACAAAGAATAGACGAGAATTAAGCTTTGAACAGTCTTTAACAAGAAATGTTTTCATAGCTCCTTGAAAGTGGAGTCGCAGGTAGGTAGAATAGTGAAGAAGGTGTTTGGTATGCTTTCCTTTATTGGTCATAGTATTGAGTACAGGAGTTGGGAGGTGATGTTGCAGCTGGACAGGACATTGGTTAGACCACTGTTGGAATATTGTGTGCAATTCTGATCTCCTTCCTATCGGAAAGATGTTGTGAAACTTGAAAGGATTCAGAAAAGATTTACAAGGATATTGCTAGGGTTGGAGGTTTTGAGCTATAGGGAGAGGCTGAACAGGCTGGGGCTGTTTTCCCTGGAGCGTCAGAGGCTGAGGGGTGACCTTTATAGAGGTTTACAAAATTATGAGGGGCATGGATAGGGTAAATAGACAAAGTCTTTTCCATGGGGTTGGAGTCCGGAACTAGAGGGCATAGGTTTAGGCTGAGAGGGGAAAGATATAGAAGAGACGTACGGGGCAACATTTTCACACAGAGGGATGTACGTGAAAGGAATGAGCTGCCAGAGGATGTGGTGGAGGCTGGTACAATTGCAACATTTACAAGGCATTTGGGTGGGTATATGAATAGGAAGGGTTTGGAGGGATATGGGTTGGGTGCTGGCAGGTGGGACTAGATTGGGTTGGGTTATCTGGTCGGTTGGCCCGAAGGATCTGTTTCCATGCTGTACGTCTCTATGAATCTATGACTTCTCTGGAGGATCCTGACTTCACAGAAGCTAGTTTTCAGCCAGTTTGGCTCACTTCACATGGTACTGGAAGTAGCTGACTGCACTTGATCAAGCATTGGTTTCAGTTCTCTAATCCAAAATTTAATGGTATGGTGGACAGTGAAGATGGTTATCTAAGATTACAAAGAGATCTTGATCAATTGGGTCAGTGGGTTGAGAAATGGCAGATGGAATTTAACTTGGATAAATATGCATTATTGCAGTTTTCAAAGTTTGTGAGAAGATTTGTAGCTCAGGTGCTCGTTGTTGTGGTTCTGTTCGCCGAGCTGGGAATTTGTGTTGCAAACATTTCGTCCCCTGTCTAGGTGACATCCTCAGTGCTTGGGAGCCTCCTGTGAAGTGCTTCTGTGATCTTTCCTCCGGCATTTATAGTGGTTTGAATCTGCTGCTTCCGGTTGTCAGTTCCAGCTGTCCGCTGCAGTGGTCAGTATATTGGGTCCAGGTCAATGTGCTTGTTGGTTGATTGATTGATTGATTGATTGAATCTGTGGATGAGCCTCATGCCTCTAGGAATTCCCTGGCTGATCTGTTTGGCTTGTCCTATAATAGTAGTAGTATTGTCCCAGTGGAATTCATGTTGCTTGTCAGCTGCGTGTGTGGCTACTAAGGAAAGCTGGTTGTGTCGTTTCGTGGCTAGATGGTGTTCATGGATATGGATTGTTAGCTGTCTTCCTGTTTGTCCTTATTGCAGTTTAGTCAAACAAGCAGGGTAGGACTTAAGCAGTTAAAGGTAGGACCCTGGGTAGTGTTGCAGAATAGAGAGACTTTGGGGGTTCAAGTATATAATTCTTCGAAATTTGTGTCATAGTAAGGCTGCTTAGAGTTTAGTACTTTTCCCTTCATTGCTCTGACCTTTTGAATATAGGAGTTGGGAGGTGAGGTCGTACAGAACATTAGTGAGGTCTCTTCTCGAGTACTGTGTGCAATTATAGTCCCCTTATTGTAGGAAGAATATTATTAAATTAGAGAGGGCTTAAAAGATTTGTCAAGCTGGTGCTGGGAATGGAGGTTTGAGTTATAAAGGAGAGGCTGGATAGGCTGGACTTTTTTCACTGGAATGTAGGAGGTTGATGAGTGACCATCTCGAAGTTTATAAAATGGTGAAGGGCATAGATAAGCTGAATAGCCAAGGTCATTTCCACTGGATAGGGGGTTCAAAACTAGGTGGCATATTTTTTTAAGGTGAGAGGAGAAAGTTGTTTTTAAAAAAAAGAGGGGCTTTTTTTAACATACAGAAAGTGGTTTGTATGTGGAATGAACTCCAGAGGAAGTGGTGGATGCAGGTCAAGTTACAGTATTTAAAAGACATTTGGATATATACATGAATAGGAAATGAGAGTAATAAATTCTGAATTCATATAGCATACAAAGCAGACAAATTGAAGAGGACTGGACAGAATACTAAGAATGGAAGAAAAGCTTAAATAAGGAGGGAGAAATTCCGGTATGAGAAAAGCTAGCTAGAAATATTTCTAGATAGGAAAAGTTTCTTCGGGTATTCCAAAGGGAAGTGAGTTCGTGAGCTGCATGTTTTATCTTTTTAGAGAATGTTTGGCAAGTGAATAATGGTAAATTGAGCAATGGAAGATTTGGCATTTACCTTCACTACAAAGGATGCAAATTTCTTGGGAATAGTTATGACTCGGGAGGTAAAAGGGTAGGAGGAACTTAAAATGGTGGCAATCACCAGAGTATATGTACTCTGAAAACTATTAGAACTAAAAACTGATCAGACCCCAGATGTCATAAACATCAACCTGGAATTCAGGGTTTTGAGATTGGCTGGTGGAATTATAGATGCATTGATAATTTTGCAAAATTCTCCGGATTCTAGAAAGCTCCCATTGGAATATGGGACTCTTCTAATCAAGGCTGAATGTGTAAAAGCAGCAAGATGGAAACTAAAGCTAGTTTTTCAATATCTGCTATTAGAAAAATGCTGCAATCTACTATTAAGGAGGTTGTCATGGGCACTTCGAAAATATCTGGCAGCACAGTCGGGCAGAGTCAACATGATTGTGAAAGAGAAATAGCATTTGACAAATTTGAGTTCTTTTGAGGAAGGGACAAAAAATGTGGATGAGTAGCTGTGCACTGGAAAGCCAAGTACAGCACACAGATTGACATAGTGCCACCTCCGAGATTTCAGTGCAAAATAAGAGTCTGTGATATTAGAGGCAACATAAGAGTCTGGAAAGAGGATTGGTTAGAAAATAGTACTTCTAATGGATTAGTTTCAAGTTGCTGACATGCGATGGGTGGAGTGTTACAGAAATCAGTGCTGAGGCTATGATCTTGTGTTTGTTCCTTCATCCAAGATTTCAAATAGATTTGCTGGAGGGTAGCAAAGTAGGTTGTGAATTGAATTGAAGTGAATTGAATTGTACTGAGGCACAGTGAAAAGCTTTGTCTTGCAAGCAATACAGGCAGATCACATAACTAATTGGCATAGATAATAATAGGTCAACAGCAGCAAAAACAAAAACACAGGTACAGATGAATGTTAAGTGTGTGTGAGTCCATTCTGTGTTCTAACAACATGAGGGTAGAAACTGTTTCAAAGCAGGCTGGTGCATGTGTTCAGTCTTCTGTACCTTCTCCCTGATGGTAGAGGTTGCAGAAAAGAGGTTGCCAGGGTGGGTTGGCTCTTTAAGAATGCTGACGGCCTTTACTTGACAGTGGGCCTGGTAGATGGATTCTATGAGATGGGAGGTTGGCTTTTGTGATTGTCCGAGCTGAGTTCACCACTCGCTATAGCTGTCTCTGATCTTGAATGGTACAGTTGCCATACCAGGTAGTGATACATCCAGACAGAATGCTCTCTATGGCACCTATAAAAGTTGGCAAGGGTATTCGCCGTCATGCTGAATTTCCTCAGCTGCCTGAGGATGATGGTACGTTGTTTGGCCTTTGTAACCAGTACGTCCACATGAAGAGTCCAAGAAAGCTTGTGTGGATGACCACTTCCAGGAGTTTGACACACTCCACTCATTCCATCTCTGCTATTAATTTGTAGGGGGGCATGAGTAGCAGTTGTTCTCAGTGGACCATTTTTCCAGGTCTTCCACCTCCCATCTGTAGTCTGTTTCATCGCTATCTGAGATTCAACTGACTATGATGGTGTCATTCGCAAACTTGTAAATGGCATTCGTCAAGAATTTGGCAGCACAGTCATGGGTATGCAGTGAGTACAGCAGTGGGCTGTTTACGCATCCCAATCTTCACAATAGTTTCCTGACCCACAGGTGACAGAGGATCCAGTTGCAGAGAGTAGGGCTTAGTCCGAGATCACTAAGTTTAGTAATCAGAATCGAGGCGATAGTATTGTTGAAGGCTGAACTGTAGTCAATGAGTAGTACTCTTATGGAGCTGTTCTTGGTGTCAAGATGTTCTAGGGAGGAATAAAGGGCAAGTGATGTGGCATCTGACCTGGATCTGTTGGTTTGATAGGCAAATTGGAGAGGGTCAAGAATAATGGGGAGGCTGGAGTTGATTAAAGCCATGACCAGCCTTTCAGAGCACTTCATGACCACTGAGGTTAGGGCCACTGGCAGTAGTCATTGAGACATGCTGCATGAGCCTTCTTAAGCACAGCGATAATGTTGGCCCTCTTGAAACAGGCAGGGACAGTGGCCTGCTGCAGGGTGTGGTTGAAGATGTCCGAGAAAACCTGTGCCAATTGATCTGTGTATGCCCTGAGTGCACGGCCTGGTACTCCGTCTGGTCCCATCGCTTTCCTTGGATTCACATGAAGGAAAACTGATCTGACCTCTGATGCAGTGACTATTGGGATAGGTTCATCAGGACCTGTTGGAATAGGTGTTACCTCTCTGCCAAAATTCAGCTCAAAGTGAGCAAAGAAGGCGTTGAGACGATCTGGGTGGGATGCGTCCTCATCTGCTATCTTGCACTATCTCTTGTAGTAAGAGGATTATTGCATAATTGGAGTCTGCAGAAGTGTAAATAGGTTAAGTGAGTGGAGGAAGATATTTGGCAGACTGAGTATAACATGAGAAAATATGAACTTGTACGTTTTGTCAGAAGGAATAGAAAGGCAGTGTATTATTTAATTCAGTGGAGATTTCAGATCTTTGTGATACAGAGGCATCTGCGTGTCCTGGTTCACAAGCCACAGAAAGCTAGTGTACCCCAACAACAAAGGATAAAGAAAGTAAATACAATGTTGTTGCCTATTGCTAGGGGAGTGGAAAATAAAAAGATCGTTTTGCTACTGTTTTATAGGACAAGGGTGTTTCTTACTCGCTCATAGGATATTGGTATCACTAGTGCAGCATCTATTGCCCATCCCTCTTTACCCTTAGAAAAATAGTGGTGAGCAGCCTTCTTGAGTCGCTGCAGTCCATGTGCTGTACATAGATCCACAATGCCATGAGGGAGGGCATCCTGGAATTTTGGCCTAGCAACAATGAAGCAACAGTGGTCTGTTTCCAAGTCAGGATGGTATGTGACTTTAAGGGAAGCTGGCAGGTGGTGGTATTCCTATGTATCTGTCCTTATCCTTTTTGATGGAAGTGGTTTTGGGTTTGGAAGGTGAAGTCTAAGGATCTTTGGTGAATTTCTGCATTGCATCTTGTAGGTAGTATCAGCATTGTCCATTGAGTGTTGGTGGTGGACTGATTAGCACCAAATCTACAAACAGTTAAATGGGTTACTTTGTCTTGAATGGTGTCCAGTTTCCTGAGTGATGTTGGAGCTGCACCCATCCAGACAAGTGGGGAGATTTCCAACAGACTCATGACTTCTGCTTTGCAGATTGTGGAGAGGCTTAGAGGGAGACGGAGGTGGTTGCTTGCTGCAATTCCTAGCTTCTTGTCTGCTGTTGTACCCAATGTATTTTATCATGAGTTCAGTTCAGCCTTTGGCCAGTGGTAACCCACTAAATGTTGTTAGTGGACGATTCAGTGATGGTAACACCACAGAATGTCATGGGGCAGTGGTGATATTGTCATTGTTTAACATTGGTCTGGTGCAAATGTTACTACTCTTTAGCCCAAGCAAATGGTGCTGAAATGGAGAGAGAGTAATTGATTAAATAGCTGGACGTGATTGATTCAAGGACAGAAACCTGAGAAACTCCTTCAGAGACATCCTGGAACTGACCTGACTGACCAGGTATGACTCCAACCAGCAGAATGTGTCCTCTGATGCCCATTAATTCCAGTTTTGCTAGGGCTGCTTGATGCCTCACTTGGTCAAATGCTGTCTTGATATCAAGGGCTGTCATTTTCTCTGTCTGGAATTCAGCGCTTTTTGTCCATGTTTGAACCAAGGTTGTAATGAGTCGATTGCCCTGGCAGAATCCAAACTGGGCGTTCAATGAATAAGTTTTTGTTGAGCAAGTGCTGTGTGACAACACTGTCAACGAAGCCTTCCATCATTTTACTTAACATCAAGAGTAGACTGATGGGAGCAGTAATTAGCCATGTTGTATTTGTCCTGCTTTTTCTATACAGGTCATAATGGAGCAATTTTTCATATTATTAGGTAACTGTATCAACTTGGCTAAGAGTGTAGCAAGGTCTGGAGCACAAGTCTTCAGTACTGGATCAGAGACTTTGCAGTATTCAGTGCTTCCAACTGTTTCTTCCTCATTTGTGATGTAAATCAAATTGACTGAAGACTGGCAACTGTTATTTTGATTTGATTTATTATCACATGTAGTGAGATACAGTGAAATGTATTGTATTATGGGCTAACCAGACACATCATAACCTTTTAAGTGCCTCAGAGGAATAGAACAGATTGCAGGACCTAGTGTTGAAGATGCAGGGAAGGTACAGAGAAAGATCAACTGTAATGAATGTGAGGTCCATTCATAGTCTGACAACAGTGGGGAAGAAGCTGTTCTTGAATCTATTGGTACGTGTTTTTACTTTTTTTATCTTCTATCTGATGGAAGGGACCTGGAGAAGGCTGAGATAGATCATCAACTGAGTACTTCTGGCTGAAGATTATCGCAAATGCTTCAGCCTTCTCATTTGCACTGATGCGCTGGTCTTTCCCATCATTTGAGGATGGCAATATTTGTGGAGCCACATCCTTCAGTGAGCTTTTTAATTGTCCACCACAATTCCTGACTGGATTTGGCAAATCTGTCTCCAGTAAGTTACTTGATCACCAACAACTGTTCTCAACTGGATGTGCAGGACTGCGAGAGCTCAGATCTGATCTGTTGGTTGTGAGATCACTTAGCTCTGTCTGTCACTTTATGCTGTTGGGCATACAAATAGATCTGTTTGGTGGCTTCACCAGGTTGATATCTCACCTTCAGGTGTGCCTAGTGCTGCTCCTGGCATACCCACCTGCACTCTCCATTGAACCAGGGTTGATCTTCTGACTTGATGGTAATGGTTGAGTGGGAGATATGCTGGGCCATGAGGTTGCATATAATGCTGGAGTGCAATTTTGCTGCTGTTGATGGCCCACAGCACCTCCTAGATGAATTGTTAGATTTGTTTGAAATCTGTCCCATTTTAGCATGGTGATACCATGTCCACACAACAGCATGTAAGGTATTTTCAGCATGAAGATTGGATTTCATTTCCCCAAGGACTGAACCCTCATGTCTGAAGAAGGGCTCATGCCCGAAACGTCGATTCTCCTATTCCTTGGATGCTACCTGACCTGCTGCGCTTTTCCAGCAACACATTTTCAGCTGTGATCTCCAGCATCTGCAGTCCTCACTTTTCCCCTTGAGTATAAGAAACACAATCAAATGTCTTTTCAAACATTGAGGACTCCCCAACAATAGTATCTTATCAGAATTTTGTTTCCCTCCAGTTATGATGAGCTTTGGTTGCAGTGTGGTTAAGAGCAATAAAGTTCTTATGAATACTTGAGCCTCAGACCAGTTATATTGTGAAATAATTAAAAGTGGAATCAGTTAAGTCGCCAGTTACTCACTCATAGAGATGGTAGGTTGAAGTGCAATGATTCAAACAATCTGCAGGGTCAGCTAGGTATGTAGCTCTGAATGTCCACTAAAAGAATAGTTCATTGAATGGAACATAAATTATTTGCCAAAACTGTTTAACATGGTCAAAATTGTGTAGAAAAGTATTATAGAATCACTGCAGTGTGGAAGCAGGCCATTTGGTCTGTCAAGTCCACACTGACTGCCTGAAAAGCGTACCACACTATTCCTATAGCCCTTGATGTTTACATGACTAATCCACCTAGTCTGAATATCCCTGGACACTATGGGCAATTTAGCTTGGCCAATTCACTTAACCTGCACATCTTTGGACTGGGGCAGAAAACTGGAGCACCTGGAGAAAACCCATGCAGGCACGAGGAGAATGTCTGTCTGTGTGGTGTTTGCACAGTCACCCAAGGGTAGAATTAAACCTGGTTCCCTGGCAGTGAGGTAGAGTTGCTCCCTTTGGCAAAGTGCCAAAATACACTTTGAGCTCACTTATTTTTAAATGCTTCAAAGTTGATTTCTTTATTTTACAGATACAGGCCATGAAGATGATGGTGCGGTGGTTGATGGGAATGAGGACCAATATAAATAAATCAGGAACCTCTACCTTGAGACTATTAACGGCTATACTACATAGTGATGGTGACTTGACAGAACAGGGGAAAATTAGGTTTGTAATAATCAGCTAAATGCTTTTCACTTGTGTATTGTTTTGTATATCAGCTCACAGGGTGAGTAGATAGTTCCATAGAAAATTATGGTTACAGTATAAAACTTGGTTTCCATTCAGTGTGTTTTGTACTGAGTAGATAAAGGAATTCATAAATTTAACTCTGATTATAAGCTGACCAGAGTCAAGAGTGTGGTGCTGGAAAAGCACAGCAGGTCAGGCAGCATCTGAGGGCCAGGAAAATCAATATTTCGGACATAAGCCCTTCATCAGGAAAAGTGCTCAAAAAGTTTTCGAAAAAGAGAATAGGTTTGTTTTGTCACCTTTGTCATGAAGTAGTTAAGGCACATGTGTAGCAGACTATTCAATGAAGCAGTGGAGCCAAATAAGTTGGAAGAAATAGTTCAGTTGATGAATAGATATTTGGAAGAGTAGGTGATTAAGTGGAAGAAAAATGAAGTGCTGCAGATCCTAGCAATGCGAGCCTAAAGTTTTTGTGTAAGGACTCAGCAAATCAGGGCATACTGTGGAAAGAGAAGCTGTTAACATTTCAGGTGTGAGTTTTAAGTTAGTTAACCTGAAATATTAACTGTTCTACTTCCTAAAAATGCTGTTGGACCTGCTGAGTGTTTCCTGTGTTTGCTGCTTTTAAAAGTGGTTAATGGGTTTAAGCAGCTAGGTAAGCTGAATTGTCCTTATTAGCTCTGTACTTGCATAAATTACGAATCAAAAGAAACCATTCCTGCATGTGGGAATATAATCAGAGATGATTCAAATTTTTTGCTTTTAATCTTGACAGTGGATGGCTTTGGTTAGATCCTGTGGAGTTCTGAGGACATGTTTTAACCTCAGTATCAGACTTTCAGCTTGTATGAACCTTTGCCTTGCTGGGTCTGGAATTCCCAGAAATGCATGTAATCTGAACACAAACTGATAATTGTTGCATATGCGGTACACATATAAATCAGTATGCCCAAGACTACATGGTCTTCTTTTATAGGGAGGGTTTAAACTAATTTGGCAGGAGGGTGGGAATCAGAGCCACATGTCTGGGAGGGGGTCAGTTACAGATGTGACAGTGACAGGATATATTGAATCTAAAAGGAAGGTTTCTCACGCAATGAAACAAAGGGATCGGTTAAAGTGTGTCTGCTTTAATTAAAGGAGTGTCCAAAATAAGAGTAATGAACTTGGAGCATGGATCAGTACTTGGGACTATGATGTTGTGACCATAACTGAGATGTGGGTTTCACAGGGACAGGAATGGGTGCTTGATGTTCTAGGGTTTAGAACGTTTAAAAAGAACAGGGAGGGTGAACAAAGAGGAGGGGGTGTAGCATTGCTAATCAGAATGTGCATCACAGCTACAGAAACCAAGGTTGTTGAGGAAGGTTTGTCTACTGAGTCAGTAGGGGTGGAAGTTAGGAACAGCAAGGGAACAGCCACCGCATTGGGGGTTTTCTACAGACCACCTAATAGCAGTAGAGAGATTGAAGATCTCATAGGCGAGCAGATTCTGGAAAAATGCAAAAGTAGCAGGGCTGTTGTTATGGGTGTTTTCAACTTTTCCAGTATTGACTGGAACCTCCTAAGTGTCGATGGTTTGCATGGAGCCAGTTTTGTCAGGCGTGTTCAGGAGGGTTTTCTTACTCGGTATGTCAACCAACTGACGAGGGGAGAGGCCATTTTGGATTTGGTGCTCGGCAACGAGCCAGGACAGGTGTCAGATCTTGTGGTGAGAGAAGATTTTGGTGACCATGATCACAACTGCCTCACATTTAGCATATCCTTGGAAAGTGAAAGGAGTAATTACCAAAGGAAGATAGTCAATTGGGGAAAAGGAAATTATGACTCTATCAGACAGGAATTGGGAAGTATAGACTGGAAGCAATTGTTCAACAGAAAGGGTACAGCAGACATGTGGAGACTATTTAAGGAGCAGTTGTTGCGAGTGATGCACAAATTTGTTCCTCTGAGACAGGTAAGAAGAGGTAAGATTTAAGGAACCTTGGATGACGAGAACAGAGGAACTTCTTGTCAAAAGGAAGAAGGCAGCTTATGTAAGGTGGAAGAAGCAAGGATCTAGCACAGCTTTAGAGGCTTGTTAGAAAGGAGCTCAGAAATGGACTGAGGAAAGCCAGGAGGGGGCACGATAAAGGCTTGGCATGAAGGATTAGTGAGAACCCAAAGGCGTTTTACTGATACGTGAGGAATAAGAGAATGGTCAGGGAGAAGGTAGGGCCGATCGGGATAGCGAAGGGAACTTATATGTGGAGTCTGAGCAGATAGGCGAAGCCTTAATGAGTTTTTGCTTCAATTTTCACCAAGGAAAGGGAACTTGTTGTAAATGAAAACTTAGAGGAGCTGGGATATAGTCTTAACCAGATCAAGATTGATGTTGGTGTGCTAGAAATTTCGGAAAGCATTAAGATTGATAAGTCCCCAGGGCCAGACCAGATTTATCCTAGGCTTCTCCAGGAAGTGAGAAAGGAGGTTGCTAAGCTGCCTGCAAGGATATTTGCCTCCTCGCTCTCCATGGGAGTTGTACCAGAGGATTGGAAGGAGGCGAAAGTTATTCCTCTTTTCAAGAAGGGTTATAGGGAAATCGCTGACAATTACAGACCAGTCAGTCTTACGTCTGTGGTCAGCAAAGTTTTGGAAAGAATTCTGAGGAATAGGATTTATGACACTTTGGCAAAGTATAGTGTGATTAAAGGCAGTCAGCATGGCTTTGTGAGGGGCAGGTCATGCCTCACAAATCTTATTGAGGTTTTTGAGAAGGTGTCAAAACAGGTCGACGGTCGAGCAGTGGATGTGGTGTATATGGATTTCTGCAAGGCATTTGATGGGGTTCCCGATGGTAGGCTCATTCATAAAGTCAGGAAGGATGGGATATAGGGAGATTTGGCTATCTGGATCCAGAATTGGCTGGGTGACAGAAGGCAGAGTGTGATTGTAGATAGAAAGTATTCTGCCTGGAGGACAGTGTTGAGTGGGGTCCCGCAGCGCTCTGTACATGGGCCTCTACTCTTTGTAGTTTGTATAAATGACTTGGATGAGGAAGTTGAGGGGTGTGTTAGTAAATTTGCAGATGACACAAAGATTGGAGCTGTTGTCGATAGTATAGAGGGCTACTGCAGGCTGAAGTGCAATATAGACAGGAAGCAGAGCTGGGCTGAGAAATGGCAGGTGGAATTCAACCTGGATAAATGCGAAGTGATGCATTTTGGAAAGTTGAACTTGAATGTTGAATATAGGATTAAAGACAGGATTCTTGGCAGTGTGGAGGAACAGAGGGATCTGGGTGTGCAAATACATAGATCCCTCAAAGTTGCCACCAAAGTGGATAGGATTGTTAAGAAAGCATATGATGTTTTGGCTTTCATTAACAGGGGGATTGTGTTTAAGAGCCGCGAGGTTTTGCTACAGCTCTACAAGTCCCTGGTGAGACCACACTTGGAATATTGTGTCCAGTTCTGGTCACCCTACTATAGGAAAGATACAGAGGCTTTGGAGAGGGTGCAAAGAAGGTTTACCAGGATGCTGCCTGGCCTAGATGGCTTGCTTTATGAAAAAAGGTTGAATAAGCTCGAACTTTTCTCTCTGAAGAAAAGGAGGAAGAGAGGAGACCTGATCGAGATGTACAAAATAATGAGAGGAATAGATAGAGTCAATAGCCAGAGACTTTTTCCCCAGGGCAGGATTGACTGGTACAAGGAGTCATCGTTTGAAGATATTAGGAGGAAGGTACAAAGGAGACATCAGAGGTAGGTTCTTTACACAGAGTTGTGAATGCATGGAATGCGTTGCCAGTCATGGTGGTGGTGAAAGCCGAGTCATTGGGGACATTTATGCGACTGATGGACATAGACATGAATAGCAATGAGTTGAGGGGTGCGTAGGTTGTTACTATATTTTACATTTGGATTAAATCACGGCACAACATCATGGGCCAAAGGGCCTGTTCTGTGCTGTACTTTTCTATGTTCTAAAATGCTTGAGAATCTCAGTAGGTCTGGCAGCATTTGTGGAGAGAGAGAGTTAATGTTTTGCCTCAAGTATAATTCTTCAGGACAAACTTGCAGTCTTTTTACAGTTGTCCTTCCAAACTTCTTCACGCTGCTAATCTCATCCCAAGTCTAAATGCAAGAAGCCACCAACTGTATTTGCTCAGAGGATTTCTTTTCATTGAAGAGACAGAATTAAAAGCTCTTTATTTGAATGAAAGCAAAATTCATTGCAAAATGGGGGAATTCTTAGCACTAATAGAAGTAAATATCATGGCTGTTACATATTTCTTATGATCTGATATCATTGACGTGCTGTGTTGGAAAGAATGTGGTTTGTTTTATTGTCACTTTTTGAGTTTTGGAATGTATCTTTCTTCTGATCTGCTTGATTTTCTTATTTCTTTGCACGGATTTTTTATGGCCTTGATGTATAGGGCATAATTTTCAAACTTGTAGATGGTACAGAATTTGAAAGTGTTCTAAACTGTGGAAGGGGTAGTGTAGAACTTCAAAGGTCATCGACAAGTTGGTGGAATGGGTGGGCAAATGTCAGATCAAATTTAATGCAGAGAAGTGCAATGAATTTTGTCACAAAGAATGTAGAGAGACAATACAAAATAAAGGGTACAATTCCATAGGTTATTACAGGAACAGAAAAACCTGGCGGGCATACTTGCTCAGATAACTGGATAGGTTGAGAGAGTCGTTAATAAAGAAAGCAGTATGATTGACTGTATCAGTGGACCATAGGTAACTAAACATGGAGGATATGTTAACCTTTTTAAAATGCATGTGTTCAGTCTTGACTGGAGAAGAGTATCCTGTTCTGCATGCCATACTTTCAGAAGAATGTGAAGGTTTGGACTGTAGAAGTAAAATTGAGTGTTGTTGAGGGGATGAAGAACTTCAGCAACACGTGCGTTGCGAAGGTCGAACTGTTTAACAACTGGGGAAAAAAAGCCATGGTGCACCAAGTCTCCAAACTCGAAGGATAAAAATGGGAAGAACTTTTGTAATCGATCTCCAGGTGATAAGATTGAAATGCTAACAGCCACAGAATAAATGACATCTTAAATCAGACTGGAGTTGATGAGATTCTGTTGAATATTCTGATAATTTGCTTTTTGAGGTTCTTATGATGTTACAACCAAGAGAAAAGGATCCTTGCAGTTTATAGTTTTCTACTTGCTTTTTAGGAGGCTCCAGAGTATGGCCTTTCCAGCTTAAAGGTTTCTCTTCAACTGATAGAAATAATGGAAAATATCCAAACCTGAGACTATTGCTTGGCAGCATAATGCATAAAGCATCTTCCAAACCAGTTTGTCCAGCAATTAAATCCGTAAACCTCATGTTATCTCTTAAAAGCTTGGTTTGCCATATTGATATATTTGTCATATTGCCCTCCTAATGCCAGGAATTGTCCATTTCCTTCATCTCTTCCAGATTCCTTCAGTTATTTTTAAGGGCTATGCATTCCCAACAAGGCATACAGGAAGAAGGTGGAGGAGCAGTATTAGGTGAATTGCTGCTTCTGAGATATGACCAGTAAAGGGTTACGTCCTGTGCTGTAACCATTCTGTGATTGTTTCTGAAGTCACATTTAACAATTGAAAAGGTTCCCGGATTATAGGTTCCTAAGCTTCTGTGCCTGATGAATATGAATGATGGTCAAATGAGTTGACACTTTACTTCCTTAAATATGAGAGTCTATGTATGCTGGGAATCCATAGCTTTTCTTGGTGTGTTTGTTTACACTATTTACTCACTTAAATTTAAACATGTGCTGATGTTTGGACCTTACTTGACGTCAGTAAAATAGGGATGATAATAGGTTTTGGTTATGACCACAAAGGAAACTCCAAGCCTCTATTAGAAAATATTTTGCTTGTTTGAAGGACGGATCAAATTATTGGAATTAAATGTTGCATTATTCTGTTGTGGACTAGATACTGAAGTAACATTACCCACACTTCATTTCAAGGACTTAGTGGATGGAATGAAATCTGGGCTCGATTTCAATCTAGTTCTTGGGCTATGCATTCATGTAACAGCCTCTGAAAAACTCTAGTTCCTCATAACTATCTGCCATGAGGATGGAACAGAGTGTCAAATCATTTGTAAATTAGCTTGCCAGGTTTTTAATCACAATATGTATAGCTTTTTGTTCACAAGAGAAAGCCATCTGTCTAGGCCTAATTTCACTATGGCTTTAGTTTAGTTGTCGATTCAATTTTTTAAAAAAATTGAACATGTGGACATTACAGTTATTTGCTGTTTAGTAATCTGCGATATTTATTCTGGTGCCTTGCTGGGAATTCGTATGTAGTTTTAGTGTTAAATAGCAAAATGTACTTAACAAAAGATTTATTTACCTAAAGTGAAACCAGAGTGAGTTATATGAGCAGCTAATGTGTTTTTGCTCAGAAATATTATCAAATTGAATAAGTTTTTTATATAGAAGCAAGATGATTAATAATTAGTCACGTCTATTTAAAATCTTGTATTGAACACAAGTAAGGTCATCAGCTACATTGGGGCTAAATTAGAGATGACTGTCCAAATAACTTTTCTGTTTTTGTGTTCTTTTGCAGCAAACCTGATATGTCACGTTTGCGTCTGGCAGCTGGTTGTGCTGTTTTGAAATTAGCACAGGAGCCCTGTTACTATGAAATCATTACACTAGAACAGTTTCAGTTATGTGCACTGGTAATGAATGTAAGTGGCTTTATCTATCTTAAAATGTAATTGCCATTTTTGTCAGTGGATTGGATTTTTAAAAATTTCTGACTTCCAGATATAAAGAAGTAAGTAAGTTGACATGGTTTTTTTAGTTTTATGACTAAAAATTTTAATGTTTATATTGAAAGTATTGCAGAATGGAGGTTTTAGCTTGAAAATGAGTCTTGATATTTTTTACTAACGATTTCATTCAATTTCCATACTCTGTTATGTGTGGGTAGGTTTTATTTACAAATGTTAAAAACCGATATTATGCTCCAAACAAACATTATTAGTAAGATAAAAATTCTTGTTTCTCAAATGCTGCTTTTTACCTTGTGAGAAAAACAAATTTTGCAGTGTACTATAATTTTTCGAACTTATACTTAACTGTCCTCACACAGAATTAACTCTTTTTGGCAAAGTTGTGACCAATGGAAAAATAGTATACTCTGACAAGCTTGCAAAAATGGCTCCCAAAATTAGTCCCAAGACTTATGTCATGTCTTTTGTCCAATTCCCCTTTATCCATTGCACTGTGATAACTTGTTACGCTGGTTCTTTCATTTGTCATGATGACAATGATAAGTACTTCCACATGTTTGAAAAGTCACTGTTTTTGAATTTTTTTTTTGTCAATTTATTTTTATGCCATACAATTCCTTTGCTCTGCAAAAGTTGATAATGTATGTTTCTTAATGCATTATCTCAAATAGCTGTTCATGTAAACCAATGTTCTGAGTAAATGCTGATTTGATTGGCTACATAGGGTGCTGCAGTAACTTCAATCCTATTGTCATTCAATATCGCATTTTAAGCATTATAGCTTTCTGTATGTTCCTCTGAGTAGGATGCAGTGGTTTTAGGAATTTTTCCAGCTGACACCTTTTTCAGAGTAACTGATTCAACATAGATAAACAAATGAACCTTAGTCTTTTGTTCTCATTCGATAAGTTTATAAATTCCTTTTAACCAGCTGAACTGTCAGGGATGTTGTCTGCACTTTTTCAAGCATTTATTGACAATCTGATGTGTAGCGTTCGCTAAAAGTGACCACCAATCTGTTGTTCAAAAACTGGATATTGGTGTCACAATATCAATAAATTTAGATTTGTTCCATTTCTAAGCAACTCTCTTAGCCCCTTACATTTCTGATATGTAATTTGCGTCCTCTGTGAAGGTAGAACCAAACTGTGTTTACTCGATCAGCCATTTCTTTGCTCCTTTATTATAAATTTTCCTTTCTGACCATAAGAGACCTACATTTGCCTTAACCCATCGTTTTTTTTTGTATGTTTCTAAAGAAACCTTTACAGTCTATCTTTATATTCCCTCCAAGATTACTGTCATACTTTGCTGAAATATAAACTGCTGCCACTCCTCGGGTGCTTTTTTGGACCAATTTATATGCTTCTTCCGTAGATCTAATACTATCTAATTTCCCTTCTGAAGGTTGCCAAGCCATGACTCCTCATTTTACTTTGTGCCAGACAAGAACAAGCAATGGCTACAGTTCAGCCATGTTAACTCTGAATGTTTTCCAGCCCTTTTGAAATAATGTTCCCCACCTGACATAGCCAACTCGTGCCTCATACTGTTGTAGTTTCCTCTATTTGGATTCAGAATTAACTGCATCATTTTTCATCTTGATGATGAATTCTGTCATATTGTGGTCATTCTATTATGTTATTTAAGTGCTGTGCTCCTAACTAGCAAATGTAATGATATGGTTTTAGTGCCGTATGACATCTTCTAATTTTTGCCAAAGTTTTAATATGGAAGCATTGGAATATCGTACTTTTCAATAATTTCCTCAATTGGTTGATGAGATATTGTTTTCAGCTATACAATATGAACTGGATTAGAGATTTTAGGCCTTGGTTGATACTCTTGTAACAGCCAGGGCCCTATTTCAGAAAGAAGGTCAGTTGTTTTCTGTTGAGTCTTGACACGGTCAGATGAGAACAAGTGTGCTGTGATGTAGTGTGGCTGCGATTTAATCCAGTTGGAACAGTGACCCAGTGGAACCTGAAGTCTGTCCTGAATATTTGTGAGCATTTTCTAAGCATTCTTTCACTTTTGACAGAAAAGATGCAATAAATAAACATGGGTTTTTTTTTTAACTGTACCCCTTTCTGATTTGAAGTGATACATAATTTCTCAAAGTTCATTACAACACTTCCAACTTCAAGTGGTGTATATAAATGCCTTGAATGAGTTTGATCATTCATGACCAGAAAACAGGATAACCATAGCTCACTGGTAACATCCTCACCTCTGAGTCAAACAATGCAGTGTTCAGTTTATGCAGCAATGAGTCCATATTGAGTTCAAAACTTTTTTAGAGTGTGATTTCTTCCATTTACGTTTTTCAGCCACTCCACATTGAAGACATCATGGCTAAATTTGCAGACGATACAAAGATAGGTAGAGGGGCAGGTGGTATTGAGGAGGTGGGGAGGCTGCAGAAGGATTTGGACAGGTTAAGAGAGTCGACAAAGAAGTGGCAGATGGAGTACAATGTAAGAAAGTGTGAGATCATGCACTTTAGTAAGAAGAATTGAAGCATGGACTATTTTCTGAAGGGGAGAACATAGAAAAGTACAGCACAGAATAGGCCCTTTGGCCCACGATGTTGTGCCAAGATTTAATCCTAATATAAAATATTGTAACTTCACCTATGCACCCCTCAACTCACTGCTATCCATGTGCATGTCCACCAGTCGCATAAATGTCCCCGGTGACTCTGCTTCCACCACCACAGCTGGCAACGTATTCCATGCTTCACAACTCTCTGCGTAAAGAACCTACCTTTGACGTCTCCTTTATACCTTCATCCTAATATCTTCAAACTATGACTTCTCGTACCAGTCAATCCTACCCTGAGGAAAAAGTCTCTGGCTATTGACTCTATCTATTCCTTTCATCCTTTTGATCAGGTCTCCTCTCTTCACTCTTTTCTCCAGAGAGAAAAGTCCAAGCTTATTCAACCTTTCCTCATAAGGCAAGCCATCTAGTCCAGGCAGCATCCTGGTAAACCTTCTTTGCACCCTCTCCAAAGCCTCTGTATCTTTCCTATAGCAGGGCAACCAGAACTGGACACAATATTCCAAGTGTGGTCTCACCAGGGACTTGTAGAGCGGCAGCAAAACCTCGCAGCTCTTAACCTTGATTTCCCCCTGTTAATGAAAGCCAAAACATCATATGCTTTCTTAACAACCCTATCCACTTGGGTGGCAACTTTGAGGGATCTATGTGCTTGCACACCCAGATCCCTCTGTTCCTCCACACTGCCAAGAATCTTGTCTTTAATCCTATATTCAACATTCAAGTTCAACTTTCCAAAATGCATCACTTCGCATTTATTCAGGTTGAACTCCATCTGCCATTTTTCAGCCCATCTCTGCTTCCTGTCTATGTTGCGCTTCAGCCTGCAGTAGCCCTCGAGGTAAAAGCAATGACTGCAGATGTTGGAAAACAAATTCTGGATTAGTGGTGCTCGAAAAGCGCAGCAGTTCATGCAGCATCTGAGGACCAGTAAAATCTAGCCCCCTATACTGTCGAAGACAATTCCAACCTTTGTGTCATCTGCAAATTTACTAACCCACCCCTCAACTTGGTCATCCGAGTCATTTATAAAAACTACAAAGAGTAGAGGCCCAAGTACAGAGCCCTGCGGGACCCCACTCAACACTGTCCTCCAGGTAGAATACTTTCCATCTACACTCACACTCTGCCTTCGGTCACCCAGCCAATTCTGGATCCAGATAGCCAAATCTCCCTGTATCCCATACTTCCTGAGTTTATGAATGAGCCTACCATAGGGAACCCCATCAAATGCCTTGCTGAAATCCATATAGACCACATCCACTGCTCAACTGTCGTCGACCTGTCTAGACACCTCCTCAAAGACCTCAATAAGATTTGTGAGGCATGACCTGCCCCCCTCAAAGCTATGCTGACTGCCTTTAATCACACTATACTTTGCCAAAGTGTCATAAATCCTATTCCTCAGAATTCTTTCCAAAACTTTTCTGACCACAGACGTAAGACTGACTGGTCTGTAATTGCCAGGAATTTCCCTATTATCCTTCTTGAAAAGAGGAACAACATTCGCCTCCTTCCAATCCTCTGGTACAACCTCTGTGGAGAGTGAAGCAGCAAATATCCTTGCAGGCAGCTTAGCAACCTCCTTTCTCGCTTCCCGGAGCAGCCTAGGATAAATCTGGCCTGGCCCTGGGGACTTATCGATCTTAATGCTTTCCGAAATTTCTAGCACATCAACTTCATCGATCTTGATCTGGTCAAGATTGTATCCCAGCTCCTCTAAGTTTTCATTTACAACAAGTTCCCTTTCCTTGGTGAAAACCTAAGCCAAAAACTCATTTAGGTTCCCCTATCAGCTCAGACTCCACACACCAGTTCCCTAGGCTATCCTTGATCATTCTCTTATTCCTCACATATGATTAAAATACCTTTGGGTTCTCCCAACTCCTTATTGACAAGCCTTTTTCATGCCCCCTCCTGGCTCTCCTCGGTCCATTTCTGAGCTCTTTTCTAGCAAGCCTGTAATCCTCTAAAGCTGTGCTAGATCCTTGCTACCTCTACCTTACGTAAACTTGCCACCTTCCTTTTACATAGAACATAGAACATAGAAGGATACAGCGCAGTACAGGCCCTTCGGCCCTCGATGTTGCGCCGACCGAATCCTACCTAACCTATACTAGCCCAATAACTTCCAAATGCCTATCCAATGCCCGCTTAAATGACCATAAAGAAGGAGAGTTCACCACTGATACGGGCAGGGCATTCCATGAACTCACAACCCGCTGTGTGAAGAATCTACCCCTAACATCTGTCCCATACCTACCACCCCTTAATTTAAAGCTATGTCCCCTAGTAACACCTGACTCCATTAGCGGTAAAAGGTTCTTAGTATCTACCCTATCTAAACCCCTAATCATCTTATACACTTCTATCAGATCTCCCCTAAACCTTCTCTTCTCCAATGAGAACAGCCCCAAGTGCCTCAGCCTTTCCTCATAAGATTTTCCTACCATTCCAGGCAACATCCTGGTAAACCTCCTCTGCACTCGTTCTAAAGCTTCCACATCCTTCCTATAGTATGGCGACCAAAACTGCACACAATACTCCAGATGAGGCCGCACCAGAGTCTTATACAACTGCAACATGACCTCAGGACTCCGGAACTCAATTCCTCTGCCAATAAAGCCCAGTACACCATATGCCTTCCTCACAGCACTATTTACCTGGGTGGCAACTTTCAGAGATCTGTGTACATGGACACCAAGATCCCTCTGCTCATCCACACTACCAAGTAGCCTACCATTAGCCCAGTAATCCATCATCTTGTTATTCCTACCAAAGTGAACGACTTCGCACTTAGCTACATTGAATTCCATTTGCCACATTTCCGCCCAGCTCTGCAACTTATCTATATCCCGCTGTAACCTACCACTTCCTTCCTCACTATCCACAACTCCACCGACTTTTGTGTCATCCGCAAACTTGCTTACCCAGCTTTCAAGTCCTTCCTCTAGATCATTTATAAAGATAACAAAAAGCAATGGTCCCAAAACAGATCCTTGTGGTACACCGCTAGTAACTGCGCTCCAAGATGAACATAATCCATCAACTACTACCCTCTGTCTCCTTCCAGCCAGCCAATTCCTAATCCAAACCTCTAATGTATCCTCAATGCCATACCTCCGAAGTTTTAGCATTAGCCTACCATGGGGAACCTTATCGAACGCCTTACTAAAATCCATATACACAACATCTACTGCTTTACCCTCATCCACTTCCTTGGTCACCTTCTCAAAGAACTCAATAAGGTTTGTGAGGCATGACCTGCCCTTCACAAAACCATGCTGGCTATCCCTGATCACGTTATTCCTACCCAGATGTTCATAAATCTTATCCCTTACCATTCTCTCTAAGACTTTGCCCACCACTGAAGTCAGACTCACTGGCCTATAGTTGCTAGGGCTATCCCTACTCCCTTTCTTGAACAATGGGACCACATTCGCTATCCTCCAGTCCTCTGGTACTATTCCTGTTGACAACGATGACATAAAAATCCAGGCCAATGGCTCTGCTATCTCCTCCCTAGCTTCCCATAGGATCCTGGGGTAAATGCCATCAGGCCCAGGAGACTTATCTATATTCATCCTTTCCAATATTCCCAAAACCTCTTCCCTGCATATTTCCAGGGCATCCATTCTAATTATTTGTGATTCCATATTCACATCAGCAACAGTGTCCTGTTCCTGAGTGAATACTGATGAAAAGTACTGATTTAATGTCTCTCCAATCTCCTCCGCCTCCACACACAACTTCCCACTACTATCCTTGACTGGACCGATACCTACCCTAGTCATCCTTTTATTCTTGACATACCTATAGAAAGCCTTTGGGTTTTCCCTAATCCTACCAGCTAAAGACTTTTCATGTCCCCTTCTCGCTTTTCTTAACTCCCTCTTTAGCTCCTTCCTGGCTACCTTATAACTCTCAATCGCCCCTACTGAACCTTCACGCCTCATCTTTACATATGCCGCCTTCTTCCCTTTCACAAGGGACTCCAATTCCTTACTAAACCACGGCTGCCTCACAAGGCCCTTTACACCATGCCTGACTGGTACATACCTATCGAGGACACGCAGTAGCTGCTCCTTGAACACTCCCCACATCTCATTAGTGTTCTTCTCTTGAAGCCTGTTTTTCCAATCCACACATCCTAAGTCATGCCTCACTGCATCATAATTTCCCTGCCCCCAGCTATAGCTCTTGCCCTGCGGCACACGATTATCCCTCTCCATCACTAAAGTAAAAGTCACCGAGTTGTGGTCACTGTCCCCGAAGTGCTCACCTACCTCCAAGTCCAACACCTGGCCTGGTTCATTACCTAGAACCAAATCCAATATAGCCTCCCCTCTTGTTGGCCTGTCGACATATTGTGTCAGGAAACCCTCCTGCACACATTGTACAAACACCGACCCATCTAATGAACTCGAGCTATAGCTCTCCCAGTCAATATCTGGGAAGTTAAAGTCCCCCATAACAACCACCCTGCTACCTTCACTCTTTTCCTGAATCATCCTCGCAATATTATCCTCTACTTCTCTAGGACTATTAGGAGGCCTGTAGAAAACACCTAACAGGGTGACCTCACCTTTCCTATTTCTAACCTCAGCCCAAACTACCTCAGATGGCAAGTCCTCTTCCATCGTCCATTCCACTGCTGTGATACTGTCTTTGACAAGTAATGCCACGCCTCCCCCTTTTTTACCCCCATGTCTGATCCTACTAAAACATTTGAACCCTGGAACGTGCAACAGCCATTCTTGTCCCTGTTCTACCCACGTCTCTGTAATGGCCACAACATCGAAGTCCCAGGTACCAACCCACGCTGCAAGTTCACCTACCTTATTCCTTATACTTCTGGCATTGAAGTATACACACTTCAATCCACCTTTCTGGTTACAGTCACCCTCCTTAGAGATCGCTGCATTATTCCTAACCTCCCTACACTCAAGGTCCTGTACCCTAAAGCTACAGTCCTGGTTCCCATGCCCCCGCGGAGTTAGTTTAAACCCTCCCAAAGAGCACTAGCAAACCTCCCCCCATCTAACCCCTTCTTACCTGTCTCAGAGGAACAAATTTGTGCATCACGCACAACAACTGCTCCTTAAATAGGGCACAACAGACATATGGAGACTTTCTGTGGAACAATTGCTCCCAGTCTGTACTTCCCAACTCCTGTCTGATAGTGTCATAATTTCCTTTTCCCCAATTAAATATCTTCTCTCGGTAACTGCTCCTTTCCCTCTCCAAGGCCATAGTAAATGTGAGGCAATTGTGATCACTTTCACCAAAGTGCTCTCCCACCACGAGATCTGACATCTGTCCTGGCTCGTTGCAGAGCACCAAATCCAAAATGTCTACATACTGAGTAAGGAAACCCTCTTGCACACACCTGACAAAATTGGCTCCAAGCAAACCATCTATTCTTAGGAGGTTCCAGTCGATATTGGGAAAGTTGAAATCACACATAACAACAACCCTGCTACTTTTGCATTTTTCCAGAATCTGCTCACCTATGAGATTTTCAATCTCTCTACTGCTATTAGGTGGTCTGTAGAAAACCCCCAGTGCGGTGGCTGTCCCCTTGCTGTTCCTAACTTCCACCTCTACTGACTCAGTAGACAAACCTTCCTCAACAACCTTGGTTCCTGTAGCTGTGATGCACATTCTGATTAGCAATGCTACACCCCCTCCTCTTTGTTCACCCTCCCTGTTCTTTCTAAACATTCTAAACCCTGGAACATCAAGCAACCCCTGTGAAACCCACATCTCCGTTATGGCCACAACATTGTAGTCATCTCTATCTCGTGAAAATTCAGAAGTCTGAAGTGCAAAGGGAGTTGAGAGTTCTAGTCCAGTATTCTCTCAGGGTAAACTTGCAGATTGAATCAGTAGTTAGAAAGGCAAATGCAATGATGGCATTTATTTTGAGAGGACTTGAATATAAAAGCAGGGATGTACTTCTGGGGTTCTCGAATGTTCTAGTCAGACCATATTTGGAGTATTATGCATAGTTTTGGGCCCCAAATCTCAGGAAGGATTACTGACCCTGAAGTCGGTTCAGAAAAGGTTCAGGACAATGGTCCCAACAATGAAAAGATTAACATATGAGGAAGGTTTGAGGACTCTGGGTTTATATTCGATGGTGATCAGAAGGGAATTTAATTGAAACATACAGAATACTGTATGGCCTGGACAGAACAAATGTTGGAAAGATGTTTTCATTGGTCGGAGAGACTAGTATCTGTGGGCACAGACTTAGAGTAAAGTGACAACCGTTTAGAACAGAGATAAGGAAAAACTTCTTCATCTAGAGAATGGTGTCACTGCCAAGGAAAGCTGTGGAGGCAAGGTCATTGAGTATATTTAAGACAGATCGTTTAGTCAAATGATTGTTATGGAGATCAAAGGTTATGGGGAGAAAGTGGGAGAATGGCATTGAGAAACTTAACCATGATTGAATGGCAGAGAAGACCCGATGGGCTGAATGGCCTAATTTCTGCTCCTCTGTCTTAGGTTCACACCAATTCCTATTATGAGATGGCTTGCTTTTAGCACAGCCACCCACTCACATGTACTCTTGGTCCTATAACCACATTATGTGGGTTGTTTTCAGTGCTAATCAGTACATTGCATAACAGATAATAAAAAGGACAATGTCTCCCAAACCCCCTGGCCTACTATCCATAATCTCCTTGTTTACCTAACCCTTTTGTGTCTGTTTGTTGCATTAAGTTCATTAACATTTAAAAGAATGAGGAGTAATCTTATTGTTACACAAGATTTTGAGTGAGCTTGAGAGGGTGGATGTTGAGAGAATGTTTCTATTAATGGGGGCATCTTGGACAAGGAAATGTAGTTACAAAAGAAGAGGACATAGGTTTTAAATCAAAGGTGTGAAAGAATTCCTTCTGAAGGTAGCAAATGTCTGGAATTCTCCACCGCAGAGGCTGGTAGAGGCTACATCACTGAAACTATAAAGAGGGGGAGATAGCCTCAACTTGTCAAAAATCTGTGAGCAGCTGGCATGAAAGAGCAATTCAGGACTGGGAAAATCGGTAATGAACTTGCAGAATGGTGAGCCAGGCTTGAGGGGCAAAATGACCTATTCCTGCTCCTTTTTATGTTAAAACCATCTGCAAAACAGCTGTTTAGTTTTGGTCTCAATCCTATCCTCTCTTTGACCTTGTTAATACTTAAGCAGCAATTTGATCAAGCACATCACCTTGAAAGGCAGTGCCATGAAATGCAGGTGATGCTTTTCTTGAGAAATCTTTGACTGAACCCTTAAAATTGTTAAAATAAGCATATTATACTGGTAATAACACCTGATCTCGTCTCAAACTACATATAACATTGCCTCTGGCTTAAAAATCGTATTAATTTCAATTTCCAAATTAGAATCCGTACGATGGAAATGTAAATCCAGGCTTTGCAGTAAGGCAGCTGCTTCTAGAATCCAAATTAAACTGGAAATGAAGCCTATGGCGTTTTAAATTTCTTTTGTCTTGTTTAAAATACTTTGCTAGTGTTAAGTCTTCAAGTTTTTCTGCTCCTCACATGACATTGCGTAGTCATGCCTCACTGGGATAATCCACTTGAAATTAAACTCCACTGTTCCTGAAGTCGTCACCAAAGTTAAAGATTTTATAAAATTACACCAATTTACCTGAATCATTTTTTTTAGATCAAGTTGACAGAAAGCATGGATTGAGTTTGTGCTGAACAAGAATTGTAAATTTTCATGAATAGATTTTAACTATAAACTGTTGATCAGAATTTGAATAAACACAATAAAACATTGGTGTGGAAAAACTGGGAATGCAGTTCAGTGCTCTATGTCCACACGATTTGCTGCAGTAATCCTTTTGAGTTGTTAGGACACCCGTTCGTCAATCTGTCTCTTCAGGTGTTCCTTATAGAAAGCACAGTGATTCATTCACAAGTTATAAAGTCTCTGATATATTAATTAATAAGCAACAGATTACAGCAACTGGTGAGGGGAAATAAATTGACTTCCTTCAGGCTTTAGGTACTCTTTACTGCAGAGAGCGCAAGAGACAAAGAGAGTGCCACCCTTTGTAGAGGTGTAATGGCTTCTGGCTATCACAGCCACAAACTGGCTCAAAAAGCTGAACAGTTGCTGAGTTATTGGCAAACAGAGGATACTTGTCATCAGCAACTGGTTACCATTCCAGTCATCTTGTATTTGGCTAACTACAAAACTATAATTGTAAGTGTCTTGGGACATTAGATCTGTTATCACTTCAGCAAAAAAGTTCAAGATTTAATTTTGTTTGACTTTCTACTCTTAATAATCAGCAGAGCATCTTTTCGGTATTAGTTTTGGGTAGCTGAGGAGTCTGAATGAAAGATGCCTAAGTGAAGGATTTTTTTCACTTTTCTCATCACCTTCATTTTGCCTGAACTGTTGATTCAATGCCCTCGAGGCAGCTTTTGGCTCACTGAAGGGGTTTCGTTTAGATTGAAAAGAGTTTGAATTATATTTATGGAGACATTTCCTTTTTCAAAGAAGTTTTTCATAAGAGTTTTTTTCTTTTTATTGTGTAATGTGCACTAACTGAGGGATAAATTCTGAAGTGCTCTAATTAATCGAGTGACCCTATCATTAGAGATAGATTGTGTTATGTACGTGCCAGTATGGTCTACAAACAGTTGAAATTAGTCACATCACTGCAAGGGGCTGCCATGAGGTGGTGGCACTAGACTAGCAACCTAGAGATCCTGTGTTCAAATTGAGTAATGACAAGTTATGAAATTTATTGAATCTGATAATTTGTGAAAATCAGCCATGAAAACTTGCAGATTATCAAAAACTTTCAAATTATCATAAATGTCCCACCTAGTTCACTGATGTCCAGCAGTGCATAATTCTACTGTCCCTCCCCGTTACCCCTAATGCCCTCAGTGTCTTTCAAGTGTGACATGTCCCAAGAATAAATTGATTTCAAATTGCTTCACTGCATAGTGTGTATGTTTGAAAATTTGTTCCATTAAGGTAAAATCTTAACATTGCTCTTCTAATTGTTAACTATTGTATACGTGGGGAGGAGGTTGTGCATCATTGATGAATGTAAAATCGTGTATGCTGTGATACAAGTTTAAGTATTTCATTTTTTTATCTTAGCTATTTTCTTTTGCCAATATCAATGCAATTGTTCATTTTACAGGATGAATGTTACCAAGTGAGGCAGATATTTGCACAGAAGCTCAACAAAGGACTTGCGAAACTACGACTACCACTAGAGTACATGGCAATTTTCTCACTCTGTGCAAAGGACCCAGCAAAAGAAAGGAGAGCACATGCCAGACAATGTCTGGTGAAAAATATCAATATTCGGAGGGAGTATTTAAAGCAACATGCAGCAGTAAGTGGTAGGTATTAACAAATTTCAAACAAGAAAATTGCCTGTTGTGGCTCAAGGAGTTGTAGTATTTTCATCTCCTATTTCCCTGAAGGAATGTGTTGTATTTTCTTTTTCTTGAAATATATCATCTTTAAATGGGTAGTTTTTTTTAAAAACCAGTATATTCAGACATTTCACTGTGGAAAACGTTCCTCCTTGAAGATCTTGGTTGGAATCGAGGTGTGTAGGAGGTAACAAAAATGGCTTTAAAAAGTGCATGCAGCTAATCAAGATACTTCAGAATATTCACTATAGAGTCCTAGAGATGTACAGCATGAAAACACACCCTTCCGTCCAACCCATCCGTGCCGACCAGATATCCCAACCCAATCTAGTCCCACCGGCCAGCACCTGGCCCATATCCCTCCAAGCCCTTCCTATTCATATACCCATCCAGATTCTAAATGTTGCAGTTGTACCAGCCTCCACCACTTCCTCTGGCAGCTCATTCCGTATACGTACCACTCTGTGTGTGGAAAAGGTTGCCCCTTAGGTCTCTTTTATATCTTTCCCCTTTCACCCTAGCAATCCAGGGTTCAAGGCAATTGTACTAGTAATCCTGGGACATTGGTTTCAATTAAATAATCTGGAATATAAAGCTTGTCACTGGTAATCGTGACAATGAAACAATCAATTGTTGTAAAATCCCATCTGGCTCAAGTAAATTTTTTTTTAGGGGAAACAAGTCAACCATTCTTACTTTGTCTGGCCTATAGATGAATCCAGGGTCAAAAAGTGTGGCGCTGGAAAAGCACAGCAGTTCAGACAGCGTCCAAGGAGCAGAAGAGTCGATGTTTCAGGCGTAAATCTATGTCCTCTAGTTCTGGACTCCTCGACCCGAGGGAGAAGACTTTGCCTGTTTATCGGATTCATGCTCCTCATAATTTTGTAAACCTTTATAAGGTCACCCCTCGGCCTCTGATACTCCAGGGAAAACAGCCCTAGTCTGTTCAGCCTCTCCCTATAGCTCAAATCCTCCAACCCTGGCAACATCCTTATAAATCTTTTCTGAACCCTTTCAAGTTTCACAACATCTTTCCGATAGGAAGGAGACCAGAATTGCACACAATATTCCAACAGTGGCCTAACCAACGTCTTGTACAGCCGCAACATGACCTCCCAATTCCTGTACTCAGTACTCTGACCAATAAAGGAAAGCATACTAAACACCCTCTTCACTATCCTATCTACTTAGATAATTGTAAGAAAATTCCAATTTTGGTTATTTCCATAATTGTGTGGTGCCTTCAGCTGCACCGCTCAGTGTACATGGTACATAGCATTTTATAAGCTTTACCTGATGACTGAAGTTGTGGTTGATCAGATTTTTAACAGTGACGCTATTGTTTACTATTTTGGTATCCACTTTATTATTATTGCCATTTTTGCCTGTTTCCCCTTTTGGGATAGGATGTACTGGAATATACTGAAGGTAATTTTGTTGTGGGGTTACAGTTCTTGCATCGACCAACCGCTAGTGTGGGCTTAAAAATCGGGAGCAGATTTTAAACAACTTCTCATTCAATATCTGAAGGGCAATTTTTTTCAGACTGCACTGTTTCAAAACGCCTTGATTGGCATGAGCTGGGTATGGTTTCAGCAGGTAATATAGTCCAAGAAAACCAATTGTTTAGATTTGATCTTTGGCCTTGGAAATAGGCCATTCAGGCTGTCAAGCTAGTTCTGCAATTTAATACGATGATAACTGACCAAATACCCCTCATGCCTTTTTGCCCACTGTATAGCCATGACCTTTGATATATTTCTGACTACAAATTGTATAAATCTTCACTTTAAATACACTTAAAGATTGAGTGTCCACAGCACTGAGGTAGAGAATTCCAAAGACTTTTTAAGTTGTGTCCTCTAGTGCTAGACTCCTCAACTAGAGTGATTATATTGCCTGCATTAACCCTGTCTGTACTTTTTAAGTATTTTGGAGATTTCATTAAGCATCTTTCATTCTTTTGAAATGCCTAAAAAATACTTGGCCAGTTTGCCCAATTTCTCTTAATACTACAGTCCTGCCATTCTGGGGGAAAAAAATCGTGTGTTGCTGGAAAAGCACAGCAGGTCAGGCAGCATTTGAGGAGCAGGAGAATTGACATTTCAGGCCAGAGCCCTTCATCTTTCCTGATGAAGGGCTCTGGCCCGAAACGTCGATTCTCCTGCTCCTCAGATGCTGCCTGACCTGCTGTGCTTTTCCGGCAACACACCCTTGACTCTGATCTCCAGCATCTGCAGACCTCACTTTCTCCATTCTGGGGAAAAGTCTGATGATCCTTTGTATTCCCTTTTATGGCAGTAATATTCTCCTGAGGAGAAAAAATATAAAAACTGCGTACGGTACTCCCAGGTGTGGGCTTACCAGTTTACTATAGAATTGAAGTAAGGCTTCAATACGGAAATCCTCTCCGAATAAAGGCTGACATTCCCAATTGTATGATGCACCTGCATGTTAGCCTTCATTGACTTATTAATAATGATGTACAGGCCCCTTTGTGCATCTACATTTTTTTTCATAAATCTTGCCATTTAAGAAATACTTTGCACAGCTGATCCTCATGCCAGAGTGAAGGACATAACATTTTTTTCAATTATATGCTGTATGCCACCTTAACTGCTCACTAGGCCTGTCCGAAACCTCCTGAAGCTGCTTTACGTCTTCTCCCAAACACCCACAGGCAAACTTGGAAATATTATATTTGAGCCCCATATCCAAATCATTGATATACACTCTGACTGGGGCCCAAATACTGATCTTTATGGTCCCTCACAATTCAGTCTACCAACATGAGAATTACTCCTTTTGTTACTTTTGAGATTTTATTTGGTCTCCTGAAAATCCAGTTATATGATGTCTATTGATGTGTTTACTAACTTTATTCGTAACAACCTCTGAAATGCTCACAATAAGTATGTTTAGAAACAACTTCCATTCACAAATGCAGCAGCATCCAATTGGGAATATTAGCCTTTATTAACCAACTGTTCATTTGTCGTATCCTTTACAATAGATTCTGGCATTTTCCCTACTTGTGTTGTAAGGCAAACTGGCCTGTGGTTCCCTGTTTTATCTTTTGTTCTCCTCGTAAATAGTATGGTGACACTTGCTAGCTTCCGGTCTGTAGGAATTATTCCAGAATCTATTGAATTTTGAAAAATGATCAATCATTGCTTATCTGCGGAGCACTGTCTCCTGTCAGTCTGGGCATAAAGATGAAGTATGGATGTACCAATTTGCACTATATTGGGTAATGTGTTTGACCTGGCCATGTTGGTTGTAAGCTGTTCTGAGATTAATTCAAATATTGCCATTTAGTTTATTGAGAGTTGAGACTGTGTGCATGCTGCTTCACTAATAGATTAACTTTATCATCTAATAAGCACTTCTTCCAGGCAGTATTGATTGCATCAGTACATTTGTGAGCACACGGAGCAAGTTAGACCACCGAGAGGAAATTTTTCTTTCCACTGCTTGAAAATATTACACATGATATGGAAGATCATATAAAATTGAATGGAGTTCCTAATGTTGAACAGATCATCAAGATAACATATAAAATGAAGAATGGTCAATGGAAGAAGCAGATCTGTTCCTCTCTCCCTCTCTCTTCCTTCCTCCTACTGTGGAACCTTTTTCCTCAGCAGCTAACTTGCACCCTTGCTTTTCCTTCAGATGCTGATGTGCAAAATGCATTATTTGAAATCTTCATAGTTGTCATCTCGTTTAATACTGCATAGTAATCTATTCATTTTAGTACAAGCTTTAGCACTTTTTTATTAGCTTTTATAAATTATAATTTTTTTTGTATAATTTAAGAAATTTTGTGGCTTTGCATGAAAGTTGAGTTAAAAGTTTAATGATAAAACTGTAAAACTGGAGTCTGTGATCTCTATGTTTGCAGCAAGTAATGACAAAGTTGAGGCGATTGCCTTGAAGAGTAAGCAAAAAAGTAAATGACATCCGAGATGAGAAAGAAATGTTGTCAGGTAGCACAGAAATAGACAGTCCATGCTGCACATAATCCCAAACTAAGCTAGTCTCACTTGCCTGCACCTGGCTCACATCCTTCCAAATGTTTCCTATTCATGTACTTATCCAAATGCCTTTTAAACGTTGTATTTGTGCCCTCATGCATCCCTTCCTTGGGAAGTTCATTCCACACATGAACCGCCCTCGGTGTAACAAAAATTTGCCTCTCGTATCTTTTTTAAAATATCTCTCTCTGCTGACCTTAAAAATGTGCCCCAGAGCCTTGAAATTCCCCCATCCTTGGGAAAATATACCTACTATTAACCCTATCTATATCTCTCATAACCTTTGTAAACTTCTATAAGGTCACCTCTTAATTGCCTATGCTCCAGTGAGAAAAATCCCAGCCCATCCAGCCTTTCTTTATAACTCAAACCTTCCTTACTGAGCAACATTCTGGTAAATCTCTTCTGAACACCCTTCAGCTACTCTGGAATATATTGAATTTAAGTTTGGACTGTCTGTAAAAGATGCTGACAACTGACATTTCCTGCGACCAGTTGATTACTCACCTAAGGGGAAAATATTTAAACTAAGTGAGTAAAGTCAGAACTTATGACACTTAGACTTGCTGTAGTAGTTGAGTGATTTCTCTTTTTTCCCTGAATATTTTATTTCAAAACTAATACCCAATATTTTTTCTTAATGTGTGACTGCAGAAAAACTGTTATCTTTGCTACCTGAGTATGTTGTTCCATACACAATTCACCTCCTTGCGCATGATCCAGATTATGTAAAGGTGCAGGATATTGAGCAGCTGAAAGATATTAAAGAGTAAGTGTGCCATCTATCTATACTATTACATTGCAGTGTGAACAAAATAATTTGTAATTGTTGGTTTACAAACAAATATCTGTGTACTTATTCTGTATATGTTATCCTAAAGTTGGTTAGCTCCATTGGCTGGACAGCTGGTTTGCAAAACAAAGTGATACCAATAGCATGGGTTCAATCCCAGCACCAGCTGAGGTTTCTATTAAGGATTATCCTTTTTATCTTCTGTCCTCCCCTGAGGTGTGGTAACCCTCAGGTTAAATCACCACCAGTTATCTCTGAGAGCAGTCCCATAGTCTGGTGGACTGTGACTACTTAGCATTTTATTTATAATCCTCTTAATATTTATTCTTATTTCCCAAATTACTGTGCATCCATTTCTCTGTTTTCTTCAGTTAGTTAATGTAATGGTTAGTCACTGAAACCTATCCACACAATCTACAGATTTTTTTTTAACAAAAGAATGAAAGTTTGTTAATGGCAAAATACTACTGATGCTGGAAATCTGAAATAAAAACAAAGTAATGGAAAAGCTCAGCAGGTCTGGCAACATCTGTTGAAAGGGAAACAGAATTAACAATTTGAGTCCGATTTGACTCTTCAAAATTAAGAGAGTTTGGAAAACGTGGTGATTATGTTTTTGACATATGGGAAGGAGGAGTGAGTAGAACAAATTGGAGAACAAAAGGGAAAGAGGTTGTGAAACCTGGTGAAGGATTGATAGAAATGTAAAATGGGTACAAATGAAAGTGTAAGAGAAAATGGTCTAACCCATGGACAACCTCTTTGTCTTTTGGTCTAGGCTCCCTTCTAATCTGGTCTACTTAGTCCTTCTCCTCCTCCATCAACAGCATTAAAAAGCAACTTTTTCCAACTCTTTTTGGTTCTGAAGAAGTTGTACTGGACTCGAAACTTTTTAACTCTGTTTCTCTCTCCACAGATGCTGACAGAAGTTTATTACCCTCCTCTGTGAACTGCAGCTAGGAGAGAAATTGAAAACCACTTCGGTGTCTTCTAAAATAATTTTTTTTCAATAAGTTGCACAATCCTACGTTCATCTGAACTGGAAATGAAGCTAATAACTTGAAATGATTAGCATACGATAAATCCAAATTATAAACCGCTTTCCATTACCAGTGTAGGAGTCTGCAGTCACTTCCTTTATGATCAATGTTGGATTTAGGCTACTGTTCTTGAAGAACTCCACATTATCAAAAATGATTGTGTGTGTGTGTGTGTGTGTGTGTGTGTGTGTGTGTGTGTGTGTGTGTGTGTGTGTGTGTGTGTGTGTGCACTTCTATTTTGAAATGATTCTTGATTGACAAGGAAGTCAAAAAGATATAGGTAAAGTTGCCATAATCCTACCAGACCATAGTCTGGTCTCTCTGAGGGAGACGACTGATGGTGGTCAAACCTGAGGATTGTCATGCCTTGGGTAAAGGGAGAGATTGAGAAAGAGGGTCCTTCATGATACCTTCAACTAATGTGGTGATTGAACCCACAGTGTTGACTTTCCTCTGTGTTGCAGGAAAGTGGAATTGATGTCACGTTCATTTCTTTTGGTCTTGTCAAACAGCAAAGCAGGGGGACTGAATGGCCTACTATCTGCTCCTAATTTGTATGTTTCTGTCATGATTGCAATAGGATTGCAATAACTAATTAATTTATATTTCTTTTTCAGTGTTTCACAACCAGTTAGTTACTTTGAAGTATAATAAGACCATAAGATGTAAGAACAGAATAAGGTTATTTGCTCGTTGCGTCTGTTCTGTCATTGTGGGACAGTAGCTGATCTGATAATCATCAACTCCAGGCTCTTGCCTTTTCCTATAATCCATGATTTTCCTTACTGATTAAAATCTGTATCTCATCTCTGAATTTAACAAACACCCAGCCTTGACAGTCCTCTATAAGAAGAATTCCTACACTCTGCAAGAAGAAATTACTTCTATCTGTCTGAAATATGCAACCTCTTATTTTGAGATGATTCCCTCTGGTCCTAGATTCTCCCACAGGGGAAAACAACTTTTCAGCATGTATCCTGTCAAGTCCCATAATAGTCTTGTGTGTTTGAAATATGACTTTTTTTTGGTTTTTATAAATTGCAATTAGTATAAGCCTGTACTATTCAACTGCTTCTGGTATCAGGCAGGCAACACAATCTTGAGGAGTTTTGCTCACGGCTGCATGCCACAGTATTCATCCCCCTAATTATGCCATTCCACCGCACTACATTGCTATTTCCATCACTGAGGAAATAGTGTGGTGCGCTGTCTGCAGTTCACACTCCAGCTCCTCACCTTGGATCTAAAGTTCCTCAAGCTGCAAACCCTTATCACTGATGTATTTGCTGTGGGTCACATTGGTGTCCAGCAGTTGCCCCATGTTGCAACAACACATCACCTGTCTTGTCATCGTCCTATTTGATTTAATTTATCAGTTATATAGTTGGTATTCCCCACTCTTTACATTTCACTATAATAATATTTCGCTTTTAGCTCAACGTGGCTCTATTCATGGCAGTGAAAATTGCTGGAATTAAAGCAGACGCTTTGGAAACAAATCAGAGTTGACATTGTGAATGATGACAAGTCAGACTTAATTTTCATCTTAACAAGAGGATATTGCTTTTAGCCATGTCCCTCAAAGAGGGAGTTTTAGTTGAAATAAGTGAGCTCTCATTCTTAAGACTTATTTTTCTTGATGCCCTTTTAGAATTTAGCAAATGCTAACGGTTCAGCACATTTTTTACACTTAATTGACAGAACGTGGTTGACCTTTAAAATGAGACAAAAGTAAAAATAATTTCCTTTATCCCTTTAGGACAATATAATTATGTATTGGTTAACTAATATTAATATGCAACTTCTTTATTTAAAAAATGTATTTGAGTCCTGGATAATGGAATTCTTGTGGACAGTTCCTGATTCTGATTTGGATGTTGAGATTAAGAGTTCACACTTGTGAAGCACAGGACCTACATATATTCTTAAATCCATAATGTAGCCTAGAATAGGAATAACTGCTCCTGAACCCTTCAGATTAAAAGAAGTCCCTATAGAATTTTTTTATTTGTAGTGGGCAGAATATTGTTTCTATTTTTTCTATTATTTGGGACTGCATCTGAAAAGATGCAATGATAATTCAAGCCAGTACGAGGAAAGAGAGTTCATGTTAACATAAACTTAACACATTTCTCAAATATCCCACATTGCTTCATATCCAGTTAATTAACTATTTGCATATAAATAGTTGTCATTTGATTTGTCATAACTGTTGTGAGTTGGTTTCCCTTTGAAGGATTTTATTCTTTTGAGGTGGGAGGAAGTTGACTAAAATAGATGAGAGCTGCAATTTTCAAGCTGCCAGTAATATTTCATTGGAGGGCCATTGCATGGGAATGTTTTGAAAGATGAACAGTAATTCACATGACCACCAAATAGATATCCTACAGGCTTGAAAGAATAGGTCATGTTATTGGTTATGAAGACTTTTTTTGTTTTGAAGGTTTTAAAATAAATGGAAGTTTTCAGTTGCTGTTTTATTACTTGCTTCCAGAAATGAGTATGTGAGTTTTAGTCTTGTTAAAATTGGAAATTGTTCATCTTATTTCAGAAATTAGATTTTTAAGTAATATCTTAATTTCTCACTTTCTTGATTTTTGATAGATGTTTATGGTTTATGCTTGAAATACTGATGGTTAAGAATGAAAACAACAGCCATGCTTTTATCAGAAAAATGGTGGAAAACATAAAACAAACAAAAGATGTTCAGGGCCCAGATGACCCAAAGATGAATGAGGTTAGTCTTTCATTTTTTGCAAATAATTTGAATAATTCAGATATAGCATTTGAGATTTTCTAGATAGTCGCGTGTTATTTGACTGTGATAACTTATATGGAGGGGTCCGTTCAGCTCTGTTGGCTGGACATTTGGTCTGAGATGCAGCATGACCAGCTGAGGTTACCTTGAAGGATTCCCTTTCCAACTTCTCCCCTCTTCTTGAGGTTTTAGACTCTCAGGTTAAATGACCACCAGTTGTTTCTTTCTAATGAGAACCTCCTGTGCTCAAGTCAGAGAATGGCAACTTGAAATTTATGCAAGCATGAAAACATTGAAACAATCTTAGACATTTTTAGCACAGAAGAAAGCAATTTGTTCCATTGTGTATATGCTAGGTGAAAAGTAGTTATCCAGACTTCCCACTGTGCAGCTCGAAGGATACAAGACCACATGTGATGAATGTATTTCACTGTACCACCCTCTAAGGCAGTAAGCTACAGATATCCATCATTGAATATATTCCTCATCAACTCCTCTTTTAATCTTTCTACCAATTATTTTATATCTATGCCCGGTAGTGACCCCATTAAGGAAAATGGCTCATCATCATCCGATGCGTCCCCTGTAAATTTTGTACTCCTGAGTCATTGTTGAAGAATCACTATAAGTTCCCAGCTGATAGAAATATTGGATAAGTCCGATTCCAGAATGGAACATACACTTAAATGCATATCATGGAACTCCATACTGCTGCCAGTGTTCTTTTGTTAGAAAAGTACTTAAGCTCATTGCAGAAAAGAAAACCTTGAACTATATTATAAGAACTATTGGAAGAATATCACTACCAATATCAAAGTGAAAGATCCATCCCTTTTTACTCAGCAATACCCTTAACAATTACTGAAACCACCGTAAAGTATTGCCCATATCTTCAAGCTAAGGCTTCCT